>NC_086444.1:38454789-38813539 GCF_028390025.1 Pseudophryne corroboree | reverse complement strand
AGTGAGTGTGGGGGACAGGACTGTGTGTGTGTGTGTGTGTGTGTGGCATCTTTAGTGAGTGTGGGGACAGTTGTGTGTGTATGTGTGTGTGTCATCTGTAGTCAGTGTGGGGACAGCACTGTGTGTGTGTGTGTGTGTGTGGCATCGGGATGTAGTTATGTAACCGGCGGTCAGGAGACTGGCGGTCACAATACCGACGCCTACATCCCGCCTCCTCAACATCCCGCCTCCTGAACATCCCGCCTCCTCAACATCCCGTCTCCTGAACATCCCGCCTCCTCAACATCCCGACTCCTCAACATCCCGCCTCCTGAACATCCCGCCTCCTGAACATCCCACCTCCTCAACATCCCACCTCCTCAACATCCCGTCTCCTGAACATCCCGCCTCCTTAACATCCCACCTCCTCAACATCTCACCTCCTAAACATCCTGTATCCTCAACATCCCGTCTCCTGAACATCCCGCCTCCTAAACATCCCGCCTCCTAAACATCCCGCCTCCTCAACATCCCATCTCCTGAACATCCCGCCTCCTCAACATCCCACCTCCTCAACATCCCACCTCCTCAACATCCCGTCTCCTGAACATCCCGCCTCCTAAACATCCCGCCTCCTCAACATCCCTCCTCCTCAACATCTCGCCTCCTGAACATCCCACCTCCTCAACATCCCGTCTCCTGAACATCCCGCCTCCTCAACATCCCGCCTCCTGAACATCCCGCCTCCTCAACATCCCGCCTCCTTAACATCCTGCCTCCTGAACATCCCACCTCCTCAACATCCCGTCTCCTGAACATCCCGCCTCCTAAACATCCCGCCTCCTCAACATCCCACCTCCTGAACATCCCACCTCCTCAACATCCCGTCTCCTGAACATCCCGCCTCCTAAACATCCCACCTCCTCAACATCCCACCTCCTCAACATCCCGCCTCCTCAACATCCCACCTCCTCAACATCCCGCCTCCTTAACATCCCGTCTCCTGAACATCCCGCCTCCTAAACATCCCGCCTCCTCAACATCCCGTCTCCTGAACATCCCACCTCCTAAACATCCCGCCTCCTCAACATCCCGCGAAAATCAGGACAGTTGGGAGGTATGGCTATAGGCAGGGCAGCAGGGAGCCTGGCCGCGCCCAGGTACTTTTCAGGGGGTGTGGCCTAATCATGGGATAGCTTCCCTGTCCACACTGCAGCCCAGCACACAGCGGCGTGTGCTAGGCTGAGGAGAAGAGCTGCAAGTGCCACTGCCAGGTAAGGGGGGTGGGGACTTGGGCCCCCTCTGGGCCCCTCCATCAGACCTGGGCCCGGGTAAAGAGTACCTGCCCGCCCCCCCCTTCCCCCCATATAGGTCGTGAAACGAATGGGTGTATTTGGGGAGTCAGCACTAATCCACACATTCTTTATATCAAATTATTCATTATTATAATCCTGTATACATATTGCATCACTAAGTTTCCGTAATACAGTATGTGGATAATTGCAAAATCACACACAATCATTACAAAATAAGTTCAAACGGATTCTGAGTTGCATGATAAACACATTCAAAGCTGATATGCACTAAGGGGGTCATTCTGACCCGATCGCACGCTGCGGTTTATCGCAGCGGTGCGATCGGGTCAGAACTGCGCATGTGCCGGCGCCGCATGCCGAAGGCCCTGGTGCCGCTACGATTGCCTCTGCCTGATTGACAGGCAGAGGTGGTCGCTGCGTTGGGGGAGGGCGGAACAGCAGCGTTTGGCCACAGTTTCGGGGGGCGGGCTGCAGCAGCTGCGTGACGTCACACGCAGCCGCTGCAGGCCGTGGAGTGATGAGTAGCTCCCGGCCAGCACGCTAAAGCTGCGCTGTGTGATGCCTTTGCACTTCTGCGGGGGGGGAGAGGGGGCGGCACTGACATGCGGGGCGGGATAGCTCTGTGCTGGGTGTCCCCCCGCATGTCAGTGTGTATGATCGTAGCTGTGTTATATTTAGCGCAGCTACGATCAACTCAGAATGGCCCCTTAAGTTGGACAATGTTTTATGGTGGTCATTCCGAGTTGATCGCACAGTAGCAGTTTTTTGCAGCCGTGCGATCAGATAGTCGCCGCCTATGGGGGAGTGTATTTTAGCATAGCAAGTGTGCGATCGCTTGTGCAAAATGTTTTTGTGCAGTCTCTGAGTTGCCCAGAACTTTCTCAGCCGCTGCGATCACTTCAGCCTGTCAGGTCCCGGAATTGACGTTAGACACCCACCCTGCAAACGCCTGGACACGCCTGCGTTTTTCCACGGCACTCCCAGAAAACAGTCAGTTGCGCCCATAAACGCCCTCTTCCTGTCAATCTCCTTGCAGTCGGCTGTGGGAATGGATTATTTGTTAAATCCATCGCACAGCAACGATCCGCTTTGTACCCGTACAACGCGCCTGCGCATTGCGGTGTATATGCATGCACAGTAGTGACTTGGTTGCTGCGCTGCAAAAAACAGCAGCTTGCGATCAGGTCGGAATGACCAGTACTGTGCATGTGTAAGAGTCGCATTGCGTATGTGAGGGGGGAGGGGACTTTTTTGTTGTTGCAAAACTGACTTTGGAGATAATCCCTACCAGTTATTCAGACTGATAGGAAAGGTAAGTTGTTTTGTAGCTGAGGGATCCTTCCAGGTTAAGTGTATATGCGGATGAAGAGTCCCACTCGCCATCTCGCCATCCACAGTGAAGGGGTGACAAGATACATTAACCAGCGTTTATAAACAAAAACTGAACTGTGATCAGCAAACTTTGAATGTGAGCTTTGCACAGGTTACACGGGTCCAGGTTGACTCTCCCATATCCAATATTCCAAATGCAGGGGCAGTTCTAGCTCTTGTGGGGCCCCGGGCGAAAATAGGGTCGTGGCTTCATAAAGGGGTGTGGTCAATGTGCCCCCCGTAGTATTGCCCCCATTTGTGCTCCCAGTAGTATTGCCCCGTTTATGGCCCCAGTAGTATTGCCCCCATTTGTGGCCCCAGTAGTATTGCCCCCATTTATGCCGCTTTTAAGAAAAAGAAATAAAAAAAAATAATACTTACCTTCCCCGCTCCTGATTCCCGACCGCTGCTGCCCTCCGTCTCTGGCCGCTGGCGCCGCTCCTCCGACCTATGGGAGAGACGTCATGACGTCTCTCCCGTAGCACCGCATAGACACTAGAGGTCAATCATGACCCCTAGTGTCTAAGTGCCACTCCCACAATGCAGTGCGGTGCGCGATTACTTCATCGCGCACCGCACAGCAGTACCGGCACCGGGAAGGGGGGGAGGGCACCACCAGTATCGGATCTTGCCGCGGCGGCGGTGCCCTCCGGAAGGCGGCGCCCCGGGCAAAAATCACGTGTGCCCGTAGCAAGATCCGCTACTGTCCAAATGACAGAATATTCCAAAATAGAGAATTTTTTTTGCGTGACTGAGACAGTGACACCGCTGCTCTCTCATGGTAAGATGCACACAAACATTGCTTAATGCACACAATTATTAAAAATACTGTATACAATTACCTTCAGGCTATATGTATAAGGTGTATATGAAACATTCTCTGTTTAAACTTGGGTCCCGTCCCCGAGGTATCTCATCATAGTGTGCAAATATTCCAAAAAACAGGAAACTCAGATGTCCTAAATACATCTGGTCCAGTGGCGTATCTATAATGATTGCAGTGTGTCTAGTACATACAGGCCCCTGGCCCAGGCCCAGGCCAGGACTGGCCATCTGGAGTCAGATACTGGAGCCGAGGTGGGCCTGTGTGCTTTAAATGACAGGGCCTATTGTTAGTCCCATTCCAGACCTGTCCAGACCTTAGTCACTGCCGCCGACTGCTATAAAGCAGAGGGCCCTGATGGAGACTGTACGTGGTCCACCTCCTCTCTCAATACACCCCTCTTCTGGTCCCAAGCATTTTGGCTATGTGAGACTCAACCTGTAATTCAACAATTACGAGAGCATCCACTATAGAAACCTATGGGGCTGCTCTTATGGCCAGAAACGGGTGATCATAGCAGATATCTGTGGCCGCTCCTAGATACATCCCAAGGTTGCTTAATATTTATGGGTACCCCTAAAAACAGGCATTTTCTGAGGATATCCCGCAATCCTTGTTGAATAATTTAATGAATTAAGAAGAACATCAACCACAGCCAGAAAATCTTGGGATTGATCTTTTTCAAGCCTAAATCCCAGGAGTGAAAGATGGCCCGTGATTGGCCTCCTTACTTATGATGCTGGAGGAATATTGCAAAGACGAATGGAAGCAGGGCTGCCATCAGAAATTGTGGGGCACGGGACTGACCAAATAGGGAGGGTCCCCGCCCTTCCCCCCAAAATAAAATAAATATATATAAAAATATATATATATATATTACAAAAATAAAATAACATTTTAATGCCCCCACAGTTATGCCCCTATCACCATATTATGCCCCACACAATAATGCCCTGACAACATATTATGCCCCCACATTAATGCCATTTTCACCATAATATGCAGTACCTGCTCATTATCAGGGGTTCTGCTCATTGTCAGGGGATTTGCTCATTGTCAAGAGTTTCCCCCCCACCTCACTGCCTCCACCGCAGCTGCAGCCGCAGCCGCAGCCGACTGTTCTGCCAATTCAAGTAAAAAAACTATTGAAAATGTCCCTCCCAAAATGGCTACAGCCTCAGAGGAGACAATCATTAAAGATACAAGTGCCTCCTCTAGTATCTTTAATAACTGTCTCCTCTGAGGCGGCAGCCATCTTTAGAGGGACATTTTTAATAGAGCCTGCGGGCGGGGATGGACGGCGGCGTGGGAGGCGCTATTAGAGAGGCCGGGCCTGGGACAGCTGTGCCCGCAGCACCCTCCTGATGGCTAGCCTGAATGGAAGAACTGAAATCTATACTTCCCTTATGCTTTTATGCTTGCTGCATATCAATATGAACAGAATGTTCAGCTAATTAGGTCAGAATTGGATGCCCTTCAAAAAGTCTGATACTTATTTTATATTGTTTGTTTAGTACAGAGTATTATCTATCACTTATCTTGTTATCGACAAGAGTTGAGGGGAACATTGGTAAGTATCATATTTACTGTACACAGAGTGTAGTAATCAGGGAGATGTTTAGTTGACGCTGCGTACAATCTCAATATCAGGTAAACAGGTATTATTATTACATTAATATTTATGCAATACAATTGTAAAATAGATAACGGGAACGTGACATCCCGAGTACAGGAGACGCCACGCACCTCACTGACACTGCAGAAGTACAAAGATAAGTCTCCCACGAGGCCGCTGTTATTGCCTGGAAGCAATGCACACACTGTAGGTTTTTTTTCACATTAAATGGAGATGTCTGACTGGGAATTGCTTAATGGAATAAATATATTTTTTCTTTTAATTCCAAAATAATTGGAAAAATAGTCATAACTACAGAAAACATGTGTATTCGAGATACTGCTTTGATTTTCTCAGACGAGATGATAATGGTGGGTATACACAAAGGTTTCAGGGCTTGGCCCCCTGGCGTTGGGTCAGTCAGAGAGAAAAGGGCGTCTTGATAGTGTAATAGTTTTCATTGTATAATATTGCATTTCCATCTGTAGAGGCCTTCAGATGTATTTATCCATACCTCCCAACTGTCCCAATTCCAGTGGGACAGTCCCTTTTTTCGGACACTGTCCCGCTGTCCCACCCGCGAGTTGCAGTGTCCTCCTGGCACACGGGAGGGGGGAGCATTTGGGGAAGCCTTTGATCACCTGCTGCTCTGCTCTGCAAGTGATATATGAATACATGCGCACGGCATCTATTCAGTGCTGGGAGGTGAGCAGGGAGCAACCCAGCTGCTTGGGACCACTGGGCACGCCCCGAAAATGATGGGAAAAACGGATCCATGGAGCTAAGCCACGCCCACTAGGCAGAAGCTATGCCCCTCCCACCTGAGACCACGCTCCTTTTTCGGGCCACGAGGGTCCCGACTCTGTTAATTAAAAAGTTGGGAGGTATGAGTTATCTGTTGTTACTATCTGATGCTTGATGTTTCCTGTGTTAGTCATATCTATCTACTATACTAGTATAATACATACTTGCCTACTTGTGGTGTAAGAGGGTAACGGTGCGGTGTAGTGCCTGCTGCCGTGCAGGTGTAGGTTCACCACTTACCAGGCGCCGCACTCTCTCACCTTCAGGTAACGGAACCTTCAACGGACCTGGAAATCCTCACTTGGACCCGGACACGAAGCTCCCCTCTCGGAGCTGACGACGGATAAACTGGGGAGAATGTAAACTAGCTTAAGGGGGGGTATCAACCCTTCTTTCACCGGAAAAGGAGATATCCCAGGGTGTGGAGGCGACCTTCAGCGGTTGGAAGTAAGGTCATCACCGGTACAAAGCCTCAGCCACCCAATTCTCACACACTCGCGCGCGTAGTGTGATAAAAGGGGTTCTCACGTCCGTGAGCAAACCCCTATTCCGGCGCTCAGGGGACAAACAAAGGGACAGGCGGACACAGAGGTTACTCACCGTTGTTAGTTCCGCACTGCGAACTTCTTCTCAACTTACAGATCCCTGTAAGGAGGCAAACAAACAAACAGCCGTGCAGGGCCTAACTCTAACCTAGTGTAACACCCCTATACTAACTACAACGGCAGAGCCCTCAAACTAACTCTGTGGGTGTGGTGCAACAGAACTAGACACAAACTTAACAAACTTGGCCCTGCACGGAAACAACACACATATCAAATCACAGTGCAAGCAACTACCACAGTGCGGAAGAGCCTGCTTGAAGTTAGTTCGCAGGTGCCCATTTCATCTGGCACCTTACAAGGGCCTACTGTACAGATGGGAGAGGCACCAGGGGGAGCTTCGTTAGCTCTTTCGCTTCCCACCCCTGGTAACCTCTCCGGCGCTCCTCTTCACTCTTCTGTCCTGGCCAGCGGCGCCGCCGTTGCCTCTTCGCGTACAGCCGCCGCTGGACATCTTCCAGGAGCCTGGCGTCTTCTGGCCTCTTTCGCTGCCTCAGGACCTCCCGCCACGACGTCCTCTCCTTCCTGGCGCTGCCCGGATCTTCATCGCTCTTCGGCGCGGCTTCTTCTTTCTTCGTCTCCCGCCCGGCGTCTGACGTCACACGCCGGGGGTGGGACCTATGACGCGGTGAGCGCTGATTGGCTCGCCGCGCCATCTTCTGATTGGCTGGTGCCCCACGAGCCGTGATAGGCTCGCGGACGGCGCCGGGTTTGAAAAGACGCGGACGGCGCTTCTCATTGGCGGCCAAAGTGGCGCCAGGTTTGAAACGCCGCCGCACCGCTGCCCGTCGCCGCTTCTCGTCCGGTGCAGGGAACCGATACACTGTCCCTGCACCTGACACCCACTGCTGCTGCACACTGACAGGCGCTGGGGACAGACAAGCTGCCCCAGCACTGCCCACAGCCAGAATCTCCACTTCTGATGTGCCCTGGGACACAGGGCACATCTCTACAGTGGGAGACACTGATTTTTGGGCAGTCCCCCCGCACCCACAGAAGAGTGTCCAGATGAGGAGATTATATGGGAGAGGAGCTTTTAAATATGAGCAAGTACGACATAACAGCACTTTATGTTTTCCTCTCTCATTGTGATCATTTATCTTGAAACCAAGAGACTGGATGTCTGTTATTGAAGTATTGAAGTGAATGGTGCCCACAGACAAAGGACCTTACAGGCAAATCTGTTCTGCAGAAGAATCTTGTGGTTTGTCCCAATGCTCATACACCGTAGCTGAGTATAGGCCACTCTGAGAAAGCATAAAAACATAAAGGAAGTACAGAATTCAATTCTTTCATTCGTCTTTGCAATATTCATCTAGCACCATCAGGTGGAGTTACAGTTCTCTCAGCCACAACTCTGCAGTACTTGTTGCTGATGTGTCGTGTGGAGGTGACGCAGGAGTGTAGGTGGAGCAGACACAAGTCCTGCACTGATGGTGATGGTGGCTAATTCCACAAGTGGGTGGATAAGGGCATTGCAGGCTGTACATGTGTCCAACTCTGAATACAGCTGTTTATCCTTGTTACATGCCCAATACCAGGTTTGCAGCACAGCAAGGTCTAATTCTTCAAAATCATTTGTCCCTATAGAATATATTTGTATTCACTTTATACAGTTAGTTGAATATTAGTGCCGGAGAGGTTTTAGGTGTCGGCAAGCAGGGCAGCTGCTCGGGGCACAGCAGCCTAAGCGCCTGGCTGCTGTCACCCCACAGTACCCACTGCAGCCGACACCAAGGAGGGAGACAGACGCTAGAGGTCCGACATGACCTCTAACATCTGGAGGTGAGCAAGGAGACAGACGCTACAGGTCAAGTAGAACCTCTAGCGTTGGAAAGCTCAGAGAACGATGGTGGCAGATTTTTGTTTGCAAACCCCTGACAACGAGCATGAAACCCCTGACAATGAGCAGGAAACCCCTGGCAACGAGCATGGAACCAGAGCATGAAACACATGATATCGAGCATGAATCCTAGGCAAAGAGCATGAAACCCCTGGCAATGATCAGTAACCCCCTGGCAATGAGTAGGGAACAAAGAGCCGGAAACCCCTGGCAATGAGCAGAAACCCCCTGGCAATGAGCAGGGGACAAAGAGCAGGAAACCCCTGGCAATGAGCAGAAACCCCCTGGAAATGAGCAGGGAACAAAGAGCAGGAAACCCCTGGCAATGAGCATTAGACCCCTGGCAATGAGCAGGGAACAAAAAGCATGAAACCCCTGGCAATGAACAGGAACCCCCTGGCAATGAGTATTAGACCCCTTGCAATGAGCAGGTAATTTAAAAGTAATTAGAAGCCTTACTCTGGGGCAAAATTTGTAAGGGACATTATTGTGTGTGGAGCATAAAAGGGTGTCAGGGGCATAACTGTATGTGGCATAATGTGTAATGGGCAGTACAGTTTAGGGCATAATGTATAGTGTAATGGGCATTACGGTTTGTGGCATAATATGTAATGGGTATTATGGTGTGTGGAATAACATGTAATGGGCATTACAGTGTGTGGCATAAGTTGTAAAAGGCATTACAGTGTTTGACATAATATGAAATGGGCATTACATTGAGTGGCATAATGTGTAAGGAGCTTTGCTGTAAGGAGGAAAAATGACATAAATCAGGTTGTTTTTTCCCCTGTATTTTTGTTTTTCCTGTGTTGTATAAGGGGCTCTAACATGGCATAATGTTTATAAGTGGTACTACTGTGTGGTGCAATGTGACTGACGGACACTACTGTGCGGTGTTAATATTAATATTCTGTGGCCACGACCCTTTCACCATGAAGCCACACCCATTTTTTGGCAGCACGCCTTCAGTGCGCACTAACCCTGTTTTGAATCGGGAGGGGGGGGACTTAGCGCCAAAGGAAACTTTCGCCATGGGCGCAACAAGGTCTAGAACCAGCCTTGTATTGGTGATGTTATTACACTGGGTGGTGCCCGGTACCTACCCGTGCTAAAAACCCCCGGAAGATGGCATTGCAATCTCCAATGCCGGATCCCACCCGGGAATTGGAAACGGGTCCTTCCCAGGTGGGATCCGGCATTGGACCCTAACAGCAAGCTTCCCGACCCGGCAATATACCAAAGCAGTGGGGGGCGGAGCCGGCAGCGGGGGAGGCGCGGGGAGATGAGCTCATGTAGTGAACGGGTCCTGGGTCACATCGACCCGGCAACCCATTCACACTGACCTGGTATTCAACCCGGTAATAACCCTTCTTATAATCCGGGTTGAATTACCGGGTCAGGCGACCCAGGAATTCTCCATGGCCTCTTTCACATCGCAGAGTGACCCTTGTCTTGCCCGGTTGATACCGGGTTATTTTTGTGATGTGAAAGGGGTATCTGGTGCTCATTCCTCCTGGATTGCTCTGCAGGAAATGTCTGTAGATGCTGCTGCAGGATTTGTATTCAGGACTTGTGACGTGAGCTGTGATACATCAGTGGCCTCTGACTAATCTCCATCTTCACCTCTCTTGTCTTTTCCTCTAATGAGCAAAACCATGTGCACTGCAGGTGGGGCAGGTGTAACATGTGCAGAGAGAGTTAGATGTGGGTGGGTGGATTATATTGTTCCTGCGCAGGGTAAATACTGGCTGCTTTATTTTTACTCTGCAATTTAGATTTCAGTTTGAACACATCCCACCCAAATCTAACTCTCTCTGCACATGTTACATCTGCCCCACCTGCAGTGCACATGGTTTTGCCCGCAAAATATATATTGGGGCGTGGCTTCATGGGTTAGGGGCGTGGCCACAAAATAATACCAATTCATATTACAATGCACAGTAGTCTCCATTATTCAAATTACACCGAACAGTAGCGCCACTACACCAGGTAGAGCCCCTTTTACACAGTACGGCGGACAGATTCCCCTTTTTACACATTACGGCAGACAGCGTCCCCCTTTTTACACATTACGGCAGACAGTGTCCCCTTTTTACACATTACGGCAGCCAGTCCCTCTTTGTACACATTATGGCAGCCAGTCCCCCTTTTTACACATTATGGAAGGCTCCTCGGTGCTGGCAGAACCCGGGTAGGCAGGGAAGGAGGAGGACTGAGGGGGACTCGGGAGCCGCAGCAGCGCACTGTAATTGGTGGCGGCGCCACATGCAGCTGTCCCTCTCCTTCCTTATTGGCTGGCCGCCACCACTTTGAATGCTGGGATGAGGGAAGCGCATCCCAGCATTCACTGCGGCGGCGGCCAGCTTATGTGGAAGGAGAGGGACAGCTGCAGCGCCGCCGCTACCAATTACATGGTGCTGCTGCGGCTCCCTCCTCCCCCTCCTTCCTCTTCCTTCTCACCTGCCTGGGATCTGCTCCTCCTCCTCTCCTCCTCCAGCACACACAGGCAACCTGTAATGAGTCAATTTGACTCATTACAAGCTGCTGACTTGGAATGCGGGCAGTTGCGCCCTCAGGGTGACTGCGCTCTGTGCCAGTCACACCTGGCACACATGTAGTTACGGCTCTGTCCGGGAGATTCTAGGTACTGTAAGTAGTCCTTCATCTGCAGATCGCAGCAATGGAGTGGGACAGTATGGAATCAGAAGCTGCTTCAGGTACCTTGTTTTATTAGCTTCTCATGGCATTCAAGAATGTAAATCTGAAGACCCCATAACAGTGGTGGGAGTGTGGGGACATTACCATCACAAGAACAGTGCAGGCTGGGGGACAGAGTATACAATTCTGCGCTCTCTGACCATCAGAGGCGTCTGAAGTAATGGTCAGATGGAGAAGGGACCTGCACCAATACAGAGAAAGACATGCAGCATTGCCTTCATGAGTGAGGAGTTTGGTTCAGTGGCGACTCATGAGGTACCCTCTGAAGAATTCGAGAGGCTGCAGGGCAGAGCCGAGGAGAGCAGAGGAGCAGCCATGATCAATGCAGTAATAGTGTGAGGAGACCGGTATAAGTGTCATAGCATCTGGGAGGAGGCACAGAGCCTAGAGGCAGCATGTCAAGCACTGAACCTGGACTGCAGAGGCTGGTAGAAGGCATACCAAGCCTCATGTGACTTGACAGGTACCCAGGGAGCTGTCCGTAGTACTGCAGCCCTTGTGCACAGCATAATAACATGTACTGTATATAGAGGCTCAGCTGCACTGACATAAAGCAATAATTATCACTACAGAGATCCTCTGTCAGAGAGAGGTAAACCCTCAGGCACTTTGCATTAGCTGACAGGACACCTCCTTACAGTCCAGCTATGTGATGGAACATACTGCATTAATATCATCTAACTCCTCACAATACTTCTACTACAACAGTACTTTACCCTTCTGTAACACCTCAGACATAGATTAGAATAGCTCCCAACTGTCCGCATTTTGGCGGGGCAGTTCTGTTTTTCACAATCGGTCCCGCTGTCCAACCTGCAGGTCGCAGTGTCCCACGGTTGGGAGGGGGGGGGGGCAGCGCGCACATCTATTCCCCGGCAGAGAGGGACAGGGGGCATGGCCAGCAGCTGACTGAACTCTACCCATGCCCCCATAATGCTGAAAATAGGGGTGTGGTTAGCAATCACGATGCTTGTCGCGAGGCCACACCGCCTAATATCGCCTGCGCCTTATATCGACCGCGCCTTAGATCGGCCGCACAGCTCTTCAAGGGACAAAGACGTTGGGAGGTATGTATATGTACAGATGTAGCTGCATGCATCCATTAGCAAGGTCGCACAGACACACATGCTGCGGATGCGACTTGGTTCGCATCGGCGACTGCTCCATGGAAAGCCAATATCCTTAGTCACATCAGACAAAGGATATTGCATCAGTAACTGAGCTTAGCTGCAACCGTTAGTGACATTTAATTTTAATCATCAGCATCACTCTACTAAAGTAATGAAAGACCTGGGTGTAAGGAAGGAATACATATGATATCTGGCAGTCACATGACCAACAGCGGCATTCCAACCATGAAGATCCCGACATTGGAGGGGGTAAGTAGTTGTACTCCCCCACTCTAACCCTCGGGGGCTAGTGGCTAGGGTTAACCACACCACTAGTGCTTAACCCTACCCCCGCCCCCCCTAGTACCTAACCCTAATAACCCCCCAAGCCCTATCCCTAATCCTGAACCCCGATACTCACCTTCCGCATCCCAGGTGTAAGTGAACCGGAGCCGGTGTCCTGAGTGGTGACAGGATTCCAGTGTTGATCACATGACCGACGGCATCCTGACAGCTGGGATGCTGAACGCATTAGCTAAGGAAAACTATTGCAACTGTATATGCACCAACAAAATTCTTCGCAAAAAACGGGTAACCTCCCTTCATGAGATTATTTTAGCGTTTTAGAGAACAAATGGTTAATGTAGCATGGTAGAATAAATATGTACTGCTAGGACTAGGAACAGTAAAGAAAGAGTTAAACTCTACAGAGAAGTCATTTTGTATCAATTGTAACATTTTGTAAAAGATTATAATTTTTGCACAAGAAACCAGGAATGATACAGTGTTTGGTCCTGAGATAAAAGCTGTGAAATACTGACCCATTTTGCCCCAACAGCACAAGCTCTGCAGCTCCTGGAAATTAAACTGTCATATCTTTTGTTGGAGTGTAGGAATTCCTCCTACTCAGTAAAGTATGTGAACAATTCATATTGCAACATCTGTAAGGGTTTTACAATTTGGCATCACAAACAGGATCCAGAGTCCAAAGTAAGGAAGAATCCAAATTGAGGAAAATGTCACGTGAAAGACAAACCTTGAGGGATTCGCCTAAAGTAGGTTCCAGCAGCACGAGAGACGAGAAATTCCAATGATGACCCAAATCAATTCAATCACGTCACAATACTACTTTGGCGCCCTTGGGCTACCCAACTATACTTGGGATGCTCGTGATTCTGAACATGCTTCTTTGATGGAATTAAAAAGTAAATTGAAATCCAAGTACCACATGTACATAGTCACTGATCATCAGCTAGTTGTGATCCTGATGAGACAACTTAAGGGCTCAACCCTTAGAGAGGTCACTTCATGGCCTTCAGTGCAACAACAAAAGGTGGACCAAATTCTCCAGAGATTAGCAGCAACGTTTGGAACCAGTTCTATTTCTAAACTGAAAGTGAAAATGTTATACTTGGAAACAATGGTTAAGAGAAACTCTTCAGTATTATGCTTTGAGCCTACAAGAAGCCATACGAGACTTTGGTGAACCAATTTATTGAGGGAATATTGAGAATGCAATTGCCAGACCATACTTTCTTAGATTTCAAGGATGTTACCATCAAAGTTGTAGGGCCCAACATAGTTCTAGAGATCGATTTTCACAAAATGCTGGGTTTTCAGGAAACAATGTACAGTACTGTCCAGAACCAAATTACTTGAACCTTGGAAGCACTCTGAACCCAAGGACCCGGCAGTACAGTACAAAGTGCCCAAAGTCCCCTCATGGTTCCTCTTCAAATCCTCAAGGATCAGATGGAGAAGCTAGCCATACGGAATGTCAAAAATGTGTAAATAATTCAGCAATTTCAAAAACATTAAGCCTCCAACTCAACAGAGAAGAGGTGGCGAGAAGAGAGAATGAGACTGTCACAACTGAGGGCCTGAGCTGACGGGAGGCAGCCTCAGTTGTAGGGGCTGAGATGTACCGGAACCTGGGAGGTTGTATCAGACCCCTGGACATGTAAGTAACATGAATAATAACTGCCCGAAGGCGTGACCACGACAACTTAGATAAAAGTCAATGATGTTTATTATGACAACTCCGCATCACAGCAGCAATAAAAGAAAACGTAAAAGTCAGCAAAGAATAAATACAGTTCCTGAGTACTACAGCATGGCAGGAGCCACAGGGCACTGGTAGTGTGAGATAGTTCTTATGATCTTCTAGATGGAAAGTCCTTACCAGGCCCGGCTGTAGCAATGGAGATAACCCAGGATTGTACCAGCTGGTGTTCCAGGAAGAGCTGGGTTGCTGAAGGTAAAACAGCTGCTGTGGATACTGGCTGGAACCAGACTGTTGTTAGCACGGAGTGGATACTGGCTGGAACCAGTTAAATAATAAATGAACTTTGGGAGCGATGAAATGTGAACTGAAATGTAGAACTTGAGAGCGGAGAAATAATAATTCCGGTGGAGAGTGGTAAAGTGTAGAAAGGACACCGGCCCTTTAAGGGAAGCTGTACTCTGCTGGAAGCTGAGGCTGGAAGCAGGTAGTGTTGTAGCTGGAAACAGATGAATCCACAATGGATTGGAGAGTCAGGCTACACCGCAGGTGGAATGCTGGTGCGGGTCTCTATGGTGGAAGTCTTGAGACAGGAGCTGGAACCTGGAAGACAATCATAGAAGAGAGACAAACAGGAACTAGGTTTGACAACCAAAGCACTGACGTCTTCCTTGCTCAGGTACAGCTTACTTATACCTGCAGCAAGGAAGGGGTTGGCTAGGCAATTATGCAAATCAACAACACAGACAGCAGATTGGTGGAAATGATCAGATGACAGAATCCAAGATGGCTGCGCCCATGCAGACACTTGGAGGGAAGTTTGGTTTGTAATCCATGTGGTCTGGGAAACAGTAATGGCGGCGCCGGCCACCGGAGACAGGAGACGCCAGGCTGATAGATGCACATTTAACCACGCGGGCACAGCGGAGGCCGCGGCTGATGAAAAGACCACTCTGCATGTGGAAACTCAGGAACAGCGGAATCCGGTCCTGGAACGCTGAGCCCGCCTTAGGAGGCATCTGAAGGGTAAGTAATGGCGTCCAGATACCCGGATCGTGACAGAGACCCTCTAATGACTGGTGGGAACATCACATTTTGCAAGTCATCAAGAGAATTTACTAGTGATGAGCGGGTTCGGTTTTACTCGGTTTTACTCGGTTTTACTCGGTTCTCAAAACGGCATCTTATTGGCTCACGGATGTCACGTGTTTTGGATAGCCAATAAGATGCCGTTTTGAGAACCGAGTAAAACCGAGTAAAACCGAGTAAAACCGAACCTCACTCATCTCTAGAATTTACTTTGAAATCAAATTGTTCAATAGATTAAAATATAATATGAAATCATTGTCACTATTTTAATGCTTCCCTACTGTAAATATAGCACACATGTTAGAGGTAACACTTACACTTGTATAAGGCAGGATATGGCCAATCTCCATTAGTTGAAGA
The DNA here is from genome assembly GCF_028390025.1 of Pseudophryne corroboree. Taxonomy (NCBI): domain Eukaryota; kingdom Metazoa; phylum Chordata; class Amphibia; order Anura; family Myobatrachidae; genus Pseudophryne; species Pseudophryne corroboree. The sequence continues at coordinate 38,797,908 of NC_086444.1, read as the reverse complement.
CAGTAATATTACACAGACCTATTCTCTTCCTTACCATAGCACTGACTCATGTAGCACAGGGGTGTGGTATTGAAAGTCGACAGTAACTAGGTCGACAATGTCTAGGTCGACCACTATTGGTCGACAGTAACTAGGTCGACAGGGTGTCTAGGTCGACAGGGTCTTTAGGTCGACATGTTCTAGGTCGACAGGTCAAAAGGTCGACATGAGTTTTTAATGTTATTTTGGTGTCGTTTTCTTCGTAGAGTGACCGGGAACCCCAATTAGTGCACCGCGTCCCCTCGCATGGCTCGCTTCGCTCGCCATGCTTCGGGCATGGTGCCTTCGCTTCGCTCGGCACAGATTACCGTTCCAATCGTAGTCCACATGGATCGTTAAGTATGAAAAGGTTCAAAAAAAGAAAAAAATTGTGAAAAACTCATGTCGACCTTTTGACCTGTCGACCTAAAGACCCTGTCAACCTAAAGACCCTGTCGACCTAGACACCCTGTCGACCTAGTTACTGTCGACCAATAGTGGTCGACCTAGACATTGTCGAACTAGTTACTGTCGACTTTCAGTCCGGATCCCGTAGCACAGATCGCAGACATGCAGCTGGCTCTTGTCTAACTAATAGTTACAAACTCAATCACTGGCGTAACTAGTCCTTTGTGGCCCTATAGCAAGATTTTGAAAGTTATCTCCTGTGCAGTATGAGCATCTAGTGGGCGGAGGGACCTGCCTGTTAGAGAGAAGTGAAAGTAAACTGGTAGGTGAACTGCGAAGAGATAAAATGAGAAGCAGGAGTGTATTAATGCCCTAGGAGGCCAATGTGCAGCGTCCCCCCTCCTCTGATCAGTGGGCCCCACACTCTCCATCTTGCCCTGTGCCGCGAAACTTATTTCTCCTCCTCCGCATCGTCATCTTCCCATTGATATGTGGGAGGAAGATACATGCACTCAAAAGAACACAGCGCTAGAGTCTGTGTTTTCACTGTGCAGTGCCATCTCCTGAAGATGCCACCAGGAAGATGATGCTGCAGAGGAGGAGAAACCCACTTGTTGACACACAGTAAATTTAATCTGGTTGCATGGTTTGCAATGTGCCCCGCCCCTGGATACAGGGGCACTGCACACATTGCACCCATTATAAATACTCTTATGGTGGGTATACTGAAAGCATGAGTTAACGTGAGTAGGCTTTGATGAATCAAGTCACTTTTGAAGTCTTTGAGGCTGGTAGTGAGTATCACAGTGTTGGGGAGTGAGCTCCAGTGGAGGTAAACTGCATGGGAAAAGTCTTCAACACAGTAGTGGAAAGAGGTGATAGGCACAGAGGAGAGGCAACAGTCAGTGGTCCCCCTAACGCGTTTCACACCCTTGGGTGCTTTTTGAAAAAGCACTCAAGGGTGTGAAATGTATTAGAGGGACCACCATTCTATCATCCTTAATAGGACTTATGACCTGGCAGTACCTACAAATTGATCCATTGTCCAACGAACCACCTGGATACATAAGCGGCTACATTACCCACACAAAGGTGATTGTTGAAGTCTGTCTGCTGGGTCTCAGTGGTGGGAGACATGGCCAATCAGCAGCGTAGTGGATGTTACCAAGAGCGGCACACAGCCAGTAACCAAGAATCTCCGGCATAGACTGATAGCGGCCGGGAGATGCACCTGGCAGGTGGGAAAAGCACTTATTGACTGTTCTATTTGTGCACATCATTCATTGGCTCGGTAAACCTTCCATTTTAGATCACTTACATTGATGTGATTACACGAGCTGGTCTGAATCGTCCATTCTCATTAAAGCATTAATGGATTCATTGTGAGAATTACGATTTATAACTTCCTTCTCTAAGCCGGAGATTTATTTTTAAACAGCAAACATTTTTTCCTTGTTTTTTTTTTATTTTTATTTTTTACATTTTTTATATATCACGTGTTACTGTACATTTTTGCAACTCCATAAAGTTATTTTTTATAACATTGGATGCATTGATACATTTGTATTTGTGTATTTAAATTCTTTTATTGATACTGTGCCCTTATGGTATTTAAACCACCTTTATTTTTAAAGATGCAGAATAAAGGTATTATTTATAGTATATGCATGTTTTTTAGTCATAAAATACACTTGATATTTATATTAGGGCAACTAGTCACTTTCCATTTTAGATTCATTCAATGGCAGAAAACAACATCAAGGGCCAAATGTAATAGAGTGAGAGTTTCAAAAAGTGAGAGATTTCGTAAGGTGTTGCAGTCTTTTTTAAAGTGGCAATCATTTACACAGCAAGATCAGTCTGGTTTTGCAGTGTATATGCAGCTCAATAATACAGTATATGTCTGATACTGCGGCTCCATCTAGTGGATAATATCATGTATAACAAAATAATATTTTACTGCTGATATTGACTATGGGGGTCATTCCGAGTTGTTCGCTCGCAAGCTGCTTTTAGCAGCTTTGCACACGCTAAGCCGCCGCCTACTGGGAGTGAATCTTAGCTTCTTAAAATTGCGAACGAAAGATTCGCAATGTTGCGATAAGACATCTCTGTGCAGTTTCTGAGTAACTCGAGACTTACTCGGCATCTGCGATCAGTTCAGTGCTTGTCGTTCCTGGTTTGACGTCACAAACACACCCAGCGTTCGCCCAGACACTCCTCCGTTTCTCCAGCCACTCCCGCGTTTTTCCCAGAAACGGTAGCGTTTTTCGCACACACCCATAAAACGGCCAGTTTCCGCCCAGAAACACCCACTTCCTGTCAATCACATTACGATCACCAGAACGAAGAAAAAAACGTGAGTAAAATTCCTAACTGCATAGCAAATTTACTTGGCGCAGTCGCAGTGCAGACATTGCGCATGCGCACTAAGCGGAAAATCGCTGCGATGCGAAGAAATTTACCGAGCGAACAACTCGGAATGACCCCCTATGTATTTAATGTGGTTTGCAAGAGATGATTGAGTAGATGTGTAAATGCAGAGCCAATATTTTGTGCAAGTAATCAGACAAAAAACAAAACAAAACCAACAACCTATACTGCATACTTACCTACTTTTGAAAAAGCATTTCAGGGAGAGTGTGACAGTACCACCTATCAGCGCGGACGTGTACTGCTACATCTGAGAGGCGTGTCATGAAAATAACTTACATCCAAATGTAAATGAGCCCCAGAGTTAGTAAGATCTACTTGTTGAAGAAAAGACAGTGATATTTTGAAGGATTTTTTTGTGTATTGTGTTTTACAAGAGGTTCCATATAATGTAAGTGGCCACAAGAAACCTTTACAATGCATGTAGCCATAGGGATCATTGTGCCTTATAACCAATGCAGGCAAATGGCGCTGATGATCCCATTTGAATGTATGTATCTCTGAATTCTCTTTTTTTTTCAGGGAGATTGAGGAACTCTTCAGGGAGTGAGGGAGATTGCTACTATTTCAGGGAATCTCCTGCAGAATGAGGGAGGGTAGGCAACTATGCATACTGTATCCGTTGCCTTGGAGCAATTCAGCACACGGTATCAGTAACTTCTCTTCCTCTAGATGCCATTGTCATTTCACCGTACAGCAGAGGGACCTTTGTGCGCTTGCAATATAGTAATGGCAGCATCACTAGCAAATAAAGCACTGTTATCAGGCAGGGCAGGGTGCCGAGCAAGGTGACAGCTGAGAGTGTAAAGACATGAAAGAACTTTCTGCCTGCTTGCATGCAACCAATGAGACTGAGATAGTGATGTCTGACAACTATTGGCATTTCCAGATTGTCAGAGCCGGCCCTAACCAATATGATGCCCTAGGCAAGATTTTGGCTGGTGCCCCCTAGCACCGCCACTAGTTCTGCAGGAGATGCCTGGCATGAGTCTGCTCTGCTAACGTCAGGTGCCTTTGTTTATGAAAATGCTACTTATTTGCATTACTATGTGGCTAGGGTGCACAAGCAGCTTCTGCTGATTAAAATGATACTCAGCATGCCTATATTCTGTGTTCGACTGCGGTTGTATCTGCATACGAAATGCTACATTACAGTGATTTCCAGGAATACACTGCAATGTAGCATTCCGTATGCAGATACAACCAAAGTCACACACAGAATATAGGCATGCCGCATATCATTTTAATCATCAGAAGCTGCTGGTGCCCCTAAGCATACCAAATGCCCTAGGCATTTGCCTAGTTTGCCTATGCCTAAGGCCGGCTCTGCAGATTGTACAGGTTTTGTGACTGAATTCATCCGGGCATTCATGCCTTCTCCCCAAATATAGTTGAGTTACTCCCCCGCTCTCTAAGGAGAGTAGCCCAATGTCCTAGATCTTCCCTATTTCCCCAGTGACTCACATCATTAAGTTGCAGTGTGGACCACGAATCACTGTATTTTGTGGTTGGGGCGAGACTAGGCTGACGTATTGCTACACTCCTCGCACCACATACTGGACCCCCCTCTGAGAAAGTATGGTAAATGTTCATACACACAGGGTCTAATTCAGACCACAGCAGCAAATTTGTTCTCTAATGAGTAAAGCCATGTGCACTGCAGGTGGGGCAGATGTAACTTGTGCAGAGAGAGTTAGATTTGAGTGGGGTGTGTTTAAACAGAAATCTAAATTGCAGTGTAAAAATAAAGCAGCCAATATTTACCCCGCACAGAAACAATATAACCCACCCAAATCTAACTCTCTCTGCACATGTTACATCTGCCACACCTGCAGTGCACATGGTTTTGCCCATTAGAGAACAAATTTGCTGCTGCGATCAGGTCTGAATTAGGCCCATAATTCATTATTTATCTGCAGATATTTTTGGTTTAAATGAAACAAGAAAATGCAACTTGTATAAGTATAAAATCCCTGCTGACTAGTGCTTGGTAGAACCACCTTTTGCTGCAGTAACAGCTATACGTCTGTTGGGGTACGTTTCTAAGAGGCTTGCACACTGTTACTGTTTGGGGATGAGTTTTTTCCGTACTTCTTTGCAGAATTTCTGCAGATTCTACACGTTAGTTGGATAATGTTTGTGAACTGCAAATTTTTAAACAGTGCAACAGATTCTCAATTGTGTTGAGATCTGGACTTTGACTTGACCATTGTAGAACATTCATAGTTGTGTTGTACAACCACGCCAATGTTGCTATGGCCTTGTGCGTTGGATCATTGTCCTTCCCAGAGCCGGCCTTAGGCATAGGCAAACTAGGCAAATGCCTAGGGCATTTGGTATGCTTAGGGGCACCAGCAGCTTCTGCTGATTAAAATGATATGCGGCATGCCTATATTCTGTGTGTGACTGCGGCTGTATCTACATACAAAATACTACATTGCAGTGTATTCCTGGAAATCACTGTAATGTAGCATTTCGTATGCAGATACAGCCGCAGTCACACACAGAATATAGGCATGCTGCATATTATTTTAATCAGTAGAGGCTGCTTGTGCATCCTAGTCACATAGTAATGCAAATAAGATGCATTTTCAGAAACAAAAGGCGCCAGACGTTAGCAGAGCTGCCAGATGACTCATGCCAGGCATCTCCTGCAGAACTAGCGGCGGTGCTAGGGGGCACCAGCCAAAATCTTGCCTAGGGCATCATATTGGTTAGGGCCGGCTCTGGTCCTTCCTGCTGAAAGGTGAACTTTCTCCCACAATTTAGTTTTTCAGCAGACTGAAGAAGTAGCTCCCTATATTTGTACCATCCACCCATCCTTCAATTTTAACAAGATGCCCAGTCTACGCTGAGTAAAAGTATCCCCACAACATGATGGTGCCACTCCCATACATCGCATTTGGGATGGTGTTTGCTGAGGAATGGGCAGTGGTCAGTTGGCACCACACATAGGGCCGATTAAGTTAACTGTGGGACTTCATGTGTGGTTGTAGCTCTCTGGGTAATGAAGTGAGCTATTCAGTTACTACCCATGGTAAGTTGTGACTACCCCCAATGGTGCACTTAATATAGAATTCTGCTTGGACACTCCTGAGGTGCAAAGAGAAATCCATGTTACTGTAATTAGTGCTTCCAGAGATAGTTGCGGACTAGCCATAGTGAATAATTGAGTAGCTACAGGCACTTTACCTGATTGCTAAAACTCTGCTGTAAGTCTCACGGCTAATTGAATTAGCACCATAACATATTGAATTGCGGCCAAAATGCTCCACTAATGTCTCATCTGCCACAAAACCTTACCCCAAAAGAGAAGCTGAAAAGTATTACTGAAAGTGCACGCACACGGCAGATCTTAAACACATCTGAGTAAAAGGTTTGAGTGTGACAGGAGTGTAACAGCTGATAGTTGTGTGTCCGCACCTTCATGCATTTTATCTTAAGATACTGTAAGTAAGTGATGAGCCAAATTAATTACATGCGGTGTGCCGCGACCATCCTGTGATGTTCAGCTCCGCACATAGGAGGTCATTCCGAGTTGATCACTCGCTAGCAGTTTTTAGCAGCTGTGCAAACGCTATGCCGCCTCCCACTGGGAGTGTATTTTAGCTTAGCAGAAGTGCGAACAGTTGTATCGCAGAGCAGCTACAAATTTTTGTGTGTAGTTTCAGAATAGCTCAAAATCTACTCAGCGCTTGCGATCACTTCAGACTATTCAGTTCCGGATTTGACATACAAACCCGCCCAGCGTTCGCCCAGCCACGCCTGCATTTCTCCAGCCACGCCTGCATTTTTCCTGGCACGCCTGCGTTTTTCCGAACACTCCCTGAAAACGGTCAGTTGACACCCAGAAATGCCCACTTCATGTCAATCACTCTGCGGCAAGCAGTGCGACTGAAATGCATCGCTAGACCCTGTGCAAAAGTACATCGTTCGTTGTGCTCGTATGTTGCGCGTGCGCATTGCGCCACATACACATGCGCAGATCTGCCGATTTTTAGCCTGTTCGTTGCGCTACGAACAAATTCAGCTAGCGATCAACTCGAAATGACCACCCTAGTGTATTTGCCATTACAGATAAATCATCCAAATATTTTTGCATTATCACTAAACATGAAAGGTGATGGGTTGAAAACAAATTTTGATTCATGAAACTGGTATAGTTACAGTATGCTTAAAAAGTACTGGCAGAAGGAAACCCACACACTACAGAAAAATACTGCCACACGCAGGACTGTTAAAGCCCATTTCTGCAACATGTTCCAAGCCGCAATAAGAATAACATTTCTTCACGTGAAGCCAAAGTCTGAGATCAGCTGACCAACTCCAGTCCAGATCTCCTGCACATGACTCTAGTGACCTATCAGCAGCCAGGGATCCCTATATAAGTCTTTCTATGGCCACTACTCACTGCTCAACTTCTTCTGTATACTGCCTGCTAGTTCTAGTCTGCAATATGCATAGTACAGTATGTTCCACCGGGATGCGTTCGATTGGGATGCCGGTTGTCATGTGACTGACACCAGATTCCCGACATCACAAATATTAGGGTGCGTGTTAGGCTTAGGGCCACAGAGCGGGGAGGCTTACGGTTAGGCATTAGAAGGGGGGTTAGGATTAGGCATCAGGGGCAGTGGTTAACCATAGCTGACACCCCCTCAAGGCTTAGCCCTAGCCGACACCCTTGGAGGGTTAGCCATAGCCGCCACCCCTGGAGGTTTAGGGTAGGGGAGGGGGTAGGGTTAAAATACTGTCTTTTGCAGGGATTTTCAGTGTAGGGGTGCTGTTGTCGGTCATGTGACCGCTGGCGTCTCTACCCCCGTTATTACATACCAAACCCGTTTCACCAAGCTGCTGTGTGTATCTCCATTGCTAGCTATGCTTTGCAGAGTGCTTTCCTGAGACTCCTGTGCATTATTGAATGCTTCAAGTTCCAGCCAGTTCTGCTGTACTCCATCCAGGACTTCTGTGCAAGCCAGGGCCAACTGATTATCTGGCCTGGCACTTCTGGTAAATGCCAGAAGTTCCAATGGCCTCATGGGCCGTTTCAGCCACATAGAGACAGGGGATGGCCAAGCAGCGCAGCCTCCCAGCACTCTGCTCAGTCGCCTGGCATACAGAGACGCTAAACTACACCCCTGTGAGTCCTGACTGCACCCCTTGTCACGCACGTGCGGAGCCTCAGTCCGTCCCTGGTGCGAGCTGTGTATTCTCATGCACTAGCAAGTATTGCTGAGAGCTATCCACAGCCACCTGTCATTGTATGCTTCAAGCTCCGCCAGTCCTGTGGAACACCATTCAGGACTCCTGAGTCAAGATTCATATTTCTCCAGCACTTATCCATCCTGCTAAGCGTTGCCCACAGATTCCTGCAGATCATATGCTTCAGGCTCCAATCAGTCTTGCTATTCATCATTCACAGACTCACGTGTTAAACTTTGTTCCATCCAAGTGCTAATCAATGCACCTGTGCGCTACCCACAAACTAAGGCCGGGTATACATCAGAATGATGTGTTCCCGGCTGAACTGCCAGCTGAGGGGCCAACATATCGCACCATACGTACACACTGCAGTAGTATGACGGCACCATGTACCATGCCATGCTGCATTTAGAAGCATGGTACTGTACACAATATCTTCTGATTGACCGTGCAGTACTGCCAACCAGAAGATATAATTAATGACCCACCATGGGAGTGCGCAATTGAGAGTCCACCTGGAAACAACAAATTGTGCTAATGTCGTCCTGGTGTGTACCTGGCCTTAGTGTTGTTGTGTGCTGCTAAAGTGTCAGATTATCCTGCTAGCACTATTCTGTCTCATACTATATGTGAACCTGTGTATCTCCAAGCATCAGACAGTCCAACTAGAGCTACTTACAGTACATCACAGTAATTGGTAGAATCCTGATTTCACCAACAGCCAGTCTGTTCTGTTTTCATCACAGACTACAGTTACATCAGAGACATTCTCTAAGCTGGCCTGCCTACAAAACACTTCTCTTATTCTCCAGTGTATCTCTGTGCTATCTTAACCTGCCTACTCACCAAGCTCCTACAGTCTCCAGCTGATATACTCCCTGTACCAACTCCAGAGCGCTCCCTGCTGGTGAGCACTGTCCAGAGACTTTTGTCCACATCCTGGTACCCTCATCTTACTCCACCCTGCTGACTACACTACCTGCTCCTAGAAGCATCATTGCGTGAACCACTATTCATTGGATCCGTTGAGAGACTATTGATATTGTAGTGCTGGACATAATTATTGTAAAGGCTTCTCTGTGCCAGCACTACAGGCTTCTTCTCTCTGGTTCTGTCCCATCTCCACTGCTGTGTACTGTATATAGCAACAGGATCTGAATAACTCGGAAAGTAACTTTAATGATATACTTGCAGCACTGGTGTAGACTCAACAAAGATTCACCTATTTAGTAGCAGGTGATAGCACAGAATATTTACTTCTTGTCATACAGTCTAGGGTTTGCAAGGTGTGTACTGGTTTTGGGTGTATCAAGGAGCAGGCAGAGGCATAGTCAGATAATGGAAGCAGGCTCAGTACACTGAAGAAGCAGGAAGTGTTTTGTTCATACGTTTGTAAATCCAGTCATCAGGACACAGAGACATGTGAGTTCACTGCTGTGCTGTTTATTCCCTCACCAACTCCAGGCACACTGCACACTGGACCACCCACTTCCCAGCATCCTCCTGGTCCCAGGGACCATCACTGAAGATTCAGGCTTACACAGATCAGTATGGGAGTGTCTACAAATATTAAGCATTCTAATACACTAACATCACATCCTCTTTTCTTTAAAGATAAGCCCTGTATGCTTCAATGCAACAATTAACAATGTCATATTAAGAACATTATCTAACACGTTTCAATGAGTCTCTCAGGTCTGCGTATTTCCCTTTTGGGTCTTTCATACACAGTCTATGTTTCATCGACCATGTTGGACCTTTCTAGAATCGTGGTTTGTTCACCATTATCAGGATCATCATACATGTCAGATGAAGGGTATTCTTCGGTCATGTTGTCTTCATTATGGTTAGGTTGAGATCTTAAATCCACCCGATTTCTTCTTACTTCCGTTCCACGCTTTGTACGTATAGTATAAGATCTTGGTGCTACTTGTGCTTGCACAATACCTTTCTGCACCCAAATACCTTTCTCGTGATCTCTGAGACGGACTTGGTCACCCGATTTTAGATCAGATAAGCTTTTTGCTCGCCTGTCATGGAACAGTTTCTGTTTCGCCTGTTGACGTTCCTTACTCAGTCTGACCAACGCTGAGTTATGTGTATTAAGCAGTTCATCATGTATCGGGAGATTTGCTCTAATCCTCCTTCCCATCAGCATTTGTGCAGGAGAAAGTCCACTCTGTAAAGGTGTACTGCGGTAGATTAAAAGACTTTTGTAGAAATCTTCTTTACCTTCTTGAGCTTTTTTCATGAGACTCTTTACAGTTTTTACTGAACTTTCCACCAACCCATTTGAGCGTGGATAGTGGGGACTTGACATAGTATGGACAAATTCCCACTCATCAGCAAATTGTCTAAATTCAGCACTGGAAAACTGAGGACCATTGTCAGTGAACACTTCCATAGGAACACCATGCCTTGCAAAGATTGACTTCATGCAATTGATTGCAGCTTTACTAGTAGTTGTATGTAGTGTCTTCACCTCAGGGTAGTTAGAGTAATAATCAGTCACGACAATGTACGTTTTCCCATTACAATCAAAATCTGCGCCAACTTTCTGGTACGTTCTCTCTGGCACTGCGTGAGGACTCAGTGGCTCGACTTGTTGTTTCGGTCTATACGTAAGACATAATTCACATGTAGCTGTAGTCTATGCTATGTCTTGGTTCATTCTTGGCCAATACATAACTTCACGCGCTCTCCGCTTACATTTTTCTTCTCCTAAGTGGCATTCATGTATCTTGCACAGCATAGTTTTTCTTAGTCGTGCAGGTATTACAAACCTATTGCCTTTGTAAATAATACCATCGACAACTGTAAGGTCACTGCGGTACATTCAATAATCATGGATAGACAGCGGGCACGCATGTTTTTCTGCTGGCCAACCTTTCAGAATATCTTTCAACACTTTCATTGTGTCATCTGTCTCAGTTTCTTTCCTAATCTGTTCTTGTCTAGCAAGAGACACTGGTAGAGAAGCTACGATCAAATTAACATAGGCTTCAATCTCTTCATCCATCAGACTTTTGGAACCTTCACTTTTGTCCACAGCAAGAGAAAGTGTATCAGCAATGTACATGTATTTGCTGGGACAGTACAGCAAGTGTACATCATATTTCTGTAGTCTGATAAGCATTCGTTGAATTCTCATGGGACAGTCATTTAATGATTTAGTGATGATAGCTATCAATGGCTTGTGGTCAGTTTTCACTGTAAATGTTTGACCTTACACAAACTGATGAAATCGCTCACATGCATATGTGATCGCTAGAAGTTCTTTTTCTATCTGAGCATACCTTGTTTCAGCACTTGTCAGTCCTCTTGATGCATAGATTACTGGTTGCCATGTATCCTCATGTTCTTGTAACAACACTGAGCCTAGGCCAAATTGCAAAGCATCTGCTAAAATTCTTATTCTTTTCGCAGGATCAAGGAATTTTAGCACTGGTTGCTCTGTAATGATCTGTTTCAAGTTTTGCCAACATTCTTCTTGTTCATGTGACCACATCCACTCGTTATCTTTGTCCAACAACCATCTAAGAGAGGCTGTTCGTTCAGAGAGTTGAGAAATAAACTTTCCTAAGTAAGTAATCATTCCTAGGAATCTTCTGACAGTCTTTGTTGTTAGGACATTCCATGTTCACTATGGCTGATATTTTCCTTGGGTCTGGTTTTACACCTTGATCTGAGACCACGTCACCCATAAAGGTAAGTGTATTCACGCCAAATTCACATTTGTCCTTGTTTAGCTTTAGATTCACTTTCTTGACAAGTTCCATTACTTGTCTCAATCTAGAATCATGTTCTTCCTTTGTAGATCCCCAGACAATAATGTCATCCATCATTGTTTCAACACCTGGAATATGTTAAAAAATCATGTGTATCTTTTTGTGATATACTTCTGGAGAAGACAATATTCCATATGGTAGTCGAAGAAATCTGTATCGACCTTCTGGTGTATTAAATGTACAAAGCTTTGAGCTGGCCTCATCTAGCTTCATTTGCCAGAATCCTGAAGATGCGTCCAATTTACTGAACCATTTTGCTCCCGCAAATTGCAACATGATTTCATCTCTGCTTGGTAGTTTGAAATGTTCTCGTTTAATAGCTTTGTTTAAATCTCTGGGGTCTAGACATATTCGGAGTTGTCCATTTTTCTTTTCAACAATTACTAAGGAGCTTATCCATTCAGTAGACTCATCAACTTTCTGTATCACACCCAAGGCTTCCATGCGATTTAACTCTTGTTTCAGATTTTCTCTCAGCGCAAACGGCACTTTTCTACAGGGGTGTATCACTGAAGAAACTTGCGTGTCTATATTTATTTTATGCTCTCCAGGCAAACAACCTAGACCTTCAAACAAGTCTCTGTATTCTGTAAACATCGATTTGCAGTCATCTTCTACTTGTGATGTCACCATAAAAACTTTCTTTAGCAAGCTTAGTTTCTCACAGGAACTTAATCCTAGAACCGGTTGCACATTTTTATCCACAATCAGTAGAGATGTTTTAAACTGTTGTCCCTTATATTTCAGTGTCACTAAGCATGTACCTTTCACAGGAATTTCCTCCCCAGTGTACCCTGTAACTGTCACTTTGGCTGGGTGAATTTTAGGTTTTACTCTAAAAGTCTTATAGTGTTGAAATGATATTAAATTCACCTGAGCACCAGTATCAAGCTTAAAGGCAATGACAATCTCATTCACAGTTAAAGGGACAATCCATTCTTTCTTATCAGCACTGCAAAGTTCAATGCAATCCACAAATAATTCATCTGTTTGTTTAACAGCATGCACTTTGGTTGTTTTACTTTTAATTTTACAGCATTTGGCAAAGTGATTAAGTCTACCACATTTCATGCAGGTTTTACCATAAGCAGGGCACATTTTAGGATTGTGAGCATTTCCACATCTACTACACATTTTCTTATTAGACTGTGGCTCAGACTGCTTCATTCTTGAGAATGGAGGTTTGCATGGCTCTGTTTTCTGCACTACATGCACATCAGCTTCCTTGTATAATGTTTTGGCTTGAAATCTAGTTATTTCTGTAGATATGCACATAGTCACTGCCTTTTCTAGTGTTAGGTCTTGCTCTCTCAGCAGTCTCTCTCTGAGTTCATTATCAGGTATTCCACAGACAATACGATCTCTAATCAGTGAATCCTTTAAATCACCAAACTCACAGGTTTTACTGAGTGATTGCAGCTCTGTAACATACTGATCAAATCCATCTACAGACTTCTGATCACATGTGAAAAACATATCTTTTATATGTCACATTTTTTCTTGGCACAAAGTAATCTTCAAACTTTTGTATTATAGAAGATAGCACCATATTCTGCCCCTCAGCAAACTGAAAACTATTATAAATGTCCTGCACATCCTCTCCTATCACATGGAGGAAAATGGATGCCTTTGTTTTGTCAGCCTCTGAATCAGCTCCACATGCAGCAAGATATATATTAAACCTTTGCTTAAATCTTTTCCAGTTTTCAGACAAGTTACCAGACATCAGCATGCCGGTTGGAGGAGCTAGTTTATCCATGGTTACTCATTGTTTGAAGATAGGAGCACACGGCAGGCTTTGCAGACACAGAGTATCACAGCCACAGACTTCTGCAAGATTCTTTCACACTCTGAGAGCACTAGCAGTCCAAGATAAACTTCTTCTGACACCATGTTTTGTTCATACGTTTGTAAATCCAGTCATCAGGACACAGAGACATGTGAGTTCACTGCTGTGCTGTTTATTCCCTCACCAACTCCAGGCACACTGCACACTGGACCACCCACTTCCCAGCATCCACCTGGTCCCAGGGACCATCACTGAAGATTCAGGCTTACACAGATCAGTATGGGAGTGTCTACAAATATTAAGCATTCTAATACACTAACATCACAGGAAGGGGGGCAGTCACAGAGATCAGTCAAAAGGTCACAGCCAAAGCTGGCACACAGAAATACTAATCTGAAGTGTGGTGTGCAGTTCACATAAAAAGTATCACTGGCAATCACCTAGCACTGCCTACTAGTGTTGCCCTGCTTTATAGCAGGGACTTATGCATGCAGCTATGTTTTGAACACAGTAATACTAGATACTCACACTGGAGATATAACACCCATCTGCTTTTGGCCATGCTTCCCAAAGGTAAGATACACATAGCCATGGGCCCATAACTTCATAGTGGCCAATATTTATAGGTTTGTGCATATAGTGTCCAGGGTATGCGCAGGCACACCCTAATTTTGGATGTCATTTGTAAGAGATGACAGTAAATCTCTCAATGATTCACATGACGTAGAAGCATACTTGCTAACTTACTATCTGCCACACTGGAGACATTCCCACTCATCTGGGCACCTATGAGCAGCGCCCGAGATTCGAGAGCCTCCTGGAGAGAGAGTACTGTGAGAGTAGGCAAGTATGTGTAACTGTATGCGATGCCTCCTCCCTTTAACTTCACAGTTCATACCCTGATTATCTCCACCTCCAGAGGAGTTGAGGATGGATCAGTGCACTGAGTTTTACAAGTGCAATTATACTCTACACTGTCCAGTCCTATTTGGCAAAATGTGAATTGGTGGCACAACTTTGTGGCATAATATGATCATAGGTAAGTGAGGTGATGGAGTTAGAGATTATGGCGGATATGATGATATAGGTGAAGACTGGTTGCCACATGATACTGGGGAGAGTATGTGCACTAGGAGGAGAGTTAGGGTTAGGCTGTGGGAAAGACGGGTTAGGGTTAGGCTGCAAGTAGGAAGGGTTAGGGTAGGGAGTGGAGAGGGTTAGCATACTTACCCACCAGGTGTCAGGAGTATGAACATCAGCATATCGCTGTTGGTCATGTGACTGCCAGCATGGTAAACGCTGGTATCCCGTACCCAACCTGAATACAGAGCATATTGCACTTTAGTTAGATGATTGTAAGACAGCTGATTGAAGTCAAAAAGAGGTGCAAGGGCTCACAATAGGGTGACATTTACTGAATACCTCTTGTTCAGTTGCAACCAAAAACGACCAACCAGTCTCTCCCAGTGTAGCCTGCATCACAAAAAAAAAAGACCTGCTCCTCCTCTTTGTCAAAAGGTGTGAATGAAACAGGTAATAGTGGAGGACCTGGACAAGAGGGTATATTTACTAAGATTCATAATTGTCGGGATTTAGAGGGAGATTAAACACGAATGACATCGGTAATGTGAATTTGCAACTTTTTGTTTTTTTTACGTCTCATTTACTATGCTGTCATATTCTACATTTTAGTTTTTTCCGATGTCGATGTCATTCGTAATGTCAGGCAGTGCCTGACAAAACTAGTGATGTGCACCGGACATTTTTCGGGTTTTGTGTTTTGGTTTTGGATTCGGTTCCGTGGCCATGTTTTGGATTCGGACTCGTTTTGGCAAAACCTCCCTGAAAAATTTTTGTCGGATTCGGGTGTGTTTTGGATTCGGGTGTTTTTTTACAAAAAACCCCCCAAAACAGCTTAAATCATAGAATTTGGGGGTCATTTTGATCCCATAGTATTATTAACCTCAATAACCATAATTTCCACTAATTTTCAGTCTATCCTGAACACCTCACACCTCACAATATTATTTTTAGTCCTAAAATTTGCACCGAGGTCGCTGGATGACTAAGCTAAGCGACCCAAGTGGCCGACACAAACACCTGGCCGATCTAGGAGTGGCACTGCAGTGTCAGACAGGATGGCACTTCAAAAAAATAGTCCCCAAACAGCACATGATGCAAAGAAAAAAAGAGGTGCACCAAGGTCGCTGGATGGCTAAGCTAAGCGACACAAGTGCCCGACACAAACACCTGGCCCATCTAGGAGTGGCACTGCAGTGTCAGGCAGGATGGCACTTCAAAAAAATAGTCCCCAAACAGCACATGATGCACAGAAAAATGAAAGAAAAAAGAGGTGCAAGATGGAATTGTCCTTGGGCCCTCCCACCCACCCTTATGTTGTATAAACAGGACATGCACACTTTAACAAACCCATCATTTCAGCGACAGGGTCTGCCACACAACTGTGACTGAAATGACTGGTTGGTTTGGGCCCCCACCAAAAAAGAAGCAATCAATCTCTCATTGCACAAACTGTCTCTACAGAGGCAAGATGTCCACCTCCTCCTCATCATCCGATTCCTCACCCCTTTCACTGTGTACATCCCCCTCCTCACAGATTATTAATTCGTCCCCACTGGAATCCACCATCTCAGGTCCCTGTGTACTTTCTGGAGGCAATTGCTGGTGAATGTCTCCACGGAGGAATTGATTATAATTAATTTTGATGAACATCATCTTCTCCACATTTTCTGGAAGTAACCTCGTACGCCGATTGCTGACAAGGTGAGCGGCTGCACTAAACACTCTTTCGGAGTACACACTGGAGGGTGGGCAACTTAGCTAAAATAAAGCCAGTTTCTGCAAGGGCCTCCAAATTGCCTCTTTTTCCTGCCAGTATACGTACGGACTGTCTGACGTGCCTACTTGGATGCGGTCACTCATATAATCCTCCACCATTCTTTCAATGGTGAGAGAATCATATGCAGTGACAGTAGACGACATGTCAGTAATCGTTGGCAGGTCCTTCAGTCCGGACCAGATGTCAGCACTCGCTCCAGACTGCCCTGCATCACCGCCAGCGGGTGGGCTCATAATTCTTAGCCTTTTCCACGCTCCCCCAGTTGCGGGAGAATGTGAAGAAGGAGCTGTTGACGGGTCACGTTCCGCTTGACTTGACAATTTTCTCACCAGCAGGTCTTTGAACCTCTGCAGACTTGTGTCTGCCGGAAAGAGAGATACAACGTAGGTTTTAAATCTAGGATCGAGCACGGTGGCCAAAATGTAGTGCTCTGATTTCAACAGATTGACCACCCATGAATCCTGGTTAAGCGAATTAAGTGCTCCATCCACAAGTCCCACATGCCTAGCGGAATCGCTCTGTTTTAGCTCCTCCTTCAATGTCTCCAGCTTCTTCTGCAAAAGCCTGATGAGGGGAATGACCTGACTCAGGCTGGCAGTGTCTGAACTGACTTCACGTGTGGCAAGTTCAAAGGGTTGCAGAACCTTGCACAACGTTGAAATCATTCTCCACTGCGCTTGAGTCAGGTACATTCCCCCTCCTTTGCCTATATCGTAGGCAGATGTATAGGCTTGAATGGCCTTTTGCTGCTCCTCCATCCTCTGATGCATATAGAGGGTTGAATTCCACCTCGTTACCACCTCTTGCTTCAGATGATGGCAGGGCAGGTTCAGGACTGTTTGCTGGTGCTCCAGGCTTCGGCACGCGGTGGCTGAATGCCGAAAGTGGCCCGCAATTCTTCGGGCCACCGACACCATCTCTTGCACGCCCGTGTCGTTTTTTAAATAATTCTGCATCACCAAATTCAATGTATGTGCAAAACATGGGACGTGCTGGAATTTGCCCAGATGTAATGCACGCACAATATTGCTGGCGTTGTCCGATGTCACAAATCCCCAGGAGAGTCCATTTGGGGTAAGCCATTCTGCGATGATGTTCCTCAGTTTCCGTAAGAGGTTGTCAGCTGTGTGCCTCTTCTGGAAAGCGGTGATACAAAGCGTAGCCTGCCTAGGAACGAGTTGGCGTTTGCGAGATGTTGCTACTGGTGCCGCCGCTGCTGTTCTTGCTGCAGGAGGCAATACATCTACCCAGTGGGCTGTCACAGTCATATAGTCCTGAGTCTGCCCTGCTCCACTTGTCCACATGTCCGTGTTTAAGTGGACATTGGGTACAACTGCATTTTTTAGAACACTGGTGACTCTTTTTCTGAGGTCTGTGTACATTTTCGGTATCGCCTGCCTAGAGAAATGGAACCTAGATGGTATTTGGTACCGGGGACACAGTACCTCAATCAAGTCTGTAGTTGCCTGTGAATTAACGGTGGATAACGGAAACACGTTTCTCACCGCCCAGGCTGCCAAGGCCTGAGTTATCCGCTTTGCAGCAGGATGACTGCTGTGATATTTCATCTTCCTCGCAAAGGACTGTTGGACAGTCAATTGCTTACTGGAAGTAGTACAAGTGGTCTTCCGACTTCCCCTCTGGGAAGCCGATCGACTCCCAGCAGCAACAACAGCAGCGCCAGTAGCAGGAGGCGTTACACTCAAGGATGATTCGGAGGAATCCCAGGCAGGAGAGGACTCTTCAGACTTGACAGTGACATGGCCTGCAGGACTATTGGCTTTCCTGGATAAGGAGGAAATTGACATTGAGGGAGTTGGTGGTGTGGTTTGCAGGAGCTTGGTTACAAGAGGAAGGGATTTAGTGGTCAGTGGACTGCTTCCGCTGTCATCCAAAGTTTTTGAACTTGTCACTGACTTATGATGAATGCGCTGCAGGTGACGTATAAGGGAGGATGTTCCGAGGTGGTTAACGTCCTTACCCCTACTTATTACAGCTTGACAAAGGCAACACATGGCTTGACACCTGTTGTCCGCATTTGTGTTAAAATAATTCCACACCGAAGAGGTGATTTTTTTTGTAATTTGACCAGGCATGTCAATGGCCATATTCGTCCCATGGACAACAGGTGTCTCCCCGGGTGCCTGACTTAAACAAACCACCTCACCATCAGAATCCTCCTTGTCAATTTCCTCCTCAGCGCCAGCAACACCCATATCCTCATCCTGGTGTACTTCAACAGTGACATCTTCAATTTGACTATCAGGAACTGGACTGCGGGTGCTCCTTCCAGCACTTGCAGGGGGCGTGCAAATGGTGGAAGGCGCCACCTCTTCCCGTCCAGTGTTGGGAAGGTCAGGCATCGCAGCCGACACAATTGGACTCTCCTTGGGGATTTGTGATTTAGAAGAACGCACAGTTCTTTGCTGTGCTTTTGCCAGCTTAAGTCTTTTCATTTTTCTAGCGAGAGGCTGAGTGCTTCCATCCTCATGTGAAGCTGAACCCCTAGCCATGAACATAGGCCAGGGCCTCAGCCGTTCCTTGCCACTCCGTGTCGTAAATGGCATATTGGCAGGTTTACGCTTCTCCTCAGACGCTTTTAATTTTGATTTTTGGGTCATTTTACTGAACTTTTGTGTTTTGGATTTTACATGCTCTCTACTATGACATTGGGCATCGGCCTTGGCAGACGACGTTGATGGCATTTCATCGTCTCGTCCATGACTAGTGGCAGCAGCTTCAGCACGAGGTGGAAGTGGATCTTGATCTTTCCCTATTTTACCTTCCACATTTTTGTTCTCCATTTTTTAATGTGTGGAATTATATGCCAGTATCAATAGCAATGGCCTACTACTATATATACTGCGCACAACTGAAATGCACCACAGGTATGGATGGATAGTATACTTGACGACACAGAGGTAGGTAGAACAGTGGCCTTCTGTACCGTACTGCTATATATTATATACTGGTGGTCAGCAAACTGTGCAAAACTGAAATGCACCACAGGTATGGATGGATAGTATACTTGACGACACAGAAGTAGGTAGAGCAGTGGCCTACTGTACCGTACTGCTATATATTATATACTGGTGGTCAGCAAACTGTGCAAATCTGAAATGCACCACAGGTATGGATGGATAGTATACTTGACGACACAGAGGTAGGTAGAGCAGTGGCCTACTGTACCGTACTGCTATATATTATAAACTGGTGGTCAGCAAACTGTGCAAAACTGAAATGCACCACAGGTATGGATGGATAGTATACTTGACGACACAGAGGTAGGTAGAGCAGTTAGAGCAGTGGCCTTCTGTACCGTACTCCTATATATTATATACTGGTGGTCAGCAAAATTATGCACTGTACTCCTACTATATACTACAATGCAGCACAGATATGGAGCGTTTTTCAGGCAGAGAACGTATAATACTGGTCGTCGCTGGTCAGCAAAACTCTGCACTGTACTCCTCCTATATAATACTGCTGGTCCCCAGTCCCCACAATAAAGCAGTGTGAGCACAGATATATGCAGCACACTGAGCACAGATATGGAGTGTTTTTCAGGCAGAGAACGTATAATACTGGTGGTCACTGGTCAGCAAAACTCTGCACTGTACTCCTCCTATATAATACTGCTGGTCCCCAGTCCCCACAATAAAGCAGTGTGAGCACAGATATATGCAGCACACTGAGCACAGATATGGAGCGTTTTGCAGGCAGAGAACGTATAATACTGGTGGTCACTGGTCAGCAAAACTCTGCACTGTACTCCTCCTATATAATACTGCTGGTCCCCAGTCCCCACAATAAAGCAGTGTGAGCACAGATATATGCAGCACACTGAGCACAGATATGGAGCGTTTTTCAGGCAGACAACGTATACTGGTGGTCACTGGTCAGCAAAACTCTGCACTGTACTCCTCCTATATAATACTGCTGGTCCCCAGTCCCCACAATAAAGCAGTGTGAGCATAGATATATGCAGCACACTGAGCACAGATATGGAGTGTTTTTCAGGCAGAGAACGTATAATACTGGTGGTCACTGGTCAGCAAAACTCTGCACTGTACTCCTCCTATATAATACTGCTGGTCCCCAGTCCCCACAATAAAGCAGTGTGAGCACAGATATATGCAGCACACTGAGCACAGATATGGAGCGTTTTGCAGGCAGAGAACGTATAATACTGGTGGTCACTGGTCAGCAAAACTCTGCACTGTACTCCTCCTATATAATACTGCTGGTCCCCAGTCCCCACAATAAAGCAGTGTGAGCACAGATATATGCAGCACACTGAACACAGATATGGAGCGTTTTTCAGGCAGACAACGTATAATACTGGTGGTCACTGGTCAGCAAAACTCTGCACTGTACTCCTCCTATAATACTGCTGGTCCCCAGAATAAAGAAATTTGCACTGCAGCCCCCTGAAACAAAGTGAGAGGACGCCAGCCACGTCCTCTCACTATCATTTCCAATGCACGAGTGAAAAATAGCGGCGATGTGCGGCTCCTTATATAGAATCCGAATCTTGCGAGAATCCGACAGCGGGATGATGACGTTCGGGCGTGCTCGGGTTAACCGAGCCATACGGGAGAATCCGAGTCTGCCTCGGACCCGTGTAAAAAGGGTGAAGTTCGGGGGAGTTCGGATTCCGAGGAACCAAACCCGCTTATCACTAGACAAAACACAATGAATCCCGGCCGGATCTGTGAGATCCGTGCAGGGCTTCATTGTGTATATTATGAGAAGTGAAGAAAGAGTTAAAAATCATTAAAAAAATTAGCGTGGGGTCCCCCCTCCTAAGCATAACCAGCCTCGAGCTCTTTGAGCCAGTCCTGGTTGTAAAAATACAGGGAAAAACCTGACAGGGGTTCCCCCATATTTAAACAACCAGCGCCGGGCTCTGCGCCTGGTCCTGGTGCAAAAAAATATGTGGGACAAAAAATTTAGGGGTCCCCCGTATTTTTAACACCAGCACCGGGCTCCACTAGTCAGAGAGATAATGCCACAGCTGGGGGACACTTTTATATTGGTCCCTGCGGCCCTGGCATTAAATCCCCAACTAGTTACCCCTGGTTGGGGTACCCTGGAGGAGTGGGGACCCCTAAAATCCCCCCCTCCAGCCACCCAAAGACCAGGGGTGAAGCCTGAGGCTGTCCCGCCAATCCGTGTGCGGTGGATGGGAGGCTGATAGCCTTTTGTGTAAAAAGAAAGAATATTGTTTTTTGTAGCAGAACTACAAGTCCCAGCAAGCCTCCCCCACAAGCTGGTACTTGGAGAACCACAAGTACCAGCATGTGGGGGGGAAATGGTCCCACTGGTACCTGTAGTTCTACTACAAAAAAAATACCCAAATAAAAACAAAACACACACACCGTGACAGTAAAACTTTAATGTACATACATGCACACTTACATACACACATACTTACCTATGTTGACCCGTAGCACTCGGTCCTCTTGTCCAGTAGAATCCAGGGGTACCCGTAAATAAAATTATACTTACAAAGAATCCGGTGTAGATCAGTCCTCTTCTTAAAAGTTATAATCCAGGGACTTGGAAAAACAACAAACCGCTCACCCGACCCATGAACTGAAAGGGGATCCATGTTTACACATGGATCCCCTTTCCCCGAATGTCAGGACCCCCTGTGACTCCTGTCAAAGAGGTTCCCTTCAGCCAATCAGGGAGCGCTATGTCATGGCACTCTCCTGATTGGCTGTGCGCACCTGCACTGTCAGTCAGGCGGCGCACTGTGGATACAATGTAGCTTAGCGCAGCTACATTATATCCAATGGTGGGAACTTCGCGGTCTGCGGTAGACCGCGAGGTTAAGTGGGGTCACTCCGGCTCAAAGAGCCCGAGGCTGGTTATGCTTAGGAGGGGGGAACCCCACGCAATTTTTTTAATATGTTTTTTAACTCTTTCACACCCCTTCCCACAGATAAACATGCAGGGATCTCACTGATCCGTGTGTGCCTATCAGAATACGCGGAAAAAAAGCAGGTCTATTTGAAAACTGCTTTTTTTTTTACGATTTGTACTTTTTCACGGCAGTTGTATAAAATAACAGGCGTGTTTGACCGATGGTGTATTCATTCGTATTTTTTTTCTTTGCCTTCAAAAAAAAAAAATACGAATGCCCTCATCACTGCCGAGATTTGAGTATAGTAAATTCCTGAGTTGACACTTTGAACAAAAAACACACAATCGGCCAAAATCGGGAGCTTAGTAAATATACCCCCTGGACTACTACCAAGTGGGACACCAGTATGTGGTTGCAGGAGGGGTGGAGCAGGGTGTTCCCAAAGTAGAAAACCCCATAAAATCTTTCTGGCACATTTAGTATGTTGATATTGCAAACATCATAAGTGGTTTTCAAAAGAACATGTTCTTTTAGAGACTATGGCCAGTATTTACTAAGAATCCGAGTTTGTCCGATTTGTGTTTTTTTTTCTAAGTCCCAATCCGGGAATTCACTAAGCACAAATCTCGGCAGTGTTTGGACTATTCGTAATGGTTTGAATGACAACGTTCACAAATACGAATGAATAGACCATCGGTCAAACGCGGCTGTTATTACATAGAATACGGGAATTCACTATTCATTCGTATTTGGGTGTTAGTCTCTGAGTGCTCAAATGCGGTCGTATTTTTTTGCGATTCGTTAAAAAAAGCGGCAAAAAAATAGACCTGCTTTTTTCAGTCGTGTTTACATGTGTTGCAAATAAAAAATCACTCACACCTGAATACGGATGCCTATAAAAGGATGTTAGGCCCATTTCAATACACCTACACTCAGAAATGGCAGCAGGACTGTGGGCCAGTGATCTTTTGTGTGCTGTGGGATTCCTCAGACTCAGACATCAGCCTGTAAATACCCAGGGCCAAGAAACTGAACATGGTCAGCAGGTTGTACAGGTTCCACGGAGGCTGCGCAGGCCTCGTTTTTTTCCGATGTTAAGGTCATACAGATGTTCCGTCTAAATCGTAACAACATTTTCCGTCTGTATGACCTTGTCAAACTGGGCCTAGACCCTGAGACAGCACGCTCTCGCTCTGTCTCAGGCCTGCACAAACTCCTGGCTGTGTTGCACTTTCTGGCTACTGGCAGCTTTCAGGCTGTGTCTGGGGATGTCATAGGAATCTCACAACCCTCATTTTCCAGAATCTTAACACAGGTGATGTATACCTAACTACCTCTTCTGTTTTGTGTTTGTTTTAATTTCTCGGTGGCCAGTTCTGTCCTAAAATCTCATGTTTATTGTTCTTTAAAATATACACACAGGTGTTGGCTGTTTTGCAGCCCCACATCGTGGCCTCAATCTGCTTCCCTACCCAGGAGTCTCAGTGGCATGCCATCAGGGTAGATTTCTATGAGCTGGCTGGCATGCCCAATGTGCTTGGAGCCATAGATTGCACACACATTCAGCTGAGACCACCTAGGGGCAGGCAGCACATATATACAAATCGCTATTTCGAACACTCCACAAATGTGCAGGTGGTTTGTGATGCAAATCTCAAAATAATGAGTGTTGTTGCTGGTTACCCTGGGGGCTGCCATGACTCCTTCATCCTCAGTCAGTCATCCCTCTTTGATAAGTTTGAGGATGTACAAATGCCAGATGGATGGCTGCTGGGTATGTAATTTGATATGTGTAGGCCTGCGTATACTGTGTCCAAATACAGGTGCAGATGTATTAACCTGTAGAAGGCATAAGGAAGTGAGAAACCAGTGATCTGTGCAAGGTGATAAAGGCACCATCCAATCAGCTCCAATATGTAAATGAACATTTAGGAACAGATTGTCTGCTGCCTTTATTACCTTGCACATATCACTGGTTTTTCACTTCCTTATGCCTTCTACAGGTTAATACATCTGCCCCACAGTGTGTTACTTATGTGTTGTTGTATCTTAACATGAATCACGTTACTATATCTGTCTTTTAGGTGATGGAGGATATGGCTGTTTCTCTTGGCTTCTAACTCCATTGTCCCGACCTGATACCCCTGCTGAACACAATTACAATCATGCACATAAGTCCACGCGGAATGTGACAGAAAGATGTTTTGGTGTGCTGAAATCTAGGTTTCGGTGTCTGGATAAGTCTGGTGGCCTTTTGTTGTATAGTCCCTCCAAGGTGACTCAAATTGTGTTCTGCTGCTGCTTTCTTCATAACATGTGTTTGCAACAACATCTGCCACATGTTGAGGAGGAGGAGGAGGAGGAGGAGGAAGAAGAAAGCAGCCAGCAAGCAGAGGAATTAGAGACATCTGGTGATACTTGGAGTACAGATGTAGGGAGGCAGGTTAGGCAAGAGATCATCAATCCCTATTTCTAAGGTAAGTTTGGTTTGCTTATTTCATTTGTTGTGTAATCATAAATAGATGTTTTGCCTTTTTTTCCCCCCAAAACCATTACTCAGAATGTGTCTGTCTCCTTGACACATACAAACATACCCTCGCTTTTTGAAAAACAAATGTTGCATGTGTATTGTGTGTATTTTTATACACAAAACAACAGATTATGAGTGGCATGCATTAAGTCTGGATAAGTGATCGTAAACTTGCAGTGCTAATATCTTACAAGCCCACATAATCCATTTAGTATTTCACTTTATCATTGTGTGTAACATCCTAATGCACAGGTTCACAAACTTGGCCCTCAGGACCACACACAGTGCATGTTTTTCACGTACCCAGTAGAAGCACAGGTGTATGAATTACTCACAGACATATGTTAAAAGGTTCACAGGTGGAGCTAATTATGTCACTTGTGATTCTGTGAGGAGACCTGCAAAACATACACTGTGTGGGTTCCTGAGGGCCGAGTTTGAGAACCTGTGTTCCCAAAAAACACTCCTCAACATATAATATGTTAGCCTTGAGGAATACATGTGTCCCTATGTGTGATGCACCATCATATTTAAGACACACAAACTTACTGTAATCAGGAATAATTTATTTCCTAATGTTTGATGCTGTAAACTTGTTGATGTGTAAGTAAATACACAGTTTGCCACATATATACATTATTATGCACATTCTTTGATTTTTGTTGTAAAAGTACATATTTGTTTGTTTCAGCATCATGTGTAAAAACATTCTTACTAATTTTTAACACACACAAACATGTCCCAACAATACTGACATTCATTTTGTCAATGTTTTTGAAACAAAACAAAGCCAACATATTACAAGCTTTTTATGCAACTCAATTGTGTTCTTCTTGTAATGTTGTATAGAGAAGAAAGCTAAAATATGTATCAATAACATTGTAATTTGGATTGTCTGCAGGAAAAGAGAATGATTGGAATCTAGAAAGAGTAATGATTAGAAAAAAATCAAGTGGTCAGTTTACTTCCTGCTAAAGACATTCTGCCTGGCTGGCAATTATTGTGTCTGCAGGAAAAGAGAATGATTAGAATCTAGAAAGAGTAATGATTAGAAAAAAAATCAAGTGGTCAGTTTACTTCCTGCTAAAGACATTCTGCCTGGCTGGCAATTATTATGTATGCAGGAAAAGAGAATGATTGGAATCTAGAAAGAGTAATGATTAGAAAAAAATCAAGTGGTCAGTTTACTTCCTGCTAACATGTATGTGTGGCTCCATCAACATTTCCCTCCTCCAATACAAAAAAAATGGTAAAGAATAAATGTGAAAGGGAAGAATAAATGTGCGTACAAATTTTATGTTGTTGTTTGTACCACTTATAATTAATGATGTTGTAAAAATTGTCAAGGAGCTAAGTGTTATATATTTTTTGCCAAAAATACACTTACTACCTATTTTCAGTAACTTATCACAAATGTGTAACTTGTATTTTTTTCAAATTTTTTTGGTGGCTGCTTGTCCTGCCCTTTGCCTTTAGCACTGTCATGTTGTTGTGCTCTGGTGGTGATGAGACTGGCGTGATATTTGGAGTAGTCATACCAGAACTGCTGCTTGTTTGCTGTTGGTGCATGCATCTGAGTGTTTCATTCAGGTTAGTGAGGGTGGCATTGAGTTCACGTGTAGCAGCATTTTGATTGTCTACTATTCGGAATAAACTTTCATTAATCTTTTGATTGTTTTGAAAAATGTTCAAATAACTTTGCTGTTGTCTGTGCTGTTCTTCCATTAGTCTGTGCTGTTTTTCCATTAGTCTGTGCTGTTCTTCCATTATGCACTGTAAGTTGCCCATGACCTGTGTAATGTCTGTACGCATGAGTTCCATGGTATTGCCTATTCTGGTTGTTTGTTCATTTTGTCTACTCAGATTTCTTGATATTCTTCTGAGGTGAGATGGTAGGCTTGCAAACATTTGTGTCTGCTTGCGCAGGCAATCTTCATTAGTGGCCTGCCGTCTAGCCCAAATGGACCAAAACACCTGATCAGGGCCTTGTGTTCCTGGTGTTGTTGGGCTGTGTTGTGGTGGTGGTGTACTTTGCTGTGGTGGTGTACTCACAGGTGCTGGGGGGCTCATTCCTTGCCTTAATGGCTGCATTTCTAAGATGTTTGTCTCCTCCATGTCACTGTGTTGCTGTTGTTGCGGAGGGATGCTGTTCCCAGGACTAGAAGCTGAAATGTTAAACAAATCTCCGTTAGCTATCAATATGTTTGAGAAATGTAAACAAATCACTACACATGGAACACATGTCATTCACTGTTGCTTTCAACTATTCTGCCTAGCAACATCATCACTCATAGCTTAAATACATACATATGCCTGTTTGTGGCAAATGTGTCTGGTTACTTAATTGTGAAAGCAAACACTTTAGTTTTATTGTAGCTCACACATACTCCACCATAAAAACACATTGGAATACATAATGTGTTACCTTATAGCTTTGTTCAAACAAACATAGTAATGTTTTTATATGTATTTGCAATGTTCCCTCAAACACACATGTGAAATTTGGAAAAACAACCTTACTTTTTGCAAAAAAAACAACATGCTTTTTTGTTGCAGCATCTTACACACAATGTCATACTGTATGGCTCAAGTGGACATACATATCTTTACTGGATGTGGACAAGGCTATTTAGCTTGGATTCCATTTCAGCTTTTACTTACTGCGGTAAGTATTGAAGTTTTTGATGTGTTTTGACTTAATACGGTTATGAAATATTTTGATTATGTTCTGAAATTTTTCTCATTTATTTCAGTTTGATACTCACAATCAAGATGAGGGGAGTGTGGATGAAGTCTTGGAGGTGTGTCCAAAATTTGGAGTGGGGGGACAGCAGATACGGACGATAATCTTTGTAGCGGGGTAGCCTGCTGTATTTGGGCCGGGACATACGACCTTGCTTTCTTTTCGGCCACAGGTTTTTTGTGGTGGTCTTACAGAAGTGCCACTTCTGCTGCTCCATACTTCTTTTGATGGACCTTTTAATGAAAGTGCAATTTTGTTATGGCCATTCCTTTATAAGCATACCCTATACTACAATGGACACTTTACCTGCTTCCGCAGCGTCATCATCATCAAATGTGATAGGAGTTACTGGCCGACGAGAAGTACTGCTTTTTTCTAACACTTTATAAAATTTAAAAACATTTTTTTTTACATGCTATTGTGTATACATCCACCCATTATGCTTATAAACATTTATTCTTTTAGAAATGCTTGGTTTTTAATTATAAAAAAGCATAAGGACCAGAAATACAAAAATAAAAAACAAAACACAAAAAACATTGTCCAATACACATATGCACTATGGCAACATCAAAACAGGAAAACATGTACAGGACACTGACATAGGCCACAAGTTAAAGAAAAAACAAAAACAGCCAAAAACACTAGAGATGAGCGCCTGAAATTTTTCGGGTTTTGTGTTTTGGTTTTGGGTTCGGTTCCGCGGCCGTGTTTTGGGTTCGAACGCGTTTTGGCAAAACCTCACCGAATTTTTTTTGTCGGATTCGGGTGTGTTTTGGATTCGGGTGTTTTTTTCAAAAAACACTAAAAAACAGCTTAAATCATAGAATTTGGGGGTCATTTTGATCCCAAAGTATTATTAACCTCAAAAACCATAATTTACACTCATTTTCAGTCTA
The DNA here is from genome assembly GCF_028390025.1 of Pseudophryne corroboree. Lineage (NCBI taxonomy): Eukaryota > Metazoa > Chordata > Amphibia > Anura > Myobatrachidae > Pseudophryne > Pseudophryne corroboree. The sequence goes on along the minus strand of NC_086444.1, from coordinate 38,769,366 downwards.
TTCTGAATACCTCACACCTCACAATATTATTTTTAGTCCTAAAATTTGCACCGAGGTCGCTGTGTGAGTAAGATAAGCGACCCTAGTGGCCGACACAAACACCGGGCCCATCTAGGAGTGGCACTGCAGTGTCACGCAGGATGTCCCTTCCAAAAAACCCTCCCCAAACAGCACATGACGCAAAGAAAAAAAGAGGCGCAATGAGGTAGCTGTGTGAGTAAGATTAGCGACCCTAGTGGCCGACACAAACACCGGGCCCATCTAGGAGTGGCACTGCAGTGTCACGCAGGATGTCCCTTCCAAAAAACCCTCCCCAAACAGCACATGACGCAAAGAAAAAAAGAGGCGCAATGAGGTAGCTGACTGTGTGAGTAAGATTAGCGACCCTAGTGGCCGACACAAACACCGGGCCCATCTAGGAGTGGCACTGCAGTGTCACGCAGGATGTCCCTTCCAAAAAACCCTCCCCAATCAGCACATGATGCAAAGAAAAAGAAAAGAAAAAAGAGGTGCAAGATGGAATTGTCCTTGGGCCCTCCCACCCACCCTTATGTTGTATAAACAAAACAGGACATGCACACTTTAACCAACCCATCATTTCAGTGACAGGGTCTGCCACACGACTGTGACTGATATGACGGGTTGGTTTGGACCCCCCCCAAAAAAGAAGCAATTAATCTCTCCTTGCACAAACTGGCTCTACAGAGGCAAGATGTCCACCTCATCTTCACCCTCCGATATATCACCGTGTACATCCCCCTCCTCACAGATTATCAATTCGTCCCCACTGGAATCCACCATCTCAGCTCCCTGTGTACTTTGTGGAGGCAATTGCTGCTGGTCAATGTCTCCGCGGAGGAATTGATTATAATTCATTTTAATGAACATCATCTTCTCCACATTTTCTGGATGTAACCTCGTACGCCGATTGCTGACAAGGTGAGCGGCGGCACTAAACACCCTTTCGGAGTACACACTTGTGGGAGGGCAACTTAGGTAGAATAAAGCCAGTTTGTGCAAGGGCCTCCAAATTGCCTCTTTTTCCTGCCAGTATAAGTACGGACTGTGTGACGTGCCTACTTGGATGCGGTCACTCATATAATCCTCCACCATTCTATCAATGTTGAGAGAATCATATGCAGTGACAGTAGACGACATGTCCGTAATCGTTGTCAGGTCCTTCAGTCCGGACCAGATGTCAGCATCAGCAGTCGCTCCAGACTGCCCTGCATCACCGCCAGCGGGTGGGCTCGGAATTCTGAGCCTTTTCCTCGCACCCCCAGTTGCGGGAGAATGTGAAGGAGGAGATGTTGACAGGTCGCGTTCCGCTTGACTTGACAATTTTGTCACCAGCAGGTCTTTCAACCCCAGCAGACCTGTGTCTGCCGGAAAGAGAGATCCAAGGTAGGCTTTAAATCTAGGATCGAGCACGGTGGCCAAAATGTAGTGCTCTGATTTCAACAGATTGACCACCCGTGAATCCTTGTTAAGCGAATTAAGGGCTGCATCCACAAGTCCCACATGCCTAGCGGAATCGCTCCCTTTTAGCTCCTTCTTCAATGCCTCCAGCTTCTTCTGCAAAAGCCTGATGAGGGGAATGACCTGACTCAGGCTGGCAGTGTCTGAACTGACTTCACGTGTGGCAAGTTCAAAGGGCATCAGAACCTTGCACAACGTTGAAATCATTCTCCACTGCACTTGAGACAGGTGCATTCCACCTACTATATCGTGCTCAATTGTATAGGCTTGAATGGCCTTTTGCTGCTCCTCCAACCTCTGAAGCATATAGAGGGTTGAATTCCACCTCGTTACCACTTCTTGCTTCAGATGATGGCAGGGCAGGTTCAGTAGTTTTTGGTGGTGCTCCAGTCTTCTGTACGTGGTGCCTGTACGCCGAAAGTGTCCCGCAATTCTTCTGGCCACCGACAGCATCTCTTGCACGCCCCTGTCGTTTTTTAAAAAATTCTGCACCACCAAATTCAAGGTATGTGCAAAACATGGGACGTGCTGGAATTTGCCCATATTTAATGCACACACAATATTGCTGGCGTTGTCCGATGCCACAAATCCACAGGAGAGTCCAATTGGGGTAAGCCATTCCGCGATGATCTTCCTCAGTTGCCGTAAGAGGTTTTCAGCTGTGTGCGTATTCTGGAAAGCGGTGATACAAAGCGTAGCCTGCCTAGGAAAGAGTTGGCGTTTGCGAGATGCTGCTACTGGTGCCGCCGCTGCTGTTCTTGCGGCGGGAGTCCATACATCTACCCAGTGGGCTGTCACAGTCATATAGTCCTGACCCTGCCCTGCTCCACTTGTCCACATGTCCGTGGTTAAGTGGACATTGGGTACAACTGCATTTTTTAGGACACTGGTGAGTCTTTTTCTGACGTCCGTGTACATTCTCGGTATCGCCTGCCTAGAGAAGTGGAACCTAGATGGTATTTGGTAACGGGGGCACACTGCCTCAATAAATTGTCTAGTTCCCTGTGAACTAACGGCGGATACCGGACGCACGTCTAACACCAACATAGTTGTCAAGGACTCAGTTATCCGCTTTGCAGTAGGATGACTGCTGTGATATTTCATCTTCCTCGCAAAGGACTGTTGAACAGTCAATTGCTTACTGGAAGTAGTACAAGTGGGCTTACGACTTCCCCTCTGGGATGACCATCGACTCCAAGCGGCAACAACAGCAGCGCCAGCAGCAGTAGGCGTTACACGCAAGGATGCATCGGAGGAATCCCAGGCAGGAGAGGACTCGTCAGAATTGCCAGTGACATGGCCTGCAGGACTATTGGCATTCCTGGGGAAGGAGGAAATTGACACTGAGGGAGTTGGTGGGGTGGTTTGCGTGAGCTTGGTTACAAGAGGAAGGGATTTACTGGTCAGTGGACTGCTTCCGCTGTCACCCAAAGTTTTTGAACTTGTCACTGACTTATTATGAATGCGCTGCAGGTGACGTATAAGGGAGGATGTTCCGAGGTGGTTAACGTCCTTACCCCTACTTATTACAGCTTGACAAAGGGAACACACGGCTTGACACCTGTTGTCCGCATTTCTGGTGAAATACCTCCACACCGAAGAGCTGATTTTTTTGGTATTTTCACCTGGCATGTCAACGGCCATATTCCTCCCACGGACAACAGGTGTCTCCCCGGGTGCCTGACTTAAACAAACCACCTCACCATCAGAATCCTCCTGGTCAATTTCCTCCCCAGCGCCAGCAACACCCATATCCTCCTCATCCTGGTGTACTTCAACACTGACATCTTCAATCTGACTATCAGGAACTGGACTGCGGGTGCTCCTTCCAGCACTTGCAGGGGGCGTGCAAATGGTGGAAGGCGCATGCTCTTCACGTCCAGTGTTGGGAAGGTCAGGCATCGCAACCGACACAATTGGACTCTCCTTGTGGATTTGGGATTTCAAAGAACGCACAGTTCTTTGCGGTGCTTTTGCCAGCTTGAGTCTTTTCAGTTTTCTAGCGAGAGGCTGAGTGCTTCCATCCTCATGTGAAGCTGAACCACTAGCCATGAACATAGGCCAGGGCCTCAGCCGTTCCTTGCCACTCCGTGTGGTAAATGGCATATTGGCAAGTTTACGCTTCTCCTCCGACAATTTTATTTTAGGTTTTGGAGTCCTTTTTTTACTGATATTTGGTGTTTTGGTTTTGACATGCTCTGTACTATGCCATTGGGCATCGGCCTTGGCAGACGACGTTGCTGGCATTTCATCGTCTCGGCCATGACTAGTGGCAGCAGCTTCAGCACGAGGTGGAAGTGGATCTTGATCTTTCCCTAATTTTGGAACCTCAACATTTTTGTTCTCCATATTTTAATAGGCACAACTAAAAGGCACCTCAGGTAAACAATGGAGATGGATGGATTGGATACTAGTATACAATTATGGACGGGCTGCCGAGTGCCGACACAGAGGTAGCCACAGCCGTGAACTACCGCACTGTACTGTGTCTGCTGCTAATATATAGACTGGTTGATAAAGAGATAGTATACTCGTAACTAGTATGTATGTATAAAGAAAGAAAAAAAAACCACGGTTAGGTGGTATATACAATTATGGACGGGCTGCCGAGTGCCGACACAGAGGTAGCCACAGCCGTGAACTACCGCACTGTACTGTGTCTGCTGCTAATATATAGACTGGTTGATAAAGAGATAGTATACTCGTAACTAGTATGTATGTATAAAGAAAGAAAAAAAAACCACGGTTAGGTGGTATATACAATTATGGACGGGCTGCCAAGTGCCGACACAGAGGTAGCCACAGCCGTGAACTACCGCACTGTACTGTGTCTGCTGCTAATATATAGACTGGTTGATAAAGAGATAGTATACTCGTAACTAGTATGTATGTATAAAGAAAGAAAAAAAAACCACGGTTAGGTGGTATATACAATTATGGACGGGCTGCCGAGTGCCGACACAGAGGTAGCCACAGCCGTGAACTACCGCACTGTACTGTGTCTGCTGCTAATATATAGACTGGTTGATAAAGAGATAGTATACTCGTAACTAGTATGTATGTATAAAGAAAGAAAAAAAAACCACGGTTAGGTGGTATATACAATTATGGACGGGCTGCCGAGTGCCGACACAGAGGTAGCCACAGCCGTGAACTACCGCACTGTACTGTGTCTGCTGCTAATATATAGACTGGTTGATAAAGAGATAGTATACTCGTAACTAGTATGTATGTATAAAGAAAGAAAAAAAAACCACGGTTAGGTGGTATATACAATTATGGACGGGCTGCCGAGTGCCGACACAGAGGTAGCCACAGCCGTGAACTACCGCACTGTACTGTGTCTGCTGCTAATATATAGACTGGTTGATAAAGAGATAGTATACTCGTAACTAGTATGTATGTATAAAGAAAGAAAAAAAAACCACGGTTAGGTGGTATATACAATTATGGACGGGCTGCCGAGTGCCGACACAGAGGTAGCCACAGCCGTGAACTACCGCACTGTACTGTGTCTGCTGCTAATATATAGACTGGTTGATAAAGAGATAGTATACTCGTAACTAGTATGTATGTATAAAGAAAGAAAAAAAAACCACGGTTAGGTGGTATATACAATTATGGACGGGCTGCCGAGTGCCGACACAGAGGTAGCCACAGCCGTGAACTACCGCACTGTACTGTGTCTGCTGCTAATATATAGACTGGTTGATAAAGAGATAGTATACTCGTAACTAGTATGTATGTATAAAGAAAGAAAAAAAAACCACGGTTAGGTGGTATATACAATTATGGACGGGCTGCCGAGTGCCGACACAGAGGTAGCCACAGCCGTGAACTACCGCACTGTACTGTGTCTGCTGCTAATATAGACTGGTTGATAAAGAGATAGTATACTCGTAACTAGTATGTATGTATAAAGAAAGAAAAAAAAACCACGGTTAGGTGGTATATACAATTATGGACGGGCTGCCGAGTGCCGACACAGAGGTAGCCACAGCCGTGAACTACCGCACTGTACTGTGTCTGCTGCTAATATAGACTGGTTGATAAAGAGATAGTATACTCGTAACTAGTATGTATGTATAAAGAAAGAAAAAAAAACCACGGTTAGGTGGTATATACAATTATGGACGGGCTGCCGAGTGCCGACACAGAGGTAGCCACAGCCGTGAACTACCGCACTGTACTGTGTCTGCTGCTAATATAGACTGGTTGATAAAGAGATAGTATACTACTACTAATATTATATATACTGGTGGTCAGGTCACTGGTCACTAGTCACACTGGCAGTGGCACTCCTGCAGCAAAAGTGTGCACTGTTTTAATATAATATTATGTACTCCTGGCTCCTGCTATAACCTATAACTGGCACTGCAGTAGTGCTCCCCAGTCTCCCCCACAATTATAAGCTGTGTGAGCTGAGCAGTCAGACAGATATATAATATATATAGATGATGCAGCACACTGGCCTGAGCCTGAGCAGTGCACACAGATATGGTATGTGACTGACTGAGTCACTGTGTGTATCGCTTTTTTCAGGCAGAGAACGGATATATTAAATAAACTGCACTGTGTGTCTGGTGGTCACTCACTATATAATATATTATGTACTCCTGGCTCCTGCTATAACCTATAACTGGCACTGCAGTAGTGCTCCCCAGTCTCCCCCACAATTATAAGCTGTGTGAGCTGAGCAGTCAGACAGATATATATAATATTATATATAGATAATAGATGATGCAGCACACTGGCCTGAGCCTGAGCAGTGCACACAGATATGGTATGTGACTGAGTCACTGTGTGCTGTGTATCGCTTTTTTCAGGCAGAGAACGGATTATAAATAAAACTGGTGGTCACTATCAGCAAAACTCTGCACTGTACTGAGTACTCCTAATGCTCCCCAAAATTAGTAAATCAAGTGTCTCTCTAATCTATTCTAAACGGAGAGGACGCCAGCCACGTCCTCTCCCTATCAATCTCAATGCACGTGTGAAAATGGCGGCGACGCGCGGCTCCTTATATAGAATCCGAGTCTCGCGATAGAATCCGAGCCTCGCGAGAATCCGACAGCGTCATGATGACGTTCGGGCGCGCTCGGGTTAACCGAGCAAGGCGGGAAGATCCGAGTCGCTCGGACCCGTGAAAAAAAACATGAAGTTCAGGCGGGTTCGGATTCAGAGAAACCGAACCCGCTCATCTCTAAAAAACACACACATCTTCATTTTGTATTGAAAGGATAAATATTACAGATGCAATATATAAATTGCTCTGTGATGTGGCACTCCAAAGACACATTACCACCATATGAGCCAAAACAAAATGTAGCAATTTTTAAAAAAATTACACTGCAGTGTGGTGTCACGGTACAAATACAAGCAAAAAATTATCAAAGAAATAGTGTTATTTTAATTAAATAATTAACATTATCTAATAATGACATTACACATGTAAGTGGTTTCCAAACCACTTTCCACTACTCCAGCCTCTAACATGACAACCACTGTTTTTGAAACATTGCACATGGATCACTTAAATATAAAACATAGTCACAATTTAAAAAAAAAACGCACAAAAGGAAAACATTATTGCAGGACAATTCAGAGACACACCAAGTCCAAACTACACATGCAAAATATCTGTCAGAAAAACACATGACATACAATAAAGTAAGATGTTACATTGGCTTTTGTATAAAACATTAACGAAAACAATGTATTTGCTGACACATACTTGAAGATGGGAGTAATATGCAACGTCACATGACACACATTTAAAAAAAAAACATAGAATGTAAATGCTAATACACATGCTCACCATTCTTCCTGGGCCTATCTGAATGCCAGACATGGGTTGCAGAGACAACTTCTGGAGGTATTACACTCCGCATGGGCTCCTCATACTCCAGATATCTTGCAATATAGGGCTGCCCACCACCGGTTTTCCGAGCCGACTTGGCCTCCTTGGCCATTTTGGACTTGACACGTCGCTTTATGTCATAGTACCGTTTGCGGCTTGTGTCTTCCGTCCGCTTGACCACCCCATCACTATTGACAGCAGCAACAACTTTCGCCCACAACACCGTCTTCCTCTGTGTTGGCACCTTGGCGGACTCAGGGCCAAATAGCTGCCTCTGATACTTCATCAGCTCATGCACCAATGCCACATTTTCAGCAAAACTAAACTTTACATTCCGCCCAGTCTTAGTAGTGGTGCGTGGCTGCGGAGCACTCTGACTGTCACTATCACTTGAGGCTTCTGCAGCAACCTCACCCACCTCCTCCACCTCACTAACCTCACTAACACTCACCTCCTCCACCTGACCAACCTCCTCCCCCTCACTCACACCCTCCACCTCACCCACCTCTGAGTCACACATAATTGTGTGTCTAAACAGTTAACACAGGAAAAAAAATGACAAACAACACACTCCTCCACTACCACTACACAACTCACACACACACACACACACACACACACACACACACACACACACACACACACACACACACTGACAAGGGACTATAAAGAAAAATAACTTGGACTAAAAATGAGACAAAACCACAAAATACAAGACAACAAGAATGACAAGACGACTTTCAAACACAATACCACACTCAGAAATCGCTACCAACACTCCTCACCAAGCCACAAATTCACCTACCTCCACAGCACAACCTCCCTCCTCCTCACCACTAACTAAACCCACGAGGTGCGGACGATTTGGGGCGTATTTATATGGTTGCGAACAGACACTCCTACCATCTGAAACACAACCAATCACGAACGGGGATGAAAATCGAAACTGAAAGTGAAAATGCGGCCGCGGAAAAAAAAAAAACCCAGCCGCGTTTAACTTAGGAAAAAAAACAGCAAATACAACAAAAACACGTACGCAAACGACAATGACGGCCGTAAATGTGCCAAAGAAAAACGACTGCCATCGACATCGGAAAACACGACAAACATAAAGTCGACTGCTTCGTAACTTTGCGTATATGGATTCAAAAAGTTGCATGAAAATACACCCGATACAAAACGAGTTTAAATACTACACAAACCGACTCAAACACGAATATTAGTAAATATTGCCCTATTTATTTAAAACATGGAACAGTGGCGTCAGAAGGCGGGTGCGGGTGGTGCGGCCCGCACCCGGGTGTCCCCCTCGGAAGGGGTGACACCAAAGTGCCGGCTCTTCTGTAGTGACACAAGCCGAGTGCTGCAGTAAGATAAACCCCTGCAGCACTCGTCTCCTGTCACAGAGAAGAGCCGGCACTGCACGCTGAGCAGTCTCTGGGAGCAGCCAGCATCTTCGGGGAAGCTGGACATGCCCCCGGAGCGAAGGGGGGAAAAGATCTGAGAGCCAACGCCCCCTTTTGGATTAGGCCACGCCCCCTTTTTGGACGCCCGCATGGCCGGCAGGAAGGGGGGGGGGGGGGTGTGTGTGATAATATAGAGTGCGCTCCAGGTGTCACCACACCCTGTGACGCCTGTGACATGGAATGATTTTTTTTTTATAATAATAACCATAACATGAATAGTACTTCAAAAAAGACATTGAACAATTTAAAACAACAAGTATTGTCATTGGTACTATTATTAAGCTCTGCCTGTTTGTTTTCTTTACTTTTTACTGCGCCATAATTTTTTAATGCTAGTTGGAAACTGGGAACTTTTCTAAAAACTTTAATGAGGCACGAACAGAGCATCTTTACGTTAAATACATGCTTCAGGGCATATTATTTCCAGTTATTACTGCTTTCTAGGCTCTTGAACAGCACTCTACTGTTAACCTCTGCATTAGTAGATGATTTCAGTGGCTGCTTTACACTTTATTACTTTAGATAGCATAAAACGATGAGGGGATGGAAGATTAACCACTAGGATTTTTTTGACCTTGAAATGTGTGGAAGTTCATTTTATAGAATAATTCTTTTATTCTTTATAACTTCCAGTAAGTGACAAAATCCATAAATGTGTAATACAATGTTTGCAATGACTGCCTTTATGTCTGCTCATTTGGCTTTACGGCTGAGCTTTTAAGCGTCCATTTCCATACAATTTAAAAAACATTGCAAGTATAGATAAAGTGCTTGATCAGACCGCAAAACTGCTGAAGAGAGTGTCAACAAGAGGTCAGGCGACACTGGTTACTAAACACGGACTGCCTAATGTATATGGTAGGGATGCATTGATTACTGCACTCTGCGTGCAAAGTTACAGCTACAGGCCCTTTTTTCATCTTGGATCGCTGATTACCAAAAATGATAAACGTGCGATTATCGGCAATCCGCGCATGCGCACCAATCTGCGCATACGCAGCAGCCGCAACACGCAAGCGCGGACCTACACAGTGCGACCGCATTCCTGAAGGATGTGATTGTGCAGTGATTGGGGAGAGGGGGAAGCTTGTCAACGAAGCATTTTCTGGTAGTGGTCTGGACAATGGAGGCGTGTCCAAACCATTTTCAGGGTGGCTGCATGATGTCACACGCAACCGCTCTGAAGACAGAGATGGAGGCGTACGAGGGGGTCATCCCTAATTTCTAGCAATTGAATTGCCCCACCCCCTTCCCTCCCAGCTCTCACTGGCTGCCTGATTACTAGATACGGCTTCTTTTCCCGAACAACCTGTTCCCGCTAGGGGTGGAGGGAGAGTTACTGCCTCCAGTACCAAACTTGTAGTCCCACATACTGTAAGTATACATCAGGACTATAGAGACCAGATTAAAGAACAGTGAGGGAAGTTCATTAATTCTGATTTTCTTTTGCATACTTTGGAACATTAGCCATGTCTACAGTACAGTATATCCAGGAGCGGATTGGGATCGAAAACCAGCCCGGGAAATTTATGGAAGCAGCCCTAATAGGGGTGGGGTCTTTTGAGGGGGTGGAGTCTGTCAAGTGGGTGGGATTACTGCTGAGAAGGCCTGACTATATGCGGGAATGGAAAGTGTGCGCCATGGGTGCGGTGCTAAATTTTAGGGGCGTGGCTTCATGGGGAAGGGGCATGGCCACATAATAGTGCCAATTCACATTACACCACACAGTAGTGCTGCTTATACACAGTGCACCAGGTAGAACCTCCTATTCACATTGCACCAGGTGGAGCATGTTATACATATTGCGCCAGATAGAGCACATTATACACATTGCACCAGGTAAAGCACATTATACACTTTGCGCCAGGCAGAGCACATTATACACATTGCACCAGGTAAAGCACATTATACACTTTGCACCAGGCAGAGCACGTTATACACATTGCACCAGACAGAGCATGTTATACACATTGCACCAGGTAGAGCATGTTATACACATTGCACCAGGTAAAGCACATTATACACTTTGCGCCAGGCAGAGCACATTATACACATTGCACCAGGTAAAGCACATTATACACTTTGCACCAGGCAGAGCACATTATACACATTGCACCAGACAGAGCATGTTATACACATTGCACCAGGTAGAGCATGTTATACACATTGCACCAGGTAAAGCACATTATACACATTGCACCAGGCAGAGCATGTTATACACATTGCACCAGGTAGAGAATGTTATACACATTGCACCAGGTAAAGCACATTATACACTTTGTGCCAGGCAGAGCACATTATACACATTGCACCAGGCAGAGCACATTATACACATTGCACCAGGCAGAGCACGTTTTACACATTGCACCAGGTAGAGCATGTTATACACATTGCACCAGGTAGAGCACATTATACACATTGCACCAGGCAGAGCATGTTATACACATTGCACCAGGTAGAGAATGTTATACACATTGCACCAGGTAAAGCACATTATACACTTTGTGCCAGGCAGAGCACATTATACACATTGCACCAGGCAGAGCACATTATACACATTGCACCAGGCAGAGCACGTTTTACACATTGCACCAGGTAGAGCATGTTATACACATTGCACCAGGTAGAGCACATCATAGACATTGCACCAGGTAGAGCACATTATACACATTGCACCAGGCAGAGCACGTTATACACATTGCACCAGGTAGAGCATGTTATACACATTGCACCAGGTAGAGCACATTATACACATTGCACCAGGCAGAGCATGTTATACACATTGCACCAGGTAGAGAATGTTATACACATTGCACCAGGTAAAGCACATTATACACTTTGCGCCAGGCAGAGCACATTATACACATTGCACCAGGCAGAGCATGTTATACACATTGCACCAGGTAGAGAACGTTATACACATTGCACCAGGTAGAGCACGTTATACACATTGCACCAGGTAGAGCACATTATACACATTGCACCAGGTAGAGCACGTCATAGACATTGCAACAGGTAGAGCATGTTATACACACTGCACCAGGTAAAGCACATTATACACTTATACATATATATTGTATATAACTGCAGCAGAGCCTGGCACTCCTGATAGATGTTACAACGGCCCTGGTGCCATCCTAAAGAAGTTAGACAGGCAATTTGTTAGTGGCAGCACTCACCAGACTTATACATACAAATAAAAACACTGCACTACCACCAGCACAGTACTAACGTTTCGGAGTTTAATCCTTCACCAGAGTACTCTGGTGGTAGTGCAGTGTCTTTATTTGTATGTATAAGTCCGGTGAGTGCCGCCTTTTACAAATTGCCTATAATATATATATATATATCCCAGATGTGAGTGCGGCACTCGATACTTCCACACTCACGTTTAAATTAATCAAACATGTGTTTTTATTCGTCATCCGTGTGTTGTTTCCTGATGAAGGGGGTTCGGCCCCCAAAACGTTGAAGAATAAAAACACGTTTGCTTAATTTAAACGTGAGTGCGGAAGTCTCCTATTGCTGCCTTCACATCTGGGCCATACTGGGACTGCACACCCCTTAAGAAGGGCACCGGAGCCGTTACCTTGGCGGGATAGGGGATGCCGGACTGCACGCTGGTAAGATATATATATATATATATATATATATATATACAGCTAGTTCTTATAACCATATAGACACTCTGTATACATGATGCTACTCACAGTCATGTCACACACCTAATGTTACACAGCATTTCAGCATTTGATGGGCTCTGGGTCTTATTGCTAATAAGCTGCAGCAGGCAGCACAGCATGCTTGGTTGTGAGGGGAGACCGGGCTCTGTGAAGGCTTATGGGGGAGCTGCTGCGGTTGCGTATGTGCAGCAGCTCCCCCGGCGGCCACGTTTCTTTCATCTTTATTGAGCTTCTGCGCATGCACAGAAGCTCTCAGTTAATGCTGTTGGGCGGCAGCAGCCGGTAGGTAGGGTGACGGGCGGCCGGTGAGGGGACAACGGGCCTGGCCAACCAGGATCTGGCATGGCGTTCCGGTGGCCCAATCCACCCCTGAGTATATCTGCAAAACGGTTCTGTTAACAATTCAGAGACTGAGCACAAATGCAATCTACGTGCACCATCTGTATGCTTTCCAACCACTAGGGGGTGTAAGATGCAAACGATAGTAAATAACAATCCCCTATATAATAGCCCAGATCTGTGACTCTGTGCCTGGGCCTCTAATGCCGGGCGTGGCTAGGAGCTCTCATTGGGTTAGTGGCAGGTCTATCACACCCAGTCCACAGTTGATTGGGCGAGAAACGCCCTCCCACACAGGCATACCTCCCAACTTTGTGTTTTTCCAAAGAGGGACACACGCGCGTCGAAGCCGCGTGCGCTCCCGAAAAAGGAGTGTGGCCTAAGAAAAGGGGGCGTGGTTTCACGGTGGACCCGCGATCGCGAGCCACGCCCCGTTTTCGTCACTGAGGGGGCATGCCTAGCGCTCTGTGAGCCGCTGGCATGCCCCCTCTCCCTCTGACTCTCCTGAATAGACGCTGTGCGCATGCGCACTGCATCTATTCAACACTGCTCTGCTAAGCAGGGCAGCGACAGACAGAGACTCCCAACTGCCCCCCCCCACACCGCGGGACACTGCGGCCCGCGGGTGGAACAGCGGGACAGTCCCCAAAAATGGGACTGTCCCGCGAAAATCGGGACAGTTGGGAGGTATGCACACAGGTTACATCCAATGGTAGGCTATGTCCTTTGGCTGCTGTGTTTTCACAGAGCAGGATTAGCAATGGGGCTGATGGAGCTGCCGCTCCAGCCCCACACCCGAAAATAGTCCCACTGCATCTGCAGCAACATACCCTCCAACAATTTACACATAATAATCAATACAAATTCAAAAAGGAGGCGTGGTCACAGGTACAGTGGCGTGGTCACGCCCCTTTTCCTATACTTTCCATGGAAGCTTGGAGAGTCAAAAATAGGAACAGACCATAAAAAAGGGGGACTGTACCTGCCAAAAAGGTGCAGCTGGAGGGTATGCCACTGCACCTGCAGCAAGTCTCCGCGCTGTAGATAGGGAAAAACATCCTTTTTCTGCAGCGTCCTATGTCCTGCTGCCAGTCCTCCTGCCCCCTCCGGCATCAACAATCCCCACTCCCTAGCTGCGGCGCAGGTGGAACAAAAGCTGCTGCGGCCACCGGCATAGTTGTGTGTGAAAGCGGCGCAGCAGAAGGCTTTCATAGCCCTCCCTGCGCCGCTGAGCTCTGGAGCCTCCTCTGCGTGTGATGTCACAGAAGTGCCCCCCCCCGCCACAGCCGCGCCCAGATCCCCAGGCCCAGAGGCCCTGACTCCGCAACACAGCACCTGGGCTGCTGGCCTGGAAGCCCCAAGATAGCTAATGTAACGGACAGAGTGGGTGTACCAGTGACGCTTACACATGTAACGCCCCCTGTACCAGTGCCACTTACACACGTAACGCCCCCTTTAGCAATGCCGCTTACACACATAATGCCCCCTGTACCAGTGCCGCTTACACACGTAACGCCCCCTGTACCAGTGCCGCTTACACACGTAACGCCCCCCTGTACCAGTGCCGCTTACACACGTAACGCCCCCCTGTACCAGTGCCACTTACACATGTAACGCCTCCCTGTACTAGTGACGCTTACACACGTAACGCCCCCCTGTACCAGTGCCGCTTACACACATTATGCCGCAGTCACACATACACATACAACAGATACACACATATATATATATATATATATATATATATATATACATGCACACATACTGTACATACATTACACACATACACAGTCACACATATATACAGTATACACACACACTGTATATACACACACACACTCACTCTCTTTCCAGACACTTATGACGTCTGGCTGGCTGAAGCTGTAGTAGCTCATCCTCCTGCTGCAGCATGGTCCCGTCTAGCTCCGCCCCTTATTCCCATCTAGCTCCGTCCCCTTTGGCTCCCGCTCAGCCACTGAATGTCACACAGGGGAGGGAGAGAGGAGTCTTTGTGCTGCCGGCGCCAAGGGGGAGAGGAGGTTTTATGCTGCCGGCGCTGCTGTATGTGTGACCGCAGCCGGCAGCAGCAGCAGGGATAGCAGCAGCAGCTCGGCACAGGGATGCAGAGCAGGGAGAATGCCTCTCCTTCCTGGTGCCTCCCTGCACTGCATCCCTTTGCTGAGCGGCTAGCGCCGGGCCTGTGTGCAGTGTCACTGACACTGCACAGCACTGTCACCTTTTACATTGATTCAGCCAGTCACTCAGTTCTGCCAGCCAGTCACTATTGTTAGCATCAGTGTCCCAATGCATCGCATTACAGGGAAGTAGATGCACTAAACTACAGTTCCCAGCAGCCCTTAGCGCCGAAGCATTCCGGCCCTTTGGGCTGCTGGGATCTGCAGTTTATTGAGTGCATCTTCTTCCCTGCAATGCAGCGCGTTGGGACACCGGCGCTAACAATAGTGACTGGCTGCTGTGCGAGTCTCCGGGAGAGCCACTGCCAAAGGGAGGACAGCAGCTTAGCTGCTGACAGGAGGAGAAGCATTACCCGCCCCTCCCCCACTCGCAGTACCTCCGGGCCCCATCTGCGGCACCCTTACACCCCCCCTCCCCCACCTGCAGCAACCCCTCCCCCACCCTTCCCGCCGCACCACCGCATCCACCCCTCCCCCACCCGGGGCACCCTTGCAACTGCTCCTCCCCCACCCGCGGTGCTTCTGGACCCCCACCCGTGGCACCCACGCACACTCCCCAACCCGCAGCACCACCGCAACATGTGGCACCACCGCAATCGCCCATCCCCCTCCCACGGCACCCCCGGATCCCATCCGTGTCTTCCCCGCACCCGCCACTCCCCCAACCAGAGCACCTACTAGGTGATTCATCAGGCCCTGCGTGTGCTGTTCACGCCATTACAATGGGCTTCAACTTCTTAACCATTGCACGCCCTTTGTCCGTGCAAGATTTAACCACTCACACAATTATGATTGTAGGTTATACTCCATATAATAAAAATATTGCACGCCACAAGGGTGTGCAAGGGTTAAGGGGGCATAGCCCCTTACGACGGTGTGAAGAGCACCCGTAGGGCGCGATGAATCACCTAGTACTATATATGTAGATAGGTTCCGGTATGAATGGTCGACAATGGTCGAAATTTACATGGTCGACGTGGACAAATGGTCGACACATCAAAAGGTTGACATGGATTTTGAACTGTTTTTGGTGTCACTTTTTCCGTAACATGACCAGGAACCCCAATTAGTGTACCGCGTCTCCTTGCATGGCTCGCTTCACTCGCCATGCTGCGGGCAAGGTGCCTTGCTCCGCTATTGCTGCGCTCGCCACAGGTTACTATTCCCAATCGTAGTCCACGTGTATGGTAAAGTATGAAAAAGTTAAAAATCTATTTAAAAAAAAAAAAATCCATGTCGACCTTTTCATGTGTCGACCATTTGTCCATGTTGACCATGTTATACCAACTGTTCTGCCCATTCTTCGCATGGGAGTTTCTGATTTTCACAGTTGTAAATATAAATGAATGATAAAAATTTGGTACAGATGGAGTCGTCCTCATCTGAGGCGGCTCCATTGCAGGCGTGCACTCCCGGCGTAACTAGGCGATTCGCCTGCCTAGTCACGCTGGGAGTGCGCAGAGACGCTCCCATTCAGAGCGTCTCTGTCCGGGCACGCGCTGGAGACGCTCTCCCATTCTGGGGCGCGTCAACGTCATGGGCGTTATTTTTCACGCAACGCAAGCTACGCATTGGTAATGATGTCATTATGTCAACCCCTTTTACATACCCTTAGGGGAGGTTTATTAAAATTCTAATTACATAGTTTTCCTATTTACCACCTGAAGAATACCTGTGTTACATTACATTACAGCTTCCTAACATATTGGGAAGTAAGAGAATTAGTGATGAGTGAGTGAGTGAGTGAGGGCTTTCGCATATATATATATATATATATATATATATATGCGATCTATGACCCCGAGGAAGTCCCAGCACACAAAAATGGGACGAAACGCGTTGGACAATTTGATGGCTTGCCGCTCTTCAGAGTGATTGACAGATAAGCATTTGTATTGTCACAACATTGTACGAATCCATCTATATGTTTTTCTTGTTTTTTTGTTATATTAAATGTGTAAAAATAGTATTACACTATCAGAGTTTTTTCCCCCCTTGGGAGCATTCTAATTTTAAGGTACTCTTGGTGGGACAGATGACACGGAGGATACCATCTATTTATGTACCCTGAAAAAAAAAAACGGGAGTGCTGCCCTGTTATACCAACTTAGCCTTTGCTGCACCCTTAATAACAGTAAATAAGCACATTACTGGTAGGGTGCTTTCCCTCTTTTTAAAACCATTTCTGGCACAGTATAGCACTGTAGCACTTTTTTTTTTGCACTTTTTTGCACGTTTATTGCACTTTTTTGCACCTTCAGCACAGAGACACTTTTCTTGAGCTATGCACTTTATTGATACACTGTTTTCCATCCCATATCTATGTGAAATATCACGCTAAATATCCGGAAGGATATAAGAGGTGGAGTGGAACGAGTAGGAAGACTGAGATGTAAAGAAATTTCTATAAGCACACATTCACGACACGTGCATCTGGTACGCATATTTGGTATTTATTGAGGACACTGTGTTGAGTCACTTTTGAAAACACTGAAGGCGCGGCTGATTTACCCTTGAACAGTAATTAGAATTGGTCTTGTTTGGAAATTGGACTGTTTGAAATCTGGCGGCTGCCACTGAATATCCTGGAGTGTTTTTCATACATATACAGGTTGAGTATCCCTTATCCAAAATGCTTGGGACCAGAGGTATTTTGGATATCGGATTTTTCCGTATTTTGGAATAATTGCATACCATAATGAGATATCATGGTGATGGGACCTAAATCTAAGCACAGAATGCATTTATGTTTCATATATTCGTTATACACACAGCCTGAAGGTCATTTAATACAATATTTTTAATAACTTTGTGTGTTAAACAAAGTTTGTGTACATTGAGCCATCAAAAAATAAAAGGTTTCATTGTCTCACTCTCACTCAAAAAAGTCTGTATTTCGGAATATTCCGTATTTCGAAATATCTGAATATGGGATACTCAACCTGTATATATTTTATATAGTTATATACTTGACTAGCTACAAGCTAGGTATTATTTTAAGGCACTGGAATTCCTTTGAATATAAGGTTGTAGCGCTACTTGCACTTTATATATATATATATATATATATTAGAGATGAGCGGGTTCGGTTCCTCGGAATCCGAACCCCCCCGAACTTCACCCATTTTACACGGGTCCGAGGCATACTCGGATTCTCCCGCCTTGCTCGGTTAACCCGAGCGCGCCCGAACGTCATCATCCCGCTTTCGGATTCTCGCGAGATTCGGATTCTATATAAAGCCGCGCGTCGCCGCCATTTTTCACTCGTGCATTGGAAATGATAGTGAGAGGACGTGGCTGGCGTCCTCTCACTTTGTTTCAGGGGGCTGCAGTGCAAATATCTTTATTCTGGGGACCAGCAGTATTATAGGAGGAGTACAGTGCAGAGTTTTGCTGACCAGTGACCACCAGTATTATACGTTGTCTGCCTGAAAAACGCTCCATATCTGTGCTCAGTGTGCTGCATATATCTGTGCTCACACAGCTTTATTGTGGGGATTGGGGACCAGCAGTATTATATAGGAGGAGTACAGTGCAGAGTTTTGCTGACCAGTGACCACCAGTATTCGTTGTCTGCCTGAAAAACGCTCCATATCTGTGCTCAGTGTGCTGCATATATCTGTGCTCACACTGCTTTATTGTGGGGACCAGCAGTATTATATAGGAGGAGTACAGTGCAGAGTTTTGCTGACCAGTGACCACCAGTATATGTTCTCTGCCTGAAAAACGCTCCTTATCTGTGCTCAGTGTGCTGCATATATCTGTGCTCACACTGCTTTATTGTGGGGACTGGGGACCACCAGTATTATATAGGAGGAGTACAGTGCAGAGTTTTGCTGACCAGTTACCACCAGTATACGTTGTCTGCCTGAAAAACGCTCCATATCTGTGCTCAGTGTGCTGCATATATCTGTGCTCACACTGCTTTATTGTGGGGACTGGGGACCAGCAATATTATATAGGAGGAGTACAGTGCAGAGTTTTGCTGACCAGTGACCACCAGTATACGTTGTCTGCCTGAAAAACGCTCCATATCTGTGCTCAGTGTGCTGCATATATCTGTGCTCACACTGCTTTATTGTGGGGACTGGGGACCAGCAGTAATATATAGGAGGAGTACAGTGCAGAGTTTTGCTGACCAGTGACCACCAGTATACGTTGTCTGCCTGAAAAATGCTCCATATCTGTGCTCAGTGTGCTGCATATATCTGTGCTCACACTGCTTTATTGTGGGGACTGGGGACCAGCAGTATTATATAGGAGGAGTACAGTGCAGAGTTTTTCTGACCAGTGACCACCAGTATACGCTGTCTGCCTGAAAAACGCTCCATATCTGTGCTCAGTGTGCTGCATATATCTGTGCTCACACTGCTTTATTGTAGGGACTGGGGACCAGCAGTATTATATAGGAGGAGTACAGTGCAGAGTTTTGCTGACCAGTGACCGCCAGTATACCTTGTCTGCCTGAAAAACACTCCATATCTGTGTTCAGTGTGCTGCATATATCTGTGCTCATACTGCTTTATTGTGGGGACTGGGGACCAGCGGTATTATATAGGAGGAGTACAGTGCAGAGTTTTGCTGACCAGTGACCACCAGTATTATACGTTGATCTATTACTGGCATATAATTCCACACATTTAAAAATGGAGAACAAAAATATGGAGGGTAAAATAGGGAAAGATCAAGATCCACTTCCACCTCGTGCTGAAGCTGCTGCCACTAGTCATGGCCGAGACGATGAAATGCCATCAACGTCGTCTGCCAAGGCCGATGCACAATGTCATAGTAGAGAGCATGTAAAATCCCAAAAAATAAAGCTCAGTAAAATGACCCAAAAATCTAAATCAAAATCGTCTGAGGAGAAGCGTAAACTTGCCAATGTGCCATTTACGACACGGAGTGGCAAGGAACGGCTGAGGCCCATGGCCTATGTTCATGGCTAGTGGTTCAGCTTCACCTGAGGATGGAAGCAGTCATCCTCCTGCTAAAAAACTGCAGTGCCACTCCTAGATGGGCCAGGTGTTTGTGTCGGCCACTTGGGTCGCTTAGCTTAGTCACACAGCTACCTCATTGCGCCTCTTTTTTTCTTTGCATCATGTGCTGTTTGGGGACAATTTTTTTAATCTGCCATCCTGTCTGACACTGCAGTGCCACTCCTAGGTGGGCCAGTTGTTTGTGTCGGCCACTTGGGTCGCTAAGCTTAGTCACACAGCTACCTCATTGCGCCTCTTTTTTTCTTTTGCATAATGTGCTGTTTGGGGACAATTTTTTTTAATCTGCCATCCTGTCTGACACTGCAGTGCCACTCCTAGATGGGCCAGGTGTTTGTGTCGGCCACTTGGGTCGCTTAGCTTAGTCACACAGCGACCTCATTGCGCCTCTTTTTGTCTTTGCATAATGTGCTGTTTGGGGACAATTTTTTTAATCTGCCATCCTGTCTGACACTGCAGTGCCACTCCTAGATGGGCCAGTTGTTTGTGTCGGCCACTTAGTCATCCAGCGACCTCGGTGCAAATTTTAGAACGTTCTGACCTGTACTACATCCCACATAGTCTATCTCATCACATGCCCATGCGGGCTGGGATATGTGGGAAAAACAACCAGGGACTTAAGACAAAGAATGACACTCCACAGGTCGGCCATCAACGCAGCTATAAAGAACGGCAAGTCTGATCAGCCAGTAGCACAGCACTTTGTGGACAAGAAACATCAACTCAAAGACTTAAAATATATAATTATCGACCATGTACCGCTGAGACTAAGAGGGGGAGATAGGAACGGGAAGCTACTGAACATGGAAGCAAGATGGATGTTCAAGTTAAACACGATACAACCGAATGGACTTAACGAACAAATTCTCTGGAATTCTTTAGTTAAGAGATAGTCCAAGTCTTGCGGATGTCTTGCTGAGACTGGACTGCCACCCATAACCTGTAACACATATGTAGGAGGTGATGGGCTGTTCTGTCTGTATAGGTATTAGCGAGTAGAAGTTGTCTTTAGAGAACTAGTACGTGGTAGCAATATATCCACACCAATGTCTCTCTCCCCCCCCCCCCCCCCCCCTCTCTCTTCATCTTTTTCTTCTTTTTCCTTTTTTTCTCTCTTTTTCCTCTCTTCTGTTTTGGACACTTTGCCTGCACCTCTTCCCTGCCTTTGCCCCCCCTTCCCCCCTTTCTTCTTCCTCTCGCCGCGCTTCCAGACGGTCTTTCCCTCACCCTTCCATCACCCCCCCCCCCCCCTTTCTCTCTTCTTCTTTATCTTTTTCCTCCTTTCTCTTTTTCCTATCTTCAGGTTTTGGGACACTTTGCCTATACCCTTTCCCTGCATTTACTCCCTTGACCCCCCTTCCCCCCTTCCTACTTCCTCACATTGCACTTCCAGACGGTCTCCCCCTCACTCTTCTATCACATCCCCCTCCCCCCCCACCCGTCCCCTTTCCCCCACTGCCCTATAGCCCCCCCCTTCCCCCCTACCGTCCCCCTGTACCTCACTCCCCCCCCCCTCTCTCCTCCCCCCCCCCCCCTCCTCCCCCTGTACCTCACCTCCTTTCCTCTAGTCATTTTTATCTTTTTATCTTTCTATCTTAATGTTGGGGGTAAGTTTACGTAAGCAGCCATGCAGCATCCCAGTGATTTAACAAAATACAACATATGCTGCTATAAGTTTAATTAGGAAGATAGGGCTGTTTAGATACGTCTTGCCCAAGGTAGAGTAATCCTGTACAGCAATGTAGCTTTGAATCAATACCACCCTGCACTGTATGGCAATTGCTATCTATCACACACCACTATGATGAATTCACTTTGTATTTCTGCAGCGCACGGCGCGCAAGCGCATTGGCAAACGGTGTTGGTTGCTACGGCAACCGCCCTGGGACCCAAACGGCACGTCATAGCCACGGGACGCCGGAAGCGGACGAGCGCCACATGCGACAGGGAATCCATGAGACGCCGGAAGTCCCCTGGCACCCGGTGAAGCTGACATCGCGGGCAATGATTCTCTGCACTCATTGGTGACACCAGCTTTATAAGGTAAGATGATTTCCTGTTATACCACACACACCTTGACAAAGGAGCTGCGGGCCCCGAAACATTGTCACTGTGTTCATTTTCTAAATACACATTTTTGACGAGTGCAAGACCTGGAGTGATGCCATTTATTTTCGACCGTCTATATATATATATATATATATATATATATATATTTATTTATTTATTAACAGTTTTTTGATATAGCGCAGCAAATTCCGTTGCGCTTTACAACTGGAATAAATACATAAAGATAACCAGAAGGCGCTTATAGAGTTGTATGTACAAGATGTACAAGACGACAATACAATAGATTCAAGCTAAAGTTTTAAATGTAATATAAATATTTCTTTAGGACTACGACTACTGTATGTGGCCTCTCTCCATATACTTCTGGGGATACTAATCAGCAGGTGGCCAAAGCTGGCAATCATCAGAGGCTTTGACCAATACATTTAAAATGGCAATAGAAAGAAATGATAAATCAGGCTTGCTTCGTATTTATTTCTGTTGCTATTTTAAAGCTATTGGTCAAAGCCTTATGCCAATGTGGCAATTTGTGCAAAACAAGGTGAAATAATCTTTATGATGTATGGCTACATAATAAAATGCAGTATATAAAAACAACAGACTAGAAATATAGCACAAAATATATTATCAATAAAATGCTGCATTTTGATTGGTTGCCTATATTTTATAATATAATGTACAAGATTATCAATGAAACTAAACCAATGTACATCTCTCAACTCAGTCCCTTCGCTCTGCACAAAACCGGCGTCTCTTATCCACACGCATTACCTGCTCCCATTCACGGTTACAGGACTCTGTGGTATACTCTCCCTTGCACATCAAGACTTTCCTCTAGTCTCCAAACCTTCAAGCGTTCCCTGAAAATGCAACTCTTCAGCTTATGAAATTCCTGAACCACCCACAGGGCCAAGCTAGCCATCTGGTGCTCAGAAGGGCTGATGGTGTGATGCGCCAGTCCAGCCTAAAAGCCTGGCAGAGCTGCTCGGCCAGCCTTTGTCTCAGTGTGCCGTGTGGCCAAGCAACTCTGCCACCTGGCGCTCTGCTCGGCTGCCCGGCATACAGAGACACAGGGGCGTGCTGCGAGGCCACGCCCCGTGAACCATGACTGCACTCCACTTTTAGTGCACATGAGCACGCCCTCTAAAATGCCAGGGCTGTTTTAGAGCCCCAGGTCGTCCCGGACCACCCACATACCTTCCATTGACCTTTCTACCACACTTAGGGGCCGATTAAGACCCTAAATCTGATGTGCAAAAATTGCTGTGGTACGCGCATGTGCAAGGTCCTAAACTGCATTCTCTTCAGAACACAGTTTCAGACATGGAGGGGGGCAGGATCAGGCGTCGACATTGCGTTTCGTGGGCGTCGATGCTCTGTTTTAGGGAAACGGTCCGGACACGCCTATGGGGGTAATTCAGGGCGGGGAGGGGGGGGGTTGGGCGACAGATGTTACATCTGCCCCCCCTGGAGTGCACATGGCTTTGCCCAACTGCTAACAAATTTGCTGCTACGATCAGGTCTGAATTACCCCCACAGACGTGTCCGGACCGTTTGCGGAATGGGCCATGGTGGCCCATCCTGCAAACCCCCTGCAGTGCACATGGCTTTGCCCCCCCTGCAGTGCACATGGCTTTGCCCAACTGCTAACAAATTTGCTGCTACGATCAGGTCTGAATTACCCCCACAGGCGTGTCCGCACCGTTTGCGGGATGGGCCGTGGTGGCTGTGTGACATCACACGCAGCCACTGCGACTCTTAACATGGTGGGTAGCCATCTGTCTTCGCAGCTAGGCTGATCAAGCAGAGGGCTACTCTAAACATGCAAAATCATTGCCGCTGTGCAATGCTCTCGCATGTCTGCAGTGGGGGGCCTGGATCCGGCGTGCGGGCGGACTTGTCCTGTGCTGGGCGTCCCCTCACATGTCAAAGAAATTGATTGTAGATGTGCATTTTTTTTGCTATGGCTATTATGTGTAAGGGGCATTACTACTGTGCGGCGTAATGTGTATAAGGGGCACTGCAGTGTGACTTAATGTGTATAAGGGGTACTACTGTGTGGTGTAATATGATTAGGGCATTATGTGCAGTATAATATAAATAATATTGTACTACTGTGTGGCGTAATTTAAATTGGGAATACTGTGTGGCCACGTCTCTTCCTTGTAGTACAACACCCTCTTTTTGTGGTGCGTGACTTCGGCACTGACCCTTTATAATGTATGGGCGGTAGGGCGCAAATTTATAGTTAGCAGGGGGGTTCCGAGCACCCCAGCACCGGCCCTGACAGCAGTATCACTGGATGTATACGGCAGTCTCACTGGACTGGATTTATACGCAGTATCACTGGAATTATATGGCAGTAGAACTGGACATATACGTCAGTATCACTGGATTTATATGGCAGTACCACTGAACATATACAGCAGTATCACTGGATTTATACAGCAGTATCACTGGACTTATATGGCAGTATCACTGGACTGGATTAATACGCAAAATCACTAGATTTATAAGGCAGTACCACTGGACATATACGGCAGTATCACTGGAATTATATGGCAGTACCACTGGACATATACGGCAGTATCACTGGACTGGATTTATACAGCAGTATCACTGGACTTATATGGCAGTATCACTGGACTGGATTAATACGCAAAATCACTAGATTTATAAGGCAGTACCACTGGACATATACGGCAGTATCACTGGGTTTATATGGCAGTACCACTGGACATATATGGCAGTATCACTGGACTTATACAGCAGTACCACTGGACATATATGGCAGTATCCCTAAAATGATAAGGCAGTATCACTGGACATATACGGCAGTATCACTGGACTGGATTTATACGGCAGCACCACTGGACATATATGGCAGTATCACTGGACTTATACAGCAGTACCACTGGACATATATGGCAGTATCACTGAAATTATATGGCAGTATCACTGGACATATACGGCAGTATCACTGGACTGGATTTATACGGCAGCACCACTGGACATATATGGCAGTATCACTGGATTTATACGGCAGTATCACTGGACTTATATGGCAGTATCACTGGACTGGATTTATACGCCAGTACCACTGTATTTATATGGCAGTACCACTGGACATATATATACGGCAGTATCACTGGAATTATATGGCAGTACCACTGGACATATACGGCAGTATCACTGGACTGGATTTATACGGCAGTATCACTGGACTTATACGGCAGTACCACTGGACATATACGGCAGTTTCACTGGATTTATACGGCAGTACCACTGGACATATACGGCAGTACACTGGATTGGATTTATACGGCAGTACCACTGGACATATACGGCAGTACACTGGATTGGATTTATATGGCAGTATCACTGGACTTATATGGCAGAATCACTGGACATATACGGCAGTATCACTGGACTTATACAGCAGCACAGGGACACCACCACTGGACTGATGCAGGACAACACAGCACCACTGCAATGGACTGGACTTATACAGCTGCACTGGACATATGGCAGCAGAGGACACCACCACTGTGACTGGACTGATGCAGCAGAAGACACTACACTGGACTGAGCAGCACAAAACAGCACATCTTGGTAAAAGATTTGATGCCCCCCTAAAGTAGCATCATGGAGACTATGTTGTAGCACTCTCCATGCCGCAACACTTCTTGTAAGACATCAGTACATTGAGTAAACATATTCCTCACTGTAGCTCCTGCCAAACATAACCCTTCACTAATCCTTCTCTGTGCCACTACCTTAGCCATGGTAGACAATATATTAGGCACTTAGACCTAGGGCAATTTGTAAACATAATCCTAAACAAGGAGGAATTGTAATTGCTTTTAGTGTTTGTACATTTCAGTTCTACTGATCTTGACCATGGCCATTGAAAGCCTTGCCGAGCCGCAGGGACGTTTTTTGTACCTATCCATTCCCTTGGTTCCGCTGATGTTGACTTGCTAAAATGAAGTTTTGTTGGAACAGTAAATTACAGTAATCCCCTTCCCCCATCCCAAGCAGCCTGCATAAAATGTTTGCTTGCTGCGCTCGCCACAGGTTCTACTCCCACTCTACTTTGAGGAATAGTCCTGTTGTGCCGGTATTCCGGCTGCCGGCATTGCCAGCTGTCGGGATTCTGGCGTCGGTATCCAGGACGCCGGGATCCTGAAAGCTGGTAAATTAAACGTATACCGATAAAAAAAACCACAAAGCAAAATGGGACACAGCATATCCTTTAACTCAAAAACCAACCTTCTTAAAATATATGTTTTCCCACTACCTGCATACCAAGCATGTAATACTAGCACATATTTGTCAGTGTGGTTCGGCCATTAGTTGCCTTTGACCAAGTTGACCATCTATTGCCATGCGCAGATTGCAAATGATTAGATCTACATCAAATCATGAGTTGATATGAAGGGCTAAGTCTTACGATGGAATGGAGTTCTTCATTAAGGATTCATAGTTGCTTGCAGGTCTTCAGGCAGTGACCCCTGTACACACGAGGTTGATACTCATAGAACGCACACAGCAGGTCTTCTTGCCTATAAGAGCCGCTTTTCCCATAAGACTTTATGCAGTAAGTGAAAGAGACCAGAGGGAAAGGGGATAACGGATTGGTATTATTGGCAGATGCCTGCAAGTTGGAAGAAGCGTACCTGATTTGAGCAAGGAGGTTAGTCCACACGTTGATTCCATGCTTGTTCTATCATGTGTAACAGGATACACATGATAGAACACAAAGAGAAGTCAATACGATTAGGTACCAATAAATCTTGGGCAAAGTACTGTACAGCCGTACAGCACTGTAGCACTCCAATAACACAGTGACAGACTTGTGCACATGCAGTTATTTTTATAGAGGCATGTAAAGAAGTCCTACACTTGCAGTCTAGACAGTCTAACCTTTAAGTTTGATGAATAATATTTACTCAGACGTGATGTTTTTTAGACAGATCCATCTTGCACAATAACACAGTTAAGAGACAGCACGTAGCGATTAACCATTTAACATCAAACAGTATCAACAGTGATTCATTTTAAATACAAAGAGGACGGAAGACTGTGGAAAGGAGATACACATTGGCCAGGACACTGTGGTTAGCAGAAGTGGATGAGAAAAAAGTGATATACAGTAGGAACATGCAAAAGAAGGTTCCAAGTTTTTTTTTTTTTTTAAATATGGCCTATCATGGAGGGGTTCTTATGTTTTTCCATGCATACAACATGCCAAGTCCATTTTTTAATATCAAAATAGTTTATATCTAACTATGCTCCGCTACCTATCTATATTCCATTGGTACAAATTTAAGTTGAAAAAAAAAAAAAACACACACAAATGTTTCTTACTAAATAAATTCCAGTTTAAGGAGTTTTAATTATTCAATATAATCATATATCTGATGATAGCTCTGTACCTTGTTTATTTAATATGTTTTACTATAGTAATGACTATGCCATGTTTTTGCATTTTTGCCCATAAACTATATGAAACACAATCGCCAAAATTGGGTCGATCCATTCAGCTTTGTTTCAGTGTTTGCTTCTAAGTAAACCTTAAACTTCATGATGTGAATTATAGCTCAATAGGAAATGACCTAAGTGCTTAAAACTCCAGATTCTCAGTTCTACTGGAAAGTGTTTTCGCCCCTTTTTCTTTTCTTCCTCAGTATAAGCATATTGAGAATGTAATCCCCAGGGAGATAAACTACCTTTCATTCACACACTCATCAAACTCCTTCTGTGATTTAATTACACTTGGGTCACTCACAAAGCCAGCTGAATTCAATTAAATGAGAAAAAAAAATCCAAAGACAACACAGGCTGTCTTGATCTGTATTCTGACATGTTACTGTGAAATGACAAGTTTACCTCCATCCAAGACAGAATGAAAAAAAAAAAGATCTTTCTAATTGAAGAGCAAAGGGCCATTCAGCAACACTGCTAGGGTTTATGTAACATTTCCAGTTAAAATCTATCTTTGCAGACAGTTCAGTGGAAAGTTAGTCTGAAAAGCAGTGTATCATATATCATGAATTTAATAGGGTTTTCAGGATTTTCACAAAGTGCCTTGACCAAACTCGCACAGCTGGAGGGAGCACGACGGGAGACACTGTATGTGTGTTTTTTTAAACTCTTGCCAAAATCTATTGAATTTGATCTGGAATGACTATGAATTTTGGGAATGTACGTTGACTTTTCTCCTTTGCTTATCCAAATAATAATAATAAAAAAAAGGTCTTGTAAGAATTCCAGATGGAAACACTAAATGTGTATTATAAAGGATTTCCTATAAACAAAATTATGGTCCCAGATTTTGGACTTGAACTCTAGTTGAAACAAAGGACCTTTTTGTGCATTATTAAAAAAAAAAAAAATCACAGATGACCGTACATACATCTATAGATTTTAAAAAAAATAATAAAAAAAATATATGTTTTTTTGAAAGCCAAGGAAAAGCAGCCACGGAGAGGAAACAGTCAGTCTGCGCAGTAAATCCGTCGCTAATAAATAGCCATAGCAACATCAAAGTGTTGTTTTTAATTAGCAGCACATGTGTGGAGCAACAAATTCCTGGCAAAGGTGCCAAGGTTATAATTTAATGTTATGATCTGCAATAAATGTTATTCCCAATGATCAGACTTTGGGTCACACTTCTGTGTGTCAGATAGATGTATTTCATTTTTGTCCTTTTTTTGGTTCGGCCGTAAAATTGCAGCTTTAAAAATTAATCTCTGTTATTTAAAGGCTATTATTTTCTTCTTGCACCAGTAGTAATAGGACTGCACTGTTGGATCAGCTGGTATAGAGTGTCATAGCCGTTTCCACCCACACTACAGAGTATTTACATTCAACCTGCCATGCTCTGCTGTTTTCCCTGCCTATGGCTGGAGTATGCAAATTAGATTCTTGTCAGTGGTGGCTACATTTTCTATGATCAGTTTGGTAGAACGGTGCGAGAACACACAGTCATGTTGGCCTGGGGTCAATGGGATGTGAGTGTAGGAAGAAAAAATATGTAACATTATGTGTGCACTGTATAGATTGGATATAAAAGGGCAGAATAGCTTTATGAAAATTGTATATTTGTATATGCATCTTGGTCGCATCACAAGTACAACAAAAGTATAATGCACAGGAACCCTGGACTCCAGAACTGTCAGGTTAAATATAGCACACCTGTGATACAAAGTGGCACAACAGTGGTAGACAGAATGGTAGTTTAATAATTTAAACAATGACATAAAATGTTTTCATTAATTAAGAACTAGATCAGGGGCCCGAGGGCAGAACAAGCAAATGGAGGTGGAGTGTACATCGTAAAAGCCAGACAAAGCATTGGTTAATTGATAATCAGATAAACTAATTAATTAAGACACTAAAACAAATTATTAAAAAATAAAAATCCCAAAGTGAGTTTTCTTCTAATACAATTGCAAATTGATCAATGTTGCAAATCACAGTCCTTAGGAGTCAGTACAATGAAAGAGATTCAAATGGCCTTGCGAATAACGAAGACTGTCAACAAAGCACCTAAAGATACAGTATTTTACAGTTATTATAATTTATTCTTATTATACTCTGCCAGTCAAGCATAGATGAGAAAGGATAATAAGAAGCATGAGCTGGTAAAGGATGGCCTTGCGAGGGAAAGAAGACCATCAACAATGCCCCGGTAAAGTACAACCGTAATGAAAAGTGGTGCAAGATGAAATTTTCCTAGGGCCCTCCCTCCCACATTTATGTTGTAAAAAAAACCCATGCAGTTTAACAAACTAAGCACTTCAGCAACAGAAATTCCCAATTTTTTTGTCCGAAGATCTTGGTTTGTTTGGGCCCCCACAAACCAAGCTACCAATGGGCTTACGGTGACTAACAGTGTTGTTATTGTTGTTGTTAATAATCATCATCACACTTGGTAGATGTCATTATCATTCTCATAATCACCCTAATCGTTGCTAATATTATCATGCAATATTATCTCATCCCCGCTGGAATCCATAGTTACAGAAGTCTATGTACTTCGTTGTTGTAATAGGTGGCAAAGATCTTCCTAGTAGAATTTGTAGTTCAGTTTTATGACCATCAATTTTTCAGCAATTGTTTTAATTCTTAACAGATGTCATAATATTGTTGTTTCTGTCTGGTGCACTGAGTTGACTGATCATCACCAATGAGACGCTTGGAAAAGGACAGTTTTTTCTGGCAGCACCATTTGCAGGAGACCCGGAAGCAGGACACATCATCATGTCATATGCCACTTGAGCTGACAACTTGATCGCAAAAATAAACATTCAGATGCAGTGAACCTAAACTAATGTCAAATACAAGAAGCCTGCAAAGTGAATTTACCATGAGGTTAATCAATGTGGATCCTACCCTCTCCTCTTTATGTCCACGATTGGCTGTTTGGTTGCCAGCCCATAAAAATCCAAACCTCTTGTAAAAACCAAACCCTTCATCTCTAGTAAAAAGGCAAAGATCAGAAGTCTAATACCTGTACAAGCTAGCTGTGCATACATCACGCCACGTATCACTGTGCTTAAACTATGTCTTTGTACCAATTCTTTTGCAGCAAAAATACTAATACCTAAGTACCCAAGACACTATAAGCGACTTTGTATGCGGCTACAGTGCTGATAAGGGCTAAATTTAGAGAAAAAGTATTAATATCGAATCGCTACCCTTGGTGGAGCCTCTAAGTGACACCATACATCTCGCTTCATTTGGCACAATAAAGATGAGATAATGAAGACACATCTGTAGGGCGTACAAGAACAGAATGAACTGAAATTACTTTCTCTTACGTCCTAGAGGATGCTGGGGTCCATATTAGTACCATGGGGTATAGACGGGTCCACCAGGATCCATTGGCACTTTAAGAGTTTAATAGTGTGGGCTGGCTCCTCCCTCTATGCCCCTCCTACAAGACTTAGTTTAGAAAATGTGCCCGGAGGAGCCGGTCACAGCTAGGGGAGCTCTATAGAGCTTCTTTAGTAAAAGCTTTTTTTAGAGTTTGTTATTTTACAGGGAAGCTGCTGGCAACAGCCTCCCTGCAGCGAGGGACTGAGGGGGGAGCAGTGTCCGCCCTGCGGGGTCTGAGCCACTGTCTCCGCTGACTGGACACTGAGCTCCAGAGGCGATAGATCGCTCCCCGCCGCAGGGGAATGCTCACTCCGGGAGCATGCCGCCACCCCCTTGCAGAGCTGAAGTGTGGCAAGTGAGTCATCGGCTCCCTGGCAAGCGGGGAGCTGATGTGAAGATGGTGGCTATGGGGTAGGGAGCGCAGTACTGACTGCACCCCAGGGGCTCAGCGGTACATGGGGCACCCTGAGCCGGTGCCTTAACCCTACACTGACCGGATAGGCCTGTCGGGGTCCCTGGATCTCAGTCAGCACAAAATCCTCAGGCCAGTATAATCTTGGAAGAGCGGGAAGACAGCACCATTAAGGGGGTAGAGCTTCTCAGAGCGGACCCAGCAGCGTTCAGTGCCATTTTCCTGCCTGCAGACACGCTGCCTGTGAAGAGCAGTCCCTCCAGAGCAACTCCAGCTATCTGTACGGTACCAGGGGGTTATAGAAGGGAGGGAATGCTGTGTATAAAGACTGTGTCACCTATTAAGGGACACAGTCAGCGCTGGTAAAGGGTCTCCCTATACCTGTATAGCGCTGTGTGTGGGTTGGCTCCAATCTCTGTGTCTCTCTGCCATTCTTGGGGGGGAAACTCTGTCTGCCCTGTACCCTTTGTGTATGTGGTGTGTGCAAGCAACCATGTCTAGAGACTCTGTCTCACATGCTGCAGAGGATACATCTTCTCAGGAAGATACCATCCCATGTAATCAGGATTGCACTGATGTAGCGCAGATCCCGGCTAGGGAACTGGAGTGGTTAGCCTCTCTTAGGGGGGCTATTTCTCAGATTTCTGAAAGGGTTGCAAGGACTGAGCATGCAGCACAGGTATTGCAGTCCTCTATGGCAGTATGGTCCGATACTGCTCCCCCGGGGCCTCCTGCGGTACATTCTCACAAACGTGCTTTTGCACAAATTACACAGGGTGACACGGATACCGATTCTGACACAGCAGATGGTGATGGGGATGTGTCAAGAGGGACGGCATCACTTCTAAGAGGGTGCAGTTGATGATTAAGGCCATGCGGGATGTGTTAAATATTTCTGACACACCTCCTGAGCAGGTTGAGGAGGCTTTTTTTACAGACAGTGAGAAAGCCCCTCTCACCTTCCCTGCTACTAAGGAATTAAATTACATTTTTGAAAAGGCCTGGGAAAACCCTGAGAAAAAAATCCAGATCCCTAAAAGGGTTCTGGGTGCTTTTCCCTTCCCAGAGGATGACAGAAACAATAGGAGTCCCCGCCTATAGTTGACGCCTCTGTTTCCAGGCTGTCAAAACAAGTGGTTTCGCCTATCCCGGGATCTACCGTGTTGAAAGACCCGGCGGATCGCAAGGTGGATGCTGCGCTCAAGTTCATATACACGGCTTCAGGGGCGATACTGCGGCCTACTATTGCCTGTGCATGGATTTCAAAAGCAATAACAAAGTGGTCAATCACTCTGCAGGAGGACTTGACTATGATTGATTAAGGTGACGTTGATTTGTTTTTACGTAACATACAGGATTCTGCAGGGTTTCTGGTGGAATCCATGAAGGATCTGGGTTCCATGGCTGCGGGGCTCTCCTCCATGTTCGTCTCTGCTCGCAGGGGTCACTGGCTGCGCCAATGGTCTGCGGACGTGGAATCCAGGAAGAGTGTGGAGAGCCTACCCTATACAGGTCAGGCTCTGTTTGGGGAGGTGCTGGATGCATGGATTGCCACAGCTACAGCTGTGGCAAAAGGGCAAGTCTCCTTTTCTCCCCTCAGCTGCACCGGCTATGAAGAAGCCTTTTTCTCCCAACACGTCACAGTCCTTTCGGCCCACTAGGACTAAAAAGAACAAGCCCTCTCACACCTTCTTTAGAGGTGGTCGTGCCAAATCCAAAAAGCCTGCTCCCGCAGGTACCCAGGACCAAAAGCCTGCTTCTGGTGCCTCAAAGTCCTCAACATGATGGTGGACCGCACATCCTGGAAGTAGGTCAGGTGGGAGCAAGACTCCGGCATTTCAGCTACGTCTGGGTGTCGTCCGGCCTGGATCCCTGGATACAGGATATTGTGTCCCGGGGGTACAGGCTGGAGTTTCAAACTCTCCCACCTCACCGATTCTTCAAATCAGGCTTGCAGACAGAGCTATTTTACTGGATGCTATCCAAAAATTGGTATTGTCAGAGGTCATATTTCCAGTTCCACCTCATCAGTTGAACAAAGGTTACTCTTCAAACCTTTTTGTGGTCCCGAAGCCGGATGGTTCGGTCAGGCCAATTCTGAACTTGAAATCATTGAACCCTTATCTCAGGGACTTCAAATTCAAAATGTCTCTGCGAGCAGTTATCTCAGGACTGATGGAGGGGGAGTTCCTGGTGTCCCTGGACTTCAAGGATGCATACCTCCACATTCCCATTTGGTCGCTGCATCAGGCTTACCTCAGGTTTGCACTGTTAGACGATCACTATCAGTTTCAGGCACGGCCATTCGGTCTCTCCACAGCACCGAGGATTTTCACCAAGGTGATGGCAGAGATGATGGTACTCCTCTGCAAGCAGGGGGTGAACATAATTCCGTATCTGGATGACCTGATGATCAAGGCATCATCCAGTGAGAAGTTGTTAAGATCCATTGCTCTCACGACGCATCTGCTCAAGGAGCACGGTTGGATCCTGAACCTTCCAAAGTCTCATCTGGAGCCGACAAGGAGGCCGTCTTTCCTGGGCATGATACTCAACATGGAGGTGCAGAGGGTGTTTCTATCGGTAGAGAAAGTGTTGGTGATACAAACGATGGTCTGGGATGTCTTGAAGCCGGCCCGGGTATCGGTTCATCAGTGCATCCACCTTCTGGGGAAGATGGTTGCCTCCTACGAGGCTCTGCAGTACGGGAGGTTTCATGCTCGGTCCTTTCAACTGGATCTCTTGAACCAGTGGTCGGGATCTCACCTACATATGCACCAGAGGATACGTCTGTCGCCGAAAGCAAGGAATTCGCTCCTCTTGTGGCTGCAACTACCTCACCTTCTGGAGGGCCGAAGGTTTAGAGTTCAGGACTGGATCCTTCTAACCACGGATGCAAGAGGTTGGGGAGCAGTCACTCAAGGGGAAACCTTCCAAGGAAGGTGATCAAGTCAGGAATCCCTTCTTCCGATAAACATCCTGAAGCTAAGAGCCGTATACAATGGCCTTCGTCTAGCGGCACACCTTCTACAGGATCGGGGCTGTTCAGGTGCAGTCGGACAACGTGACCACAGTGGCCTACATAAACTGACAAGGCAGAACGAAGAGCAGGGCGGCAATGTCAGAGGTGACAAGAATCCTCCTCTGGGCAGAAAGGCACGCTGTAACGATGTTAGAAATCTTCATTCCGGGAGTAGACAACTGGGAAGCGGTCTTTCTCAGCAGACACGATCTCCATCCAGGAGAGTGGGGCCTCCACCCAGAGGTGTTCAGGTTTGTGGAGGGTTATTCACATAGACATGGTGGCCTCCCACCACAACAAGAAGCTGCGGAGGTACTGTTCCAGGTTGAGAGACCCACAAGCAGTGGCAGTGGACGCACTGGTAACACCGTTGGTGTTCCCGTCAGTGTATGTGTTCCCTCTACTTCCTCTCATTCCAAGCGTTCTACAGCTTGTAAAAAGAACAAAGGTTCTGGCAATCCTCATTGCTCCGGACTGGCCAAGGAGGGCTTGGTACGCGGATCTACTGAATCTCCTGCTGGAAGAACCAAGGCCTCTGCCTCTTCTGGAGGCTCTTCGACTACAGGGGCCGTTCGCTTATCAAGACTTACCACGGCTACGTTTGATGGCATGGCAGTTGAGCGCTAGATCTTAGCTCGGAAGGGTATTCCAAGTGAGGTTATTCCTACCCTGATACGTCTAAACATTACCATCGTATTGGGAAAAAGTATGTGTCTTGGTGTGAATCCAAGAAGTTTCCTGCAGTGGACTTTCAACTTGGACGGTTTCTCCTTTTCCTGCAAGCAGGTATGGATTTGGGTCTGAGATTGGTCTCCATCAAGGTCCAGATTTCGGCCTTATCCATTTTCTTCCAGAAACAATTGGCTCTCCTCCCTGAGGTTCAGACCTTTTTGAAAGGGGTTCTGCACATCCAGCCCCCTTTTGTGGCGCCAACGGCACCATGGGATCTGGATGTGGTGTTGCAGTTCCTGCAATCGGATTGGTTTGAGCCTCTACAGGAGGCTGAAATCAAGTTTCTCACATGGAAGGCGGTAACCTTGTTGGCCTTGACTTCTGCTCGACGTGTGTCGGAATTGGGGGCTTTGTCCTGTAAAAGTCCCTATCTGGTCTTCCATGAAGATAGGGCAGAACTCAGGACTCGTCAACAGTTCCTTCATAAGGTTGTGTCAGCTTTTCATATCAACCAACCTATTGTGGTGCCAGTGGCTAATGGCTCCTCAATTGCTTCAAAGGCCTTGGATGTTGTGAGGACTTTGAAGATTTATGTGAAGAGTACTGCTCGTCTCAGGAAATATGACTCTCTGTTTGTCCTCTATGATCCCAAGAAAATTGAGTGTCCTGCTTTTAAACAGTCGATTTCTTGCTGGATCAGATTCACCATCCAGCATGCCTATTCTACGGCAGGATTGCCGTGTCCAAAATCGTTTAAGGCCCACTCTACTCGTAAAGTGGGTTCTTCCTGGGTGGCTGCCTGGGTTGTCTCGGCCTTACAGCTTTGCCGAGCAGCTACTTGGTCTGGTTTGAACACGTTTGCTAAGTTTTACAAGTTCGATACTTTGGCCTCTGATGACCTCAAGTTTGGTCAAGCAGTTCTCCCTCGCTCTCCCTCCCATTGTGGGAGCTTTGGTACATCCCCATGGTACTAATATGGACCCCAGCATCCTCTAGGACGTAAGAGAAAATAGGATTTTAATTACCTATCGGTAAATCCTTTTCTCGTAGTCCGTAGAGGATGCTGCGCACATGCCCAGCGCTTCTTTATCCTGCAGTGGTTACATTGGTTCAGTACTACCTGGTTCCCAGGTAAGTTCTGTGTTCGTTCCTGTTTCAGCACTGTTTCCGCTGTTTCTGAGTTCTCCGGCCTGTTGGCCGGATTTGCCTTGTTGTACGAGCTGGTATGAATCTCGCTACTGAAGGGTTAGCTCCTCTGTGCTTTGTAGATATTACTTTTTATATGATCAATTTCCTTATAATAGTTACAGTGTAAAAGTGAATATTTCTATTTCCCTAGTGAAGGGTTAAAACATGCTTTATGAACTCTTATGTGTTTGCATTGGATGCATGCTGCCCTGTGTTAGATGCCTTTGTCTCTCATACAGATACCAGGCTTGTGTGGGTCTGGCATCCAAGGTCAGCTCTATACTAGATGAAACCTGCTTTTTCTACTTCTGTGTGTTACTAAAAGATCCTTTGTTAAGTTCCGTCTGATGCAACGTATATAACATCTGCCTAGCAACTGCTATATCCAATTATGTTATGTCAAGTATTAACCACCCCTACGTACCCCACTAGGGCACCACCCCTAAGCCAATGAGCCCTGTTACACTTATCAGTTACACCCTTATGTGTTCTCTTTTTATACCAATGTTAAACATTCAATAAAACAGTGTGAACTTTTACTGCTTGTGTTTGTGCATGTAACTGATAGCGTAAGGGTTTACACTCCAGACGTCTGTGAGGCCATCACATCGAGGGTTAAAGAAAATAAGGTCAAATCCTTTCAGCTGGGGGTTATGTCCGGGATTCAGTGATCGTCCCTGAATGATAAAGATAGAGGATTTATTGTCTGTCTTTGTCATACAGGATTGCGGTCATACACTGAAGCTGAATCCGTGTCAGTGTTCCGGGAACACGTGACAAGGTAATATTTAAGTCCGGGACTTAATATTACGAAGTTTTATGTAAAGCATAAAACAGGTATCAGGGATACCATAGAATCTTTAATGTCTGGGACTTAAAGATACGTCTGAGAAAGGACCCGAGGTCCAAGCGCAATTCTCCAAAGACGTCAGTATCTGGGATACTTAAAAATAGACCTGGGAGTCTATACGTAACGTAGAGAATACCCCGATTTGATTGCCTATATATTTTTGTATGTTGTAGTGAGATAAGTTCTTATATTTGGTCCAGACGGCTGGTAAGTTTTCGTCTGCCAGATATCTTCACTCAAACACTTTTCTTGCTTCCTGTTTAAAACGCTGTATTTTTCTGACATCTTGTACGAAGGTAAGCGTACCCGTCAAAAGATTTCATGTTCTCATTATACAGATAATATTGTGATATTGTCAATGACTAATTAACTGGTTAAGCTGATGCATGTATAAGTAGAGTGTTGTATATTTTAGATAATTTTCTTTTAAAAGTTGTATTGTTGATTTATATTACTGTCTGACAATGGGCTCTAGTCAGAGTAAAAAACTGCATATCCCTCGCCCCTCCCTGGTGAGACATGCAAGATGTATGTCGCCCGCAACTCTACCTCAGAGTATTGTTTAGTTAACCCATGGGTGGATAATTTAGCGGGATGGACAGAGAAAGCAGGACAGGACCCATTCCTACGGGAAGGCAGTAATTACCTTTTCTATATGGAGATTTAAGAAAAAATGTCAGTTTAGCACAGAAGCGAAACTGCAGAGAACTGTAAATCTTTGAAAATCCCTCTCGCCTCCCCCCCTTGCATTCCAATGTATCCTGCGCTCAGAGACACAAATCTCTTGGCAGCAGTAACCCTTTCACACTAAATGGGATCGCCTCCAACTTCACTGCTGGAGGGTGCCTGCTGGAGGGTGCGTCCACTAGCTCTATCCCTAACGCATCAATAACCCAGAGTTTAGATAATAGTAAAACACTGTCCCAAGCCCACCATTACCCTCGATGGCTGTATATCTTATTTGCGCCAAGCTTGCAAAGGACTGCTGGACAGATGATGCTGGCTTACCTTTGCTTAACTCAGAAAGTCACTCATAACTATCAGAACTCCAGACGCTTTGACAGACAGAACCAACCCCGCAGTCAGGGAACATTCCAAAGACCCCGCGCACTGACGGGGCCCGGAGGAGGGTATCCCAGCCTTTATTCAACTCTCCCGTCATAGTAAAGATTCACCTCTGCTGCCACTTATTATAAATGGAAGTAAAATTCCCTTTTTAGTGGACAGCGATGCAACAACCAGTGTTTTGTGTTCTGACTTATGCAGTATCCCCTCTCACCAGAAAAGATAGAAGGTCTCCGCCCCATGATACAGCAATTCTTACAACAGGGTATTCTCAGACATATTGTATCACCATACTGTACTCCTGTGAACCCTGTTGCCAAAGCTGATGGTAGTATGGGATTTGTACAGGATCTCAGAGCGATCAATCAGTTAATTGTCCCAATTGCACCAATTGTTCTAGATGTAAACTCACTCATTTCTGCAATCCCTGCAGATGCTGCGTTCTCTGTAATTGATTTGAAGAATGCCTTTTTTTTTTCAGCATACCTGTAGATTCACAGACACAATTACTTTTGCCTTTTCTTTTGAGGGTAAACAACTTACCTGGTGCAGATTATTGACGCACCTGTTGTCTCCAGGCCACATTGGGGCCCTGGCAACCTCACCATGGTTCAGTCCTGCTACAGTATGCAGATGATCTGCTGCTCTGTAGTAAAACTGAGGAGGCCTGCCGAGAGGATGGTGTTTCATTACTAAACTGGCTTTGTGAATGTGGACACAAGGTGTCCAAAATAAAAATGCAATGGTGTAAAAAGCATGTTGATTACTTAGGTTTTGTGCTCACTCAGGGAGAGAGGAAAGTCAGTCCACAACGCATACAGTCTGTATTGGGCCTGGTCACCCCAACTACCCAGAGGGAACTACTGTCCTTCCTGGGTATGGTAAATTACTGCAGACAGTGGATATCTGATTGCTCTTATTGTGATAACATTTTGAGACAAGCCACACTGAAGGACAAACCTAAAACTGTACAATGGTCACAAGAAATGTTAACTGCATATGAAAGTTTAAAATGTATGTTGATAAAAAGTCCGGCACTTGGCCTCCCCAGTACCTTTCCATCTATATGCAAGGGACAATTGTAAAACCATGGCGGGGGTGCTCACACAGTTTCATGGAGGGAAGTTGCGCCCCGTGTATTTTTTTCCCAAAGTCATGCCAGTGTCTGTGCAAGGTATGCCTGCCTGCCTCAAGGCTTTGGCAGCCTGTGCAATGGTTGCAGAAATGGCCACTACCCTCACTTTAGGCCACATCACAGTACTCCACACCACACATGATGTCCTGGCAATACTTAAAGGCTTACACACAGCACATGTCAGCACAACGCCTTAGTGGATATGAAGTACTCCTTTTGAGTAACCCTACCCTTACCATCAAGTACACTGCTAGTTCTTCTGGCCCTGCACCCATTCTCAATACCCTTTTAGGCTTGAAAGGTCCCGAGGATGAACCACCCGACCTACATGACTGTGCTGCTTCTATTGAAGCTGAAACTTCTCCCAGACTTGACATGTCTCCCGTTCCCATACCAGGCGCAGACATAGTTTTTGTTGACGGCTCCTGTAGTAGGCCCAATGACAGTGCATACCAGGCTGGCTATGCCATTGTCACCCTCCCTGATACTGTGTTGGAAACCCTACCAATACCTTATCAGTCCGCGCAAGCTGCAGAACTCATTGCACTCACTAGAGCATGTCCCTCCCTTTACAACGTCCATCTGCTCACTCAACTTCAAGCTGCTGCGACTAATACTGATCTCTCCGACTGGACTTACCCAATTCTGCAGAAAAAATCCTAAATCAGGATTAATCTGCAAAGAGGGGAAACCCTGTATGCCCCAGTCCAGTGCCCCTTTGCTCGTTGCCCAGTGCCGTGGTGTTGGTCACCGTGGTGAAGCCACAACACTCCTCCTACTAACCAATGATTTTTATGTTACTAATGCCAAATCACTTGTGGACCAGTATGTTAGCAGATGCATCACTTGCCTCAGGAACAACCCTAATAAAGCTAAACACCAGCATCTTGAATACCCCACAGAAAACTCTAGGTTACTCACCCTTTGAAATACTAATGGGTAGACCCTTTTCCTACACCCTGGGCTAAGAAACCACTAGTAATACAGGAAGGAGATCTAGAACTCATCAGAGAAGAGTATGTCAGGTCCCTGATAACAAAACTGAATGAAATTGAACATGAGGTTGTTTGTAAAAACCCTTTTGAATCCACAGGAACCTACACACCCCTTTAAAGTCGGAGACAGAGTCGTGGTGAAGGTGCTCCCCAGGAACAAGAGCCCAGGAGACTTCACCTATGGTCCAGAGACAGAGGTCGTAGCAGTTACCCGAACAGCAGTCCTGACAGAGGAAAGTCCTACCTGGATCCATGCATCCCGAGTAAAAAAGGTTCCTAGACCAGACCTAGAGAGGGAAGCAAGTGATTCCAGTGAGGTACGAACCGGGGCAGACAGCCCTGACCTCCCACCTAGCGAAGAAAGAAGAACAGGAGAAGATGAGGAACCTGTCCCCTATCTTTATCCTGGGGACTATCTCGATAGCCCTACTGGCCCTCATTCACCTCACAATATGTGAAGTCGACATCACACAAACAGATGGGGTCCCCACCTTGTGGTACAATTCCTCCAATACACACGTAGCCACATATATCCTTGACTATTTTATGTTCCCCAAAATTGCTGATGACAAATATTATATACAACAAAGGAGGAAATCAGGAATGTCTGAGACAGTATATATTTGTGTTACTGACGAATGGTACTATGACAATAGATATTATGGATCTAATTGTAATT
Source organism: Pseudophryne corroboree (assembly GCF_028390025.1). Taxonomy (NCBI): domain Eukaryota; kingdom Metazoa; phylum Chordata; class Amphibia; order Anura; family Myobatrachidae; genus Pseudophryne; species Pseudophryne corroboree. Next base: position 38,728,376 of record NC_086444.1, on the reverse strand, counting down.
CCTGGGAAGCTGTGGGGTGGAATACAGGAGTAGATTGGAAATATGGCCCATCGTTTGCAAAGAATAGATGGAGCAAATATGGAGTACCCCTACTTTCTAGACTATCCATTCATAAGATGGATGAAGGCCCAAATTCATACAGGTTTAGACTAAACATAGTGAACCCTAGCAGAAGCGACAATGAGACTTATGTACTTGGTATATGGTGGCAAGCAGGATACTATAGTGCAAGACAAATGTTTTATTTGTGGGACATGTACAAAAACCCAAAATACCAGCCTAAAATTGCTCCCCAAAACAAACCTTTAAAGCCCCATATTGCCACTTTTAAAGATATGGTGGCTATTACTAACCCTACCTTTGAAGACACCCTAGCTATTGAAACTGGTTTCTCTGACATTAATTTTGGTTGGAATGGATGAAGTATAGTGCTAACAAACACAATAAAAGCAACTGTTATGTCTGTGGCAAATCTAGGCCCCACCTAGGTACAGTGCCCCTTAATATACCCCTAGAACAAGAAAATTGTTTTTTTTTTCAGCCTTTTTAATGACACCAAAACAAATGACAGTCAGTGCGAAATGTGGAAAAGGGAATATCCCATATTGTCAAAAAATCCCAACCCAGGAAGCACCATAACTATATATCCTGGAAACTACACTTGTTATACATCTAACACCACCACAGGGAGAAATTTAAAAACCTTCCCACCAGGGTATTGTGCAAATAAGCATATTCATACTTGTAACTTTAATTCTTGTAGGCATTATAGTTTATTGTATAATTCCCTGTGGAAAGAAACTTACCTCCAAAGGCATTGATAAGGCCCTGATGTACTATGATATAACCACCAGTCCTGTCACCTCCTCTGATAGTAAGGGACCCGACGATTATGTCCAATAGCTCAAGAACTGGAGGAACAAGAAAGGAGCCTCACTCAAGAATCATGTCATATATTAATCATGATTCTAAGAGGGGATTGAAGGGTTAGCTCCTCTGTGCTTTGTAGATATTACTTTTTATATGATCAATTTCCTTATAATAGTTACAGTGTAAAAGTGAATATTTCTATTTCCCTAGTGAAGGGTTAAAACATGCTTTATGAACTCTTATGTGTTTGCATTGGATGCATGCTGCCCTGTGTTAGATGCCTTTGTCTCTCATACAGATACCAGGCTTGTGTGGGTCTGGCATCCAAGGTCAGCTCTATACTAGATGAAACCTGCTTTTTCTACTTCTGTGTGTTACTAAAAGATCCTTTGTTAAGTTCCGTCTGATGCAACGTATATAACATCTGCCTAGCAACTGCTATATCCAATTATGTTATGTCAAGTATTAACCACCCCTACGTACCCCACTAGGGCACCACCCCTAAGCCAATGAGCCCTGTTACACTTATCAGTTACACCCTTATGTGTTCTCTTTTTATACCAATGTTAAACATTCAATAAAACAGTGTGAACTTTTACTGCTTGTGTTTGTGCATGTAACTGATAGCGTAAGGGTTTACACTCCAGACGTCTGTGAGGCCATCACATCGAGGGTTAAAGAAAATAAGGTCAAATCCTTTCAGCTACTATCTGTGTAATTCCTTCTCTCGAAGTATGTCATCTCCTCGGGCACAGTTTCTAGACTGAGTCTGGTAGGAGTGGCATAGAGGGAAGAGCCAGCCCATACTGTTAAACTCTTAAAGTGCCAATGGCTCCTGGTGGACCCGTCTATACCCCATGGTACTAATATGGACCCCAGCATCCTCTATGGACTACGAGAAAAGGATTTACCGGTAGGTAATTAAAATCCTATTTTTGTCTTCTCAAACCTTGGCAACTGTATAACTGAAATTCTTGCCCTACGGTGTTATACTGAGAAGATAAAAAAAATCCTGCACACCTACAACTCTTTACTCTGACATGCAGGGGGACGCCCAGCACAGAGCAAGTCCGCCCCGCATGCCGGGTCCTGCCACCTCCCCGCAAACATGCGAGTGCATTGCATGACGGCGATGCTCTTGCATGTATAGGGTTGCCCTCTACCTATGCAGCCTTTCCCTAACTGTGCACGCACAAGCGTAGTGCGGCTTCTGCAGAGTGTTTCAGCATGCAAACGCTGTCGGAGCAGTGTTCCATGCTGAATTAGGCCCTACGGGTGTCATTCCGAGTTGATCGTAGCTGTGCTAAATTTAGCACAGCTACGATCTTCTTCCCTGACATGCGGGGAGACGCCCAGCACAGGGCTAGTGCCGCCCCGCAGGTTAGTGCCGCCCCCCCCCCCCCCCACACAAATACAAAAGCATCGCACAGCGGCGATGCCTTTGTATTTGAGGAGTAACTCCCAGGCAGCGCAGCTCCTGCAGCTGGCCGGGAGTTAATTGTCGCTGCCGCTGGCCGCAGCGGCTGCGTGAGACGTCACGCAGCCACCGCGGCCCGCTCCCCCAATGGTCCGGCCACGCCTGCATTGGCCGGACCGCTCCCCCTAAACGGCTGCTTAACGCCGCCGTTCAGCCCCCTCCCGCCCAGTGATCGCTAGGCAACGAAAGCTGCCATGCGCCGGCGCACTGTGGCCCCGGTGCATGCGCAGTTCCGACCCGGTCGCTGCGCTGCGACAAACTGCAGCGAGCGATTGGGGCGAAATGATCCCCTCCGTCTCCAGTTGTGCGATAACAATCTAACATGTATGCAATCTTTGATTATTGTGTACATTTAAATTAAAAAAAATTTAATTGTTGGATAATTGTAAGTTTTACAACTTCTCACTCACATAAACATGCAAAGAGATTCCATTATAACATAACTTGACATATACTTAGGCTGCATTGTAAATGAAATCATTTAGAATATGATTTGCATATGTTTGCATTGCTTTTCTGTTGTTAGCCTTTAGGCTTTACTAGCGTTGGGTGAAAACGGTAATTCATGTATTGTCACAGTAGGTGTGATAGAGTAAGCATCTTCTGATTTGTGAGATTATTTTCCTAAATGAGCCTAGTTATACGCCAGATGTAAAAAGGAGATTTAATTTAAAAAGAGTGAGATTACTAAAATAATGATTTAGAGCCTTGAATTATAACACTTCCTATGAGATGAAGGAACCTCACCCAGGTGTTCTATACTACCATTTAGGGTGCCTTTTTGCACCTTCATGGTGCACTGTAAATGGGAATCCACATTTCTAGGTGCATATTTACTTATTTAATAAAAAACATTTAAAAACACAGTATCCCTTTACTCTTATTATACAGATGTATCCTTTTACCTCTAGTGTCCATACATCATGTAGCGCTCCCTGCTATTTGCGCCCTGCCGTGCTGCTATTTATCATTCTAAGAGGGCCTAATTTAATGTTGATTGCAAACCATAATTTTCCTCTAATGGGCAAAACCATGCTGCAGTGCAGGTGGGGACGATGTAACATGTGCAGAGAGAGTTAGATTTGGGTGGGGTGTGTTCAAACTGAAATCTAAATTGCAGTGTAAAAATAAAGCAGCCAGGGTTTACCTTGCACAGAAACAATATAACCAACCCAAATCTAACTCTGTCTGCACATGTTATATCTGCCCCACCTGCAGTGCACATGGTTTTGCCATTAGAGGATAATGTTATTTTGCAATCAAGCTTGAATTAGGCCCTAAGTCACATCATAACGTACTGAGGTGCTGGAAAAGCTGGACGGTGTAATACCACTTTCTGCCCACCAGATGTCAATTTTTCTAAACTGCACTACACATGTGTCAAATAGTCAATGAAGTTTCTGTCGCAGCTCACGCTGATTGGCTGATGGAACCAGTCATTCAGAGCTGCAGTTGAGGATTAAATAATTTGGTGCATGAGTCCTGTATTTTTTAGAATACTGTATGTACTTTATCTGCGGTGGTTTTAAGACGCACTCGCAGCTTATCATACAGTGAGGCCATATCAGGTTCATATTTACTCAACTCAACACATTGCTCTGCACCTTCAACCACCCTTTACTGTATTTCTATGTTACAATATGACACCGAGCTGCATTGGACTCTTACCTGCCTGAACGTTACGTGGTGTAAAGCCCGAGGAGTCCCTCCATACTGTTTATCTGTCCCTTGCTTAACATGACATACACAACGGGTGTGACTACTCCTATGGCCAGACTGCGTGGGCTAGTGGTTAGGTGACAACTGACATAGAGGGTGATTCCGAGTTGTTCGCTCGCTAGCTGCTTTTAGCAGCATTGCACACTCTAAGCCGCTGCCTACTGGGAGTGAATCTTAGCTTTGCAGAATTGCGAATGATAGATTAGCAGAATTGCGAATAGAAATTTCTTTGCAGTTTCTGAGTAGCTCGAGACTTACTCCTACATTGCGATCAGTTCAGTCAGTTTCGTTCCTGGTTTGACGTCACAAACACACCCAGCGTTCGGCCAGCCACTCCCCCGTTTCTCCAGACACTCCCGCGTTTTTCCCTGACACGCCTGCGTTATTCCGCACACTCCCAGAAAACGGTCAGTTTCCACCCAGAAACACCCACTTCCTGTCAATCACACTACGATCAGCAGAACGATGAAAAAACTTTGTTACACCGTGAGTAAAATACCAAACCTTTGAGCTAATTTACTTGGCGCAGGCGCGCTGCGTACATTGCGCATGCGCAGTTTGCTACTAATTGCTCCGTAGTGGGAAAAATAAATAACGAGTGAACAACTCGGAATGACCCCCCATAGCCATCATCCTGGGTTTGAATCCTGCTAGTGAGCAACATCGTTTTGCTAATTATTATTTTATCTTCAATACATTATAATGTCCGGCACACATAACAATGGTGATTTAAAGATGCATGCGCAGCATTTCACTAAGTGAGTTTAATTTATGTTCAATAACGTTCAGGAACTCTCTGCATAGCTACTGTTAGCACCTCCCCCCCAAACGTTCATTTCTATGCTACTGAGTGCCACCAAGCTGCATTGACCGCTATGGACCTTGTAGTGTACCCTTTCGGAACAATGACACAAACTGGCACACATACTGCATCAGTGGTGGTTTAAAGACACGTGCTCAGCATTTCATAACGTGAGTTCAATTCATGTTCAATACTGTTCGGAAACTCTCTGCTACGCTAGGCACCTCTACGCACTATTTATTTACACTACAAGGTCAGTAGCGGTCGGTGGCATACAGCAGCATAGAAGTGAAAGTTCGACAACCCATTTTCATTGGCAGCTGGATCCAAAAACTTGCAATGCAGAGAATTTTTACAGCAGATCTTGTTGAAGTTGGAAAGCGCTATGCGCATACTCCAGCCTGAAGTTTCTTGAGGGAAGCTTCCAATCCTTAACCAAGATGGCTCCCGACCTTACTACAGCATAAGCACTGTGCCATCTTGTAATTGTGTTAGAGCACCACAGTGGGAGATGGATGTCTTCCACTTCCACAGAGGCCTGTGTGATTGCCACTGTTACATCCTGGCAGAAGCGCTGTTACCTCTAGCATATTGGACATCTACCCTGATACAGTCACTGTCATGAGGCCTGTAAGCTCTGCTCCATGCAGAAGAGAGTCTATCTAAGCTTAATTGTGAGTATGGCTGTACACTTCAAGTTACTGTAGAGTAAAGAATCCCACTGCTAGTGGTGGCCGTCGGGACACGTGCACAGTGCATCTTGGATGCATGCACATATGTAAAGCATTGGGAGCTTGTATTTGGATGTCTTACAGTACTTGCGTCCACCTCTGAATCACACCCCTAGACACTAATAGACCAGAATGCCAGCACTGTGGTCTCCCAGATCTTCTTCACTGCATTTGCTAAAGTGACTACTTGAGAAAAATGTGCATAATCAAGTCTGAAGAAGCAGGCAGCGTACCCATGAAATGCGTAACCAGTCTATGCTATTCTTCTTCCATATGAATTATGGAAAATATTGTTTTCCTTTCCACCCGTGGGGTGTTTAAACCAACTACAATGAATTTGATGTCACTTATTTATAAGATGTGATATGGACTTCTTCTATAGGTAGAACCTACTTTAAAAACAGACTTTTCCTATTCCACAAAACTGGGTGAATCAGGTATGTAATAACTATGGCCCTCATTCCGAGTTGTTCGCTCGTTCTTTTTCATCGCATCGCAGTGAAAATCCGCTTAGTACGCATGCGCAAAGTTCGCACTGCGACTGCGCCAAGTAACTTTACTATGAAGAAAGTATTTTTACTCACGGCTTTTTCTTCGCTCCGGCGATCGTAATGTGATTGACAGGAAATGGGTGTTACTGGGCGGAAACACGGCGTTTCAGGGGCGTGTGGCTGAAAACGCTACCGTTTCCGGAAAAAACGCAGGAGTGGCCGGAGAAACGGTGGGAGTGCCTGGGCGAACGCTGGGTGTGTTTGTGACGTCAACCAGGAACGACAAGCACTGAACTGATCGCACAGGCAGAGTAAGTCTGGAGCTACTCTGAAACTGCTAAGTAGTTAGTAATCGCAATATTGCGAATACATCGGTCGCAATTTTAAGAAGCTAAGATTCACTCCCAGTAGGCGGCGGCTTAGCATGTGTAACTCTGCTAAATTCGCCTTGCGACCGATCAACTCGGAATGAGGGCCTATATTCAAACAAGTAGCCAGGATCTTGGTTGAGGCTTCTAAATCAGTTTGAGCAAGGAAATGGAGTCATACAGCAAATGGTATGACTATGGGGGTCATTCCGAGTTGTTAGCTCGTTGCCAATTTTCGCTATGCTGCGATTTGTTGCAAAATGCGCATGTGCAAGGCACGCAGGGCGCATGCGCTTAGTTATTTAATTAAAACTTAGCAGTTTTGCTGTGGATCCTGCGGCGCTTTTCAGTCGCACTGCTGATCGGTGAATGATTGACAGGAAAGGGGCGTTTCTGGGTGGTAACTGAGCATTTTCCAGGAGTGTGTTAAAAAACGTAGGCGTGTCAGGGAAAAACGCAGGGGAGTGTCTGGAGAAACGGGGGAGTGGCTGGCCGAACGCAGGGCGTGTTTGTGACGTCAGACCAGGAACTAAACTGACTGAGCTGATCGCAATCTGTGAGTAGGTCTGGAGCTACTCAGAAACTGCAGGGAATTATTTAGTAGCAGTTCTGCTAACCTTTCGTTCGCTATTCTGCTAAGCTAAGATACACTCCCAGAGGGCGGCGGCCTAGCGTGTGCAATGCTGCTAAAAGCAGCTAGAGAGCGAACAACTCGGAATGACCCCCTATATTCAATGCTTCTAACATGGAAGATGATAAAGTGACTTATTAACTATATTGGGTGGTGGGAGTATAAAGAATTTCTCAAATCTCTTGTAGAGGTCAATAGATAGCCCATCACAGTTTGGGGCCTTCTTGGTAGACCTTGAGGCAGCAATCTCCTCAACCATGATGAAGGAATCCAAGTATTGCATTGAAAAAAGCAAACAGCCTATGGAAGGATGTTGAAATATGCAACAGAACTGAAGGTTTATTCATATGAGAGAGAGCTGAGCACATGTAGCAAACATGTTTGTTTGAGAAGCTGTTACTGAAAAAGCTGATGTTTGTCACAGTTATATTGATCGTGTTACTCAGTGTTATGTAAAGAAGTTATACCTTTACAAGACTCATCCTGTCTGATTGTAAGGTAACTCCTGTGATGATCTTTTATGTATGAGAACGCCGCTGCACACCTATGGTACAATCCATCGCCAAACGACAACAGGTTATGTTCCCAGACTGGAGTATATACAGGATAAAAAGAAATCAGGAGTGCATCCAAAGCAGCATCTAGATTGCGAGCCAGAGACAACACCGCACTGCAAGTACCAGCAGGTGCTGACAGCAGACTGTGTAATATACATAAGAATCACCCAGGAGAATCTCTAAGAGAAAACTGTCAGTAAAACAAGTTTATTACTACAGAGGAATAGAGATTCACACAGAAAGGGGATATGGCTAATTACAAAAATCTACGATTAGCTGCAAGCAAGCTTTCTAATGAAAACTATCAGATATGGCAGCTTAAAGTAGAAATGTTATTAACATAGTGATGAGCACCGGAAATTTTTCGGGTTTTGTGTTTTGGTTTTGGGTTCGGTTCCGCAGCCGTGTTTTGGGTTCGAACGCGTTTTGGCAAAACCTCACCGAATTTTTTTTGTCGGATTCGGGTGTGTTTTGGATTCGGGTGTTTTTTTTCAAAAAACCCTAAAAAACAGCTTAAATCATAGAATTTGGGGGTCATTTTGATCCCAAAGTATTATTAACCTCAATAACCATAATTTCCACTCATTTTCAGTCTATTCTGAACACCTCACACCTCACAATATTATTTTTAGTCCTAAAATTTGCACAGAGGTCGCTGGATGGCTAAGCTAAGCGACCCAAGTGGCCGACACAAACACCTGGCCCATCTAGGAGTGGCACTGCAGTGTCACGCAGGATGGCCCTTCCAAAAAACACTCCCCAAACAGCACATGACGCAAAGAAAAAAAGAGGCGCAATGAGGTAGCTGTGTGAGTAAGCTAAGCGACCCTAGTGGCCGACACAAACACCTGGCCCATCTAGGAGTGGCACTGCAGTGTCACGCAGGATGGCCCTTCCAAAAAACACTCCCCAAACAGCACATGACGCAAAGAAAAAAAGAGGCGCAATGAGGTAGCTGTGTGAGTAAGCTAAGCGACCCTAGTGGCCGACACAAACACCTGGCCCATCTAGGAGTGGCACTGCAGTGTCACGCAGGATGGCCCTTCCAAAAAACACCCCCAAACAGCACATGACGCAAAGAAAAATGAAAGAAAAAAGAGGTGCAACATGGAATTGTCCTTGGGCCCTCCCACCCACCCTTATGTTGTATAAACAGGACATGCACACTTTAACCAACCCATCATTTCAGTGACAGGGTCTGCCACACGACTGTGACTGAAATGACGGGTTGGTTTGGACCCCCACCAAAAAAGAAGCAATTAATCTCTCCTTGCACAAACTGGCTCTACAGAGGCAAGATGTCCACCTCATCATCATCCTCCGATATATCACCGTGTACATCCCCCTCCTCACAGATTATCAATTCGTCCCCACTGGAATCCACCATCTCAGCTCCCTGTGTACTTTGTGGAGGCAATTGCTGCTGGTCAATGTCTCCACGGAGGAATTGATTATAATTCATTTTAATGAACATCATCTTCTCCACATTTTCTGGATGTAACCTCGTACGCCGATTGCTGACAAGGTGAGCGGCGGCACTAAACACTCTTTCGGAGTACACACTTGTGGGAGGGCAACTTAGGTAGAATAAAGCCAGTTTGTGCAAGGGCCTCCAAATTGCCTCTTTTTCCTGCCAGTATAAGTACGGACTGTCTGACGTGCCTACTTGGATGCGGTCACTCATATAATCCTCCACCATTCTTTCAATGGGGAGAGAATCATATGCAGTGACAGTAGACGACATGTCCGTAATCGTTGTCAGGTCCTTCAGTCCGGACCAGATGTCAGCATCAGCAGTCGCTCCAGACTGCCCTGCATCACCGCCAGCGGGTGGGCTCGGAATTCTGAGCCTTTTCCTCGCACCCCCAGTTGCGGGAGAATGTGAAGGAGGAGATGTTGACAGGTCGCGTTCCGCTTGACTTGACAATTTTGTCACCAGCAGTTCTTTGAACCCCAGCAGACTTGTGTCTGCCGGAAAGAGAGATCCAAGGTAGGTTTTAAATCTAGGATCGAGCACGGTGGCCAAAATGTAGTGCTCTGATTTCAACAGATTGACCACCCGTGAATCCTTGTTAAGCGAATTAAGGGCTCCATCCACAAGTCCCACATGCCTAGCGGAATCGCTCTGTGTTAGCTCCTCCTTCAATGTCTCCAGCTTCTTCTGCAAAAGCCTGATGAGGGGAATGACCTGACTCAGGCTGGCAGTGTCTGAACTGACTTCACGTGTGGCAAGTTCAAAAGGTTGCAGAACCTTGCACAACGTTGAAATCATTCTCCACTGCGCTTGAGACAGGTGCATTCCACCTCCTATATCGTGCTCAGTTGTATAGGCTTGAATGGCCTTTTGCTGCTCCTCCAACCTCTGAAGCATATAGAGGGTTGAATTCCACCTCGTTACCACTTCTTGCTTCAGATGATGGCAGGGCAGGTTCAGGCGTTTTTGGTGGTGCTCCAGTCTTCTGTACGTGGTGCCTGTACGCCGAAAGTGTCCCGCAATTCTTCTTGCCACCGACAGCATCTCTTGCACGCCCCTCTCGTTTTTTAAATAATTCTGCACCACCAAATTCAAGGTATGTGCAAAACATGGGACGTGCTGGAATTTGCCCATATTTAATGCACACACAATATTGCTGGCGTTGTCCGATGCCACAAATCCACAGGAGAGTCCAATTGGGGTAAGCCATTCTGCGATGATCTTCCTCAGTTGCCGTAAGAGGTTTTTAGCTGTGTGCGTATTCTGGAAAGCGGTGATACAAAGCGTAGCCTGCCTAGGAAAGAGTTGGCGTTTGCGAGATGCTGCTACCGGTGCCGCCGCTGCTGTTCTTGCGGCGGGAGTCCATACATCTACCCAGTGGGCTGTCACAGTCATATAGTCCTGAGCCTGCCCTGCTCCACTTGTCCACATGTCCGTGGTTAAGTGGACATTGGGTACAACTGCATTTTTTAGGACACTGGTGAGTCTTTTTCTGAGGTCTGTGTACATTTTCGGTATCGCCTGCCTAGAGAAATGGAACCTAGATGGTATTTGGTACCGGGGACACAGTACCTCCAACAAGTCTCTAGTTGGCTCTGCAGTAATGATGGATACCGGAACCACGTTTCTCACCGCCCAGGATGCCAAGGCCTCAGTTATCCGCTTTGCAGCAGGATGACTGCTGTGATATTTCATCTTCCTCGCAAAGGACTGTTGGACAGTCAATTGCTTGGTGGAAGTAGTAAAAGTGGTCTTACGAGTACGACTTCCCCTCTGGGATGACCATCGACTCCCAGCAGCAACAACAGCAGCGACAGCAGCAGTAGGCGTTACACGCAAGGATGCATCGGAGGAATCCCAGGCAGGAGAGGACTCGTCAGAATTGCCAGTGACATGGCCTGCAGGACTATTGGCATTCCTGGGGAAGGAGGAAATTGACACTGAGGGAGTTGGTGGGGTGGTTTGCGTGAGCTTGGTTACAAGAGGAAGGGATTTACTGGTCTGTGGACTGCTTCCGCTGTCGCCCAAAGTTTTTGAACTTGTCACTGACTTATGATGAATGCGCTGCAGGTGATGTATAAGGGAGGATGTTCCGAGGTGGTTAACGTCCTTACCCCTACTTATTACAGCTTGACAAAGGCAACACACGGCTTGACAAATGTTGTCCGCATTTCTGTTGAAATACTTCCACACCGAATAGCTGATTTTTTTGGTATTTTCACCAGGCATGTCAATGGCCCTATTCCTCCCATGGACAACAGGTGTCTCCCCGGGTGCCTGACTTAAACAAACCACCTCACCATCAGAATCCTCCTGGTCAATTTCCTCCCCAGCGCCAGCAACACCCATATCCTCCTCATCCTGGTGTACTTCAACACTGACATCTTCAATCTGACTATGAGGAACTGGACTGCGGGTGCTCCTTCCAGCACTTGCAGGGGGCGTGCAAATGGTGGAAGGCGCATGCTCTTCACATCCAGTGTTGGGAAGGTCAGGCATCGCAAACGACACAATTGGACTCTCCTTGTGGATTTGTGATTTCGAAGAACGCACAGTTCTTTGCTGTGCTTTTGCCAGCTTGAGTCTTTTCATTTTTCTAGCGAGAGGCCGAGTGCTTCCATCCTCATGTGAAGCTGAACCACTAGCCATGAACATAGGCCAGGGCCTCAGCCGTTCCTTGCCACTTCGTGTGGTAAATGGCATATTGGCAAGTTTACGCTTCTCCTCTGACAATTTTATTTTAGATTTTTGAGTCCTTTTTTTACTGATATTTGGTGTTTTGGATTTTACATGCTCTGTACTATGACATTGGGCATCGGCCTTGGCAGACGACGTTGCTGGCATTTCATCGTCTCGGCCATGACTAGTGGCAGCAGCTTCAGCACGAGGTGGAAGTCGATCTTGATCTTTCCCTATTTTTGGAACCTCAACATTTTTGTTCTCCATATTTTAATAGGCACAACTAAAAGGCACCTCAGGTAAACAATGGAGATGGATGGATACTAGTATACTTATGGATGGACGAGCGACTGCCGACACAGAGGTAGCTACAGCCGTGGACTACCTTACTTTGTCTGCTGCTAATATAGACTGGATGATAATGATATAAAAAATATATATATATCACTACTGCAGCCGGACAGGTATATATTATATAATGACGGACCTGCTGGACACTGTCAGCTCAGCACTGCAGACTCCTAAAGTAAGCTACTAGTATCAAGAAGATAGAAAAAAATAAAAAACACCACGGGTAGGTGGTATACAATTATGGATGGACGAGCGACTGCCGACACAGAGGTAGCTACAGCCGTGGACTACCGTACTGCGTCTGCTGCTAATATAGACTGGATGATAATGAGATATAAAATATATATATATCACTACTGCAGCCGGACAGGTATATATTATATAATGACGGACCTGCTGGACACTGTCAGCTCAGCACTGCAGACTCCTGAAGTAAGCTACTAGTATCAAGAAGATAGAAAAAAAAAAAAACACCACGGGTAGGTGGTATACAATTATGGATGGACGAGCGACTGCCGACACAGAGGTAGCTACAGCCGTGGACTACCGTACTGCGTCTGCTGCTAATATAGACTGGATGATAATGAGATATAAAATATATATATATCACTACTGCAGTCGGACAGGTATATATTATATAATGACGGACCTGCTGGACACTGTCAGCTCAGCACTGCAGACTCCTAAAGTAAGCTACTAGTATCAAGAAGATAGAAAAAAAACAAAACACCACGGGTAGGTGGTATACAATTATGGATGGACGAGCGACTGCCGACACAGAGGTAGCTACAGCCGTGGACTACCGTACTGCGTCTACTGCTAATATAGACTGGATGATAATGATATAAAAAAATATATATATATCACTACTGCAGCCGGACAGGTATATATTATATAATGACGGACCTGCTGGACACTGTCAGCTCAGCACTGCGGACTCCTAAAGTAAGCTACTAGTATCAAGAAGATAGAAAAAAAAAAAAACACCACGGGTAGGTGGTATACAATTATGGATGGACGAGCGACTGCCGACACAGAGGTAGCTACAGCCGTGGACTACCGTACTGCGTCTGCTGCTAATATAGACTGGATGATAATGATATAAAAAATATATATATATCACTACTGCAGCCGGACAGGTATATATTATATAATGACGGACCTGCTGGACACTGTCAGCTCAGCACTGCAGACTCCTAAAGTAAGCTACTAGTATCAAGAAGATAGAAAAAAAAAAACACCACGGGTAGGTGGTATACAATTATGGATGGACGAGCGACTGCCGACACAGAGGTAGCTACAGCCGTGGACTACCGTACTGCGTCTGCTGCAGTGCTAATATAGACTGGATGATAATGATATAAAAAATATATATATATCACTACTGCAGCCGGACAGGTATATATTATATAATGACGGACCTGCTGGACACTGTCAGCAGAATGCGTTTATAGAATAAAAACACCACACGACGAGTGTTTAACTTTTTCAGGCAGACAATCACAATATACTGGTGGTCAGTGGTCACTGGTCAGTCACACTGGCAGTGGCACTCTGGCAGCAAAAGTGTGCACTGTTAAAATATGTACTCCTGCTATAACTGCTCCCCAGTCTCCCCCACAATTAAGCTGTGTGAGCAGTGAGCACTCAGCACAGTCAGATATACAGTATTACATAGATGATGCAGCACACTGAGGCTGAGCACAGATATGGTATGTGACTGTGTCACACTGTGTATCGTTTTTTTTCAGGCAGAGAACGGATTAATTAAACTGGTGGTCACTGGTCACACTATCAGCAAGTAGTACTCCTAATATGCTCCCCAAAATTAGTAAATCAAGTGTCTCTACTACTCTCTAGTCTACTCTACGCCAGCCACGTCCTCTCCCTATCAATCTCAATGCACGTGTGAAAATGGCGGCGACGCGCGGCTCCTTATATAGAATCCGAGTCTCGCGATAGAATCCGAGCCTCGCAAGAATCCGACAGCGGGATGATGACGTTCGGGCGCGCTCGGGTTAACCGAGCAAGGCGGGAAGATCCGAGTCTGCCTCGGACCCGTGTAAAAAGCGTGAAGTTCGGGGGGGTTCGGTTTCCGAGAAACCGAACCCGCTCATCACTAATTAACCAGAGATGATTTATGGAAGTCATAAATACAGACAGACTTGAAAGAGAGGGTCAGCAGTGGATTAAAAAGGACAAACAGGCAAGAGCCACCATAAGTTTACTGGTGGAGGGTGACCATCTTATACTTATTAGGGAAGGAAGTACAGCTGAAGCATGTGGACAGCATTACAGAGACTGTACTAGAAATGAGACCTGAAGCAGAAATCACACTAGATTTTGTAATGAACAGGCTCATAGAGGAGCATCAACGCAAAAAGCAGCTCACAGAGTGTAATACTGAAAGTGATACAGAGAAAGCACTTAAAATGGTGGATACTGAGCCACCCACTAGGGAAACAAGAGCATATTTCAGACGCAAGAAAGTGGGTCACCTTATAAAAGATTGCATCATATGGAAGACAGAACACCATAAACCACCTGAAAGATTACAACAAAGAGTCAAAGCCACACTGACAGACACAAGTGCACATAATTGGAATGGGACATTTAAAGCGACAGTAGCCCAATTGTCAAATGGTATGTAGACTCAGGAGCGACTAGTCATATGACAAATAACAAGGACTTCTTTACTAAACTTGATTTGGTCCATAAAGAAACTACTCACCTAGCAGATGGTACAAATATCATTGCAGAAGGGAAAGGGAATGGTCAATTCTTATGCTACAAGGGTATTGGCAACTACACACAGCTACCCATAACAGATGTACTATATGTTCCCAAGTTAAAAGGAGCACTGTTGTCAGTAAAGAACCTAGTAGCAAAATGGACTTACTGTAAAGTTCCAGAATAACAAATGTTTTTTCCAAAATGGAAGAGAAACGCTAGCTACAGCCAGAATAAAAGAACATTTATATTATCTGGATATCGCAGTGCAGCAGGTAAAGCTAAGTGCACAGAAACACGCTGACTGCATTCACAAGTGGCATAGAAGACTAGGACACAGACACCCAGATTACATAAAGGAAATGCAGAGGAGAGACCTAGCCAGAGATCTCACAATGTCAGATTGTTCAGAAATTATGAAATTCCAATGCTGCATAAAAGCAAAAACAACAAGGGTGCCAATTCCAAAGAAAAAGTGAAAGCAGAGCTTCAAGACCACTAGACCTAGTACACAGTGATGTATGTGGACCTATGAAAATATGCACGTCAGGAGGCAAAAGGAATATGCTAACATTTATTGACGACTATTCCAGGTTCACAGTCACTTATCTAATACAAAGTAAAGATGAAATCTTTGACAAGCTTCAAGACTATGAGGGTAATTCCAAGTTGATCGCAGCAGGAAAATTTTTAGCAGTTGGGCAAAACCATGGGGGTCATTCCGAGTTGTTCGCTCGTTAATTTTCTTCGCATCGCAGCGTTTTTCTGCTTAGTACGCATGCGCAATGTTCGCACTGCGACTGCGCCAAGTAATTTTGCTATGAAGATAGTTTTTTTACTCACGGCTTTTTCTTCGCTCCGGCGATCGTAATGTGATTGACAGGAAATGGGTGTTACTGGGCGGAAACACGGCGTTTTATGGGCGTGTGGATAAAAACGCTACCGTTTACGGAAAAAACGCGGGAGTGGCTGGAGAAACGGGGGAGTGTCTGGGCGAACGCTGGGTGTGTTTGTGTCGTCAAACCAGGAACGACAAGCAATGAACTGATCGCAGATGCCGAGTAAGTCTGAAGCTACTCTGAAACTGCTAAGTAGTTTGTAATCGCAATATTGCGAATCTTTCGTTCGCAATCTTAAGATGCTAAGATTCACTCCCAGTAGGCGGAGGCTTAGCGTGTGTAACTCTGCTAAAATCGCCTTGCGAGCGAACAACTCGGAATGAGGGCCTATGTGCACTGCAGGGGGGGCAGATCTAACATGTGCAGAGAGAGTTAGATTTGCGTGGGTTATTTTGTTTCTGTGCAGGGTAAATACTGGCTGCTTTATTTTTACACTGCAAATTAGATTGCAGATTGAACACACCACACCCAAATCTAACTCTCTCTGCACATGTTATATCTGCCTCCCCTGCAGTGCACATGGTTTTGCCCAGTTGCTAAAAAATGTCCTGCTGCGATCAACTTGGAATTACCCCCTATGTGTCCATGACCAGAAACCGATTTAAGAGGAATATGCTAACTTTCCACATCGACAACAGAGGTGAGTTCACAGGACAGAAAATAGAACCGTACTTAAGAGGACTCGGCATAGAGCATCAGAGGACAATACCGTACACACCAGAGCAAAATGGTGTATCTGGAAGGAAAAACAGATCGTTAACAGAAATGATAAGATGTATGCTCACAGATTTGGGACTCCCTGATAAATATTGGGGTGAAGCAGCAATGACAGACACTTTTGTTCAAAATGGACTACTCTCCAAAGCAGTAGGGAAAACACCTTATGAGGTATGGCACGGTATGAAACCCAGCCTTAAGCACATCAGAGTTTTCGGACGCAAAGCCTTCGCCTACATTCCAGCAGAAAAATGGAGCAAGTTCCAGAACCGAGCAGTGGAAGGAGTTCTAGTCGGTTACAGTGAACCAGACATGGACGTTGAAAGACAACCAGACATGGATGTTGACCAAACTATCAGCAGATAAACAGGCCATAGGATGTAAATGGACTTTTAAGGTCAAGTATGATACTGAAGGAAAAGTAGAAAGATACAAGGCAAGATTAGCTGCTAAAGGATATTCACAGAAATTTGGAGATTACGAAGAAAGATTTGCTCCAATTCTGAAGCACACCACCATTAGAACCTTACTTCTAACAGCAACCATGAAAGGTATGCAGGTGAAACATTTTGATGTGAAGACGGCTTTCTTACATGGTGAACTAAAGAAAGACATATACATGGAACAGCTACCAGGTTTTGTGAATTCTCAAGAACCAGATCATGTATGTAACTTTAACAAAAGTATATACTGTCTAAAGCAAGCAGCAAGAGCAAGGAATACAAAGATAAATTAATTCTTAATGGAGAAGGGGTTCATCAGAAGTAAAGCAGACACCTATCTTTATACAAAGTTAATAGAAGAAAGATGGATCTATGTATTAATTTACGTGGATGATTTACTAGTTTGTTTTGAACAAGAAGGAGATGAAATTGTACTACTACAAGGACTAAACAGTCAATTTGAAACAAAAGACCTAGGTCACATAACACATTATTTGGGAATACAAATCTCAAGAGAAGATGATGGAACATTCACATTAAATCAGAAATGCAAGATTCAGGAAACCACTGAGGAGTTCAATATGTAAGTTGCAAAGACAGCAACCACTCCTATGGAGACAAGTTATGCAAAGGAATCAAACGATCAGAGTGAACTGTTATAAGATAATCACCTATACAAAAAAGCTATAGGTAAATTGTTGTACATTGCAACCGTCACCAGACCAGACATTTCCACAGCAGTTGGGATCCTAAGCAGAAAGGTTTCTAAACCAACACAAATGGACTGGAACGCAGTTAAGGGAGTAATTCGTTATTTAAAAGAAACGATTAACAAGAAGCTTAAACTCTCAGCAAGCACAAGTCACAAGTTAACAGGACATGTTGAGTCAGACTGGGCTGGAGACACAAATGACAGAAAATCAACAAGTGGATATTTATTCTCAATTGGAGAAGGAAAAATCAGTTGGACAAACAAGAAACAGTCTTCCATAGCACTGTCATCTACAGAGGCTGAATATATTGCTGCAGCTCATGCTAGTCAAGAAGTGATATGGTTAATGCAACTACTATCAGACCTAGGAATGCATCAAGAAGAATCTATCAAGATATATGAGGATAATCAAGGATGCCTTGCGTTAGCACAAACAGAAAGAGTCAATCCAAGAACCAAGCATATTGATGTCAAGCATCATTTTCTGAGGGATCTACAAGAACAATGCATTATAGAGTTGAACTATTGCCCAACAGAGGATATGACGGCTGATATCCTGACTAAGCCTCTTGTGAGAGAGAGAAATTGGAGACTTACAGCAAAGATGGGTTTAATTTAAGAAACCTAGGTGGTCATTCCGAGTTGATCGCTCGTTATATTTTTTTCGCAACGGAGCGATTAGTCGCTAATGCGCATGCGCAATGTCCGCAGTGCGACTGCGCCAAGTAAATTTGCTATTAAGTTAGGTATTTTACTCGCGGCATTACAAGGTTTTTTCTTCGTTCTGGTGATCGTAGTGTGATTGACAGGAAGTGGGTGTTTCTGGGCGGAAACTGGCCGTTTTATGGGTGTGTGCGAAAAAACGCTGCCGTTTCTGGGAAAAACGCGGGAGTGTCTGAAGAAATGGGGGAGTGTCTGGGTGAACGCTGGGTGTGTTTGTGACGTCAAACCAGGAACGAAACTGACTGAACTGATCGCAGTGGCAGAGTAAGTCTCGAGCTACTCAGAAACTGCTAAGAACTGTCTATTCGCAAATCTGCTAATCTTTCGTTCGCAAATCTACTATGCTAAGATTCACTCCCAGAGGGCGGCGGCTTAGCGTGTGCAATGCTGCTAAAAGCAGCTTGCGAGCGAACAACTCGGAATGAAGGCCCTAGTCTGTTGAGAAGGGGTGTTAAATATGCAACAGAACTGAAGGTTTATTCATATGCATGTACTTACCTTGGAGGGACAGCAGAAGGCAATATATACAGATGCATGTGTATTATTTGTCTGCTGTATAGTCAAGTACTTGTTTGTTTTCTTCCCCATGTGTGTCTTCTAGAGAGAGAGAGAGAGAGAGAGAGAGAGAGAGAGAGAGAGAGAGAGAGAGAGCTGAGCACATGTAGCAGACATGTTTGTTTGAGAAGCTGTTACTGAAAAAGCTGATGTTTGTTACAGTTATATTGATCGTGTTACTCAGTGTTATATAAAGAAGTTATACCTTTACAAGACTCATCCTAAAACAAACAAAAATAGCAGCGCTACAATCAACAAAATAAATGGGAATAAAATAAAGCAATCCAAATTGGTTGGAACATATGGAGATGAATGGACTGAGAATGGATAGGTACCAAAATGTTTACTGGCATGAAAAATACAAATGCATAAAACACTGATATAAAGAAATAAAAATGAATATTAAAATCAATAACCAAGATCACCAAGGGGCTACTGAGGTAGGTGTCCGTTCCTTATTTAGTGTGGACTTCAGATGAAAAGAGATCAAAATGAACAGGAGAACTGGTGGCACAGTCCTGATGGTGATAGTTACCACAATGATTACCGCTGGAGGAGAATGGAAACCTCTGGATAGCGTCCTTTTGTATGGGTGGAATCTCTGGGATCCTAGGTCCTCACCAGATTGCGGAGTCCTCAATGTTGAGTTGAAAATGTGGTATCACCGGTATGCATATGTTGTTTGCTTGGTCATCTGTGAATTGTCATCAAAGTCCACTAAAGGTCCGGATGTGGCCCCTGTAGCCTCCAATATATGGGTGATATGGAATAAGCCTGACACGTTTCGCTGTAGAACCTGCAGCTTTTTCAAAGGTGATCTGCTCAGTCTAAAAGTTGCTGTATTTATACCCTAAAATGGCTGCTAATTGGTCCACACCTGTTCAGTCCATTCATCTCCAATTAATTGTTCCACTTCACAAAACATAGATACATTAAGCTCTTAAGACATTAAAATTTAAGCTTTTTAATAATGAACACTTAGTTGCACATTATTTATATAAAAAGAAAAGAAATTCATAATGATTTTCTGTGTATACGAATTACATCCTGGTTACTATAACCCATGCAGTCATATGTGTATCTTACTTTCTATGTGATGATTAAGATCCGGGTCAGTTAGCAGTGTTGCCTAGCAACCATAGTAAACACTTTATTTCTTTCGTCAATCAGGGATCTTTAATAAACATCTCCTCTAGGTTGTGGTTTTCCTTAGTTAATCACAATCCTTGCTTCTTATTTGCATTTTATAGTCATCACATAGAAAGTAGCTTAATGTATCTATGTTTTGTGAAGTGGAACAATTAATTGGAGATGAATGGACTGAACAGGTGTGGACCAATTAGCAGCCATTTTAGGGTATAAATACAGCAACTTTTAGACTGAGCAGATCACCTTTGAAAAAGCTGCAGGTTCTGCAGCGAAACGCGTCAGGATTATTCCAGATCACCCATATATTGGAGGCTACAGGGGCTACATCCGGTCCGTGGACTTTGATGACAATTCACAGATGACCAAGCAAACAACATATGCATACCGGTGATACCACATTTTCAACTCAACATTGAGGACTCCGCAATCTGGTGAGGACCTAGGATCCCAGAGATTCCACCCATACAAAGGGACGCTATCCAGAGGTTTCCTTTCTCCTCCAGCGGTAATCATTGTGGTAACTATCACCATCAGGACTGTGCCCACAGTTCTACTGTTCATTTTGATCTCTTTTCATCTGAAGTCCACACTAAATAAGGAACAGACACCTACCTCAGTAGCCCCTTGGTGATCTTGGTTATTGATTTTAATATTCATTTTTATTTCTTTATATCAGTGTTTTATGCATTTGTATTTTTCATGCCAGTAAACATTTTGGTACCTATCCATTCTCAGTCCATTCATCTCCATATGTTCCAAACAATTTGGATTGCTTTATTTTATTCCCATTTATTTTGTTGATTGTAGCGCTGCTATTTTTGTTTGTTTTATGTTGTTTCTCTATATACAGGATTGACTAGACCTGTTTGTGTAGCAGCTGCTCAAAATTAGCACAACAGCCCTTTTTGCGCCTGATTTAACCTTGGTTAAACCCCCCTTTACAAGACTCATCCTGTCTGACTGTAAGGTAACTTGTGTGATGATCTTTTAAGTATGGGAACTTGGCTGCATACCTATGATACAATCCATCGCCAAACGCCAACAAAGGAGACCTGGTCAAGATCCCCACACAGGCATGCAATGGAGTAATGTGTTTCTAAGCCATAGAGGTTATTTGCACACTATGCACACCTGGGCAACAGATTTACATTAGCCGGAATTACATTGCTGGTCAACTCTGTCTTGACAAACAAGCCATTTAACATTTATATCACCTTGAGCAAACAAAGCATGTTCAAAGAAAAAGAACCTGAGATTATGAAGGAGATTTTCAGGCACCTTTTTTGACTAAATAACCCATCAGATACAGTCCACCGTGTCTCCTAATGAGACAGAGGCACTTTCTAGGTCTCAACAAGTTTGTCCCAATTGTGCCTCCCCAAACTGTGAAAATTGCTTTACTTCCTATAGGATATATGGGTGTAGGGAGATCGAATAGTCTCCATAATTGTGTCAAAATATGCATCCCAAATAAGGCAAAAGGTCACTGCCTGCGAGCATCAAAGAAATCCAAAAGTGATTGAATTTTCTAAATATGCAGCAATAGGGACCATTAAGGTCACACTGAGAAATATGGGGGAAATACCTAGGGCAGGGTACTCCATCCTTTAAACCAGGAGCATTATTGAGAGAGGAGAGGGCATAGTTGCCGAAAATCTGTCTGCCTCCTCTGGGAGGTCGGCTCATTAAGGGGCGTGGTGCAGCACAGGGGGCGTGATGGGGAGAAGCAGGGGGCGTGGCATGGCACAGGGAGGCATGATGGGGAGGAGCAGGGGCGTGAACGTGAGATTGCATCATCGTGGGCCCCCCCCTCCGCTAAACGATGTCGAAATTA
This sequence comes from Pseudophryne corroboree, assembly GCF_028390025.1. Classification (NCBI taxonomy): domain Eukaryota; kingdom Metazoa; phylum Chordata; class Amphibia; order Anura; family Myobatrachidae; genus Pseudophryne; species Pseudophryne corroboree. The sequence continues at coordinate 38,706,464 of NC_086444.1, read as the reverse complement.
TTGGCATAGTGGAGCAGGGCTGGGGTCACAATGACGTAAATTGTGTCATCGGCACCCTCGCTGTGAGGGATCTATGAGTGTTTCTCCTGGGGGTGCGGGGGCTTGGCTGCCGGCCTGGAGACTTGTAAACTTTTCTGGGCGGCTGGGAGCTCCACCTAGTGTTCATTAGCCTCCCGGCTATCCCAGGAGAGTAGGCAAGTATGGGAGAAGGCCCATGTGCAATCTCCATCAGGGCCCCCTCCTCTCTAATTGGCAACGGTGTGTGTGTGTGTAAGTGCTAGTGGCCTCTGTGCACTGTGCTAGAGTCTACTAGAAGAGGCGGAGGTCTCTCAGAAACTGGTGTGGCACCTATTTTCCCAGCAATTTTCCTACTGTGTACAGTATGTGCAACATTTTCCATCAGCCACTGCTGATGTGGGACTTTGGAGCATTCAATGTAGAAGAAATGGGGGCCCATGTGCACCACACAGCTATTACAGATATGCCATTGTCACAAGCTGGTGAGCAATGAGCAAAACCAGGGCCAATTTTGTGAATTAAAATTGCAATGAGTCTTTTACAGGAAAGTTAGGAAATCTAGCTCACTATAAATCCACCAGACCTGGTTCAGAGATCAGCCTCAGCAGCATAGCAGAATCATAGCATATTGAAATAGAATACTCCCTCCATCTGTCCAGTTAACTATCCATAGCCCCATGATCATTACCCATATGGATTATACAGGTATCTTCAGAGGCAATAACTTCCATATGGTAAACAAATAATGACCATAATGACCACTAATGCCTGTGACCCAAAACAGAGGGCCCTCTGGAATAACAGAATGATAGGCTTAGCCTACCCTTAATTTCTCTAACGTCCTAGTGGATGCTGGGGACTCCGTAAGGACCATAGGGAATAGACGGGCTCCGCAGGAGACTGGGCACTCTAAGAGAGATTTAGTACTACTGGTGTGCACTGGCTCCTCCCTCTATGCCCCTCCTCCAGACCTCAGTTAGAATCTGTGCCCGGACAGAGCTGGGTGCATTTTAGTGAGCTCTCCTGAGCTTGCTAATAAGAAAGTATTTTAGTTAGGTTTTTTATTTTCAGAGAGCTTCTGCTGGCAACAGACTCTCTGCTACGTGGGACTGAGGGGAGAGAAGCAAACCTACTAACTGCGGCTAGGTTGCGCTTCTTAGGCTACTGGACACCATTAGCTCCAGAGGGATCGAACACAGGAACCTAACCTTGGTCGTCCGTTCCCGGAGCCGCTCCGCCGTCCCCCTCGCAGAGCCAGAAGACAGAAGCCGGCGGGTTGAAGCAAGAAGACGTCAAAATCGGCGGCAGAAGACTCCTGTCTTCATATGAGGTAGCGCACAGCACTGCAGCTGTGCGCCATTGCTCCCACACTAACCCACACACTCCGGTCACTGTAGGGTACAGGGCGCAGGGGTGGGGGGGGGCGCCCTGGGCAGCAATTGAGTACCTCCTGACAAAAAGCAGCATATATACAGCTGGGCACTGTAATATGCATGAGCCCCCGCCATTATTTTTACACAAAATCGCGGGACAGAAGCCCGCCGCTGAGGGGGCGGGGCCTTCTTCCTCAGCACTCACCAGCGCCATTTTCTCTCCACAGCTCCGCTGAGAGCTAGCTCCCCAGGCTCTCCCCTGCAGAAGCACGATAGAGAGGGTGAAAAAGAGAGGGGGGGCACATACATTTGGCGTAAAAACAATATATACAGCAGCTACTGGGTTAACACTAAGTTACTGTGTGATTCCTGGGTCATATAGCGCTGGGGTGTGTGCTGGCATACTCTCTCTCTGTCTCTCCAAAGGGCCTTGTGGGGGAACTGTCTTCAAAAAGAGCATCCCCTGTTTGTGTGGTGTGTCGGTACATGTCTGAGGTAAAAGGCTCCCCTAAGGAGGAGATAGAGCAAATATCTGTGTGAGAGGGTGTCTCCGTCGACAACGCCGACACCTGTTTGGATATGTGTAAGTGCTAAGGTGAATTTATTGCACAAAAGATTAGAGAACAGACAGGAAATCTACCCATGTCTGTCCCTATGTCGCAGAGACCTTCAGAGTCTCACAATGCTCACTATCCAAAATAATAAACACTGATATCGACACGGAGTTTGACTCCAGTGTCGACTACGATAATGCAAAGTTACAGCCAAAATGGCAGAAAGGTATTCAATATATGATTATTGTAATAAAAGATGATTTGCATATCACTGATGACTCATTTGTCCCTGACACAAGGGTACACATGTTAAGGGGAAGAAAGCTGAGGTAAATTTCCCTCCTCTCATGAGAAAAAAGAGCGGGAATCTCCAGACAAGAGACTGCAGCTTCCCACAAAAAATTCTCAAGCAGTATCCTCTCCCTACTAGGGTTAGGATGTGATGGGAATCTTCCCCTAGGGTGTCACGTTTGCCCAGAAGTTAGCACTAGCTATTCTCAGGGATCCTGCAGATAGCGTGCACATTCTGGTACACTACTCAGACCGGCGATTGTGTCGGCATGGGTTTATAGCACTGTGGCAGCGTGGACAGGTACCTTATCAGCAGAGATTGAGACCCTAGTATGCATATAGATATATATATGTATATATAGAGATATTTATATATTAAAGATGTTGTCTTAAGAGATAGGTATATATATATGAAACATGCCCAAAGAGACATGAGTATACTGGGTCCTAGAGTCAAAGCTATGTCGATTTCTGCTTGACGTGTCCTGTAGAATATGCAATGGACAGATGATGCCGACTTAAGAGGCATATGGAAGGCTGAGGATTGTGTGGAGAAGGGGTCTCGGACCTGGTCTCCACAGCTATAGCTGGTAATTCTGATATTTTGCCTTATATTCCTGCACAGCCTAGGAAAGCACAACATTATCAAATGCAGCCTTTCGAATAAAGAAACAAGAAAGTCCGAGGTGCGTCCTTTCTTGCCAGAGGCGGGAGCAGAGGAAAGAAGCTGCACAACACAGCTAGTTCCCAGGAACAGAAGTCCTCCCCGGCCTCTACAAAAATCCACCGCATGTCGCTGGGGCTCCTCAGGCGGAGCTAGGCCCGGTGGGGGCACGCCTTCGTAAGTTCAGCCACAAGTGGGTTCACTCCCTGTTGGATCCCTGGGCAATAGATATTGTGTCTCAGGGATACAAGCTGGACTTTGAGAAGATGCCCCCTCACCGACGGCCCTGCCGGCTTTCCCCCACGAGAGGGAAACAGTGTTAACTGCAATTCACAAATTGCATCTTCAACAGGTGGTGGTCAAGGTTCCCCTCCTTCAACAAGGAGGGGGTTATTATTCGACCATGTTGTAGTCCCGAAACCAGACTGTTCGGTTGGACCCATATTGAATTTAAAATCCCTGAACATATACCTGAAAAGGTTCAAGTTCAAGATGGAATCGCTAAGAGCGGTCATTGCAAGCCTGAAAGGGGGAGATTTTATGGTGACTCGGGACATAAAGGATGCATACCTTCATGTCCCCATTTATCCACCTCATCAGGCGTACCTCAGAATTGCGGTACGGGATTGTCATTACCAATTTCAGATGTTGCCGTTTGGTTTCTCCACGGTCTTGAGAATATTCACCAAGGTAATGGCGGAAATGATGGTGCTCCTGCGGAAGCAAGGTGTCACTATTATCACGTACTTGGACGATCTCCTCATAAAAGCGAGATCAAGAGAGCAGTTGCTGAACAGCGTATCACTTTCTCTGGAAGTGTAACGGCAACACGGCTGGATTCTATATATTCCAAAGTCGCAGTTGGTTCTTACAGCTCATCTGCCTCTCCTAGGCATGATCCTAGACACAGACCAGAAAAGGGTTTATCTCCCGATAGAGAGAGCTCAGGAGCTCGTGACACTGGTCAGGAATCTATTAAAACCAAAACAGGTGTCAGTGCATCACTGCACTCGAGTCCTGGGAAGGAGGGTGGCATCATACGAGGCCATTCCCTTCGGCAGGTTCCATACGAGGACCTTCCAATGGGACTTACTGGACAAGTGGTCCGGATCACATCTTCAGATGCATCGGTTAATCACCCTATCCCCCAGAGCCAGGGTGTCTCTCCTGTGGTGGCTGCAGAGTGCTCACCTTCTCGAAGGTCGCAGATTCGGCATTCAGGACTGGGTCCTGCTGACCACGGATGCAAGCCTCCGAGGGTGGGGGGCAGTCACACAGGGAAGAAATTTCCAAGGGCTGTGGTCAAGGCAGGAGACTTGCCTTCACATCAATATCCTGGAACTAAGGGCCATATACAACGCCCTAAGTCAAGCGGAGACCCTGCTTCGCGACCAACCGGTTCTGATTCAATCAGACAATATTACCGCAGTGGCTCATGTAAACCGCCAAGGCGGCACAAGGAGCAGGGTGGCGATGGTAGAAGCCACCAGAATTCTTCGCTGGGCAGAGAATCACGTAAGCGCACTGTCAGCAGTGTTCATTCTGGGAGTGGACAACTGGGAAGCAGACTTCCTCAGCAGGCACGACCTCCACCCGGGAGAGTGGGGACTTCATCAAGAAGTCTTCGCGCAGATTGTAGGTCGGTGGGAACTGCTACAGGTGGACATGATGGCATCCCGCCTCAACAAAAAGCTACAGAGGTATTGCGCCAGGTCAAGAGACTCTCAGGCGATAGCTGTAGATGCACTGGTGACACCGTGGATGTTCCAGTCGGTTTATGTGTTTCCTCCTCTTCCTCTCTTACCCAAGGTGCTGAGAATCATAAGGAAAAGAGAAGTGAGAACAATACTCATTGTTCCGGATTGGCCAAGAAGGACTTGGTATCCAGAGCTGCAAGAAATGCTCACAGAGGACCCATGGCATCTGCCTCTAGGGCAGGATCTGTTGCAGCAGGGACCTTGTCTGTTCCAAGACTTACCGCAGCTGCGTTTGACGGCATGGCGGTTGAGCGCCGGATCCTAGTAGAAAAAAGGGATTCCGGATGAGGTTATTCCTATGCTGATAAAGGCTAGGAAGGACGTGACGGCTAAACATTATCACCGTATACGGCGAAAATATGTTGCTTGGTGTGAGGCCAGGAATGCCTCTACAGAGGAATTCCAGCTGGGCCGTTTCCTTCACTTCCTACAGTCGGGAGTGACTTTGGGCCTAAAATTGGGGTCCATTAAGGTCCAGATTTTGGCCCTATCCATTTTCTTTCATAAAAAACTAGCTTCTCTACCTGAAGTTCAGACGTTTGTAAAGGGAGTGCTGCATATTCAGCCCCCTTTTGTGCCACCAGTGGCACCTTGGGATCTTAACGTGGTGTTGAGTTTCCTGAAATCTCACTGGTTTGAGCCACTTAAGACCGTGGAGTTAAAATATCTCACATGGAAAGTGGTCATGCTATTGGCCTTAGCTTCGGCTAGGCGTGTGTCAGAATTGGCGGCTTTGTCATGTAAAAGTCCCTATCTGGTTTTCCATATGGACAGGGCAGAATTACGGACTCGTCCGCAATTTCTGCCAAAGGTGGTGTCATCTTTTCATTTGAACCAACCTATTGTGTTGCCTGCGGCTACTCGTGACTTGGAGGATTCCAAGTTACTAGATGTAGTCAGGGCTTTGAAGATTTATGTAGCCAGATCGGTTGGAGTCAGGAAACCTGACTCGCTGTTTATCCTGTATGCATCCAACAAGCTGGGTGCTCCTGCTTCAAAGCAAACTATTGCTCGCTGGATCTGTAACACGATTCAGCAGACTCATTCTGCGGCTGGCTTGCCGCCTCCAAAATCAGTAAAAGCCCATTCCACAAGGAAGGTGGGCTCTTCTTGGGCGGCTGCCCGAGGGGTCTCGGCATTACAGCTTTGCCGAACAGCTACTTGGTCGGGTTCAAACACTTTTGCAAAGTTCTGCAAGTTTGATACCCTGGCTGAGGAGGACCTTGAGTTTGCTCATTTGGTGCTGCAGAGTCATCCGCACTCTCCCGCCCGTTTGGGAGCTTTGGTATAATCCCCATAGTCCTTACGGAGTTCCCAGCATCCACTAGGACGTTAGAGAAAATAAGATTTTACTCACCGGTAAATCTATTTCTCGTAGTCCGTAGTGGATGCTGGGCGCCCGTCCCAAGTACGGACTTCTTCTGCAATACTTGTATATAGTTATTGCTTAAATAAGGGTTATGTTATGGTTGCATCAGGTTTGTCTGATGCTCTGTTGTTATTCATACTGTTGACTGGGTATGTTATTACAAGTTATACGGTGTGATTGGTGTTGCTGGTATGAGTCTTACCCTGGATTCCAAAATCCTTTCCTTGTAATGTCAGCTCTTCCGGGGACAGTTTCCTTAACTGAGGTCTGGAGGAGCCCGTCTATTCCCCATGGTCCTTACGGAGTCCCCAGCATCCACTACGGACTACGAGAAATAGATTTACCGGTGAGTAAAATCTTATTTTTTAAATGATAGGACCAGTTCTTTAGGCAAATGTTTCTCGACCAGGAGGAGTACGTCTTGGTTATGCTTTTTAAAGATGAATTTAAAAAAACGGTGACCTCTAAACCCTATAATTCAACTTGCACACGTTCCACAATAGTAGGCCAAGCCCCCCACACACTAGATCTCTAGCAGCAATTGAACACAGAATAAGATATATATTTAGTTATGAATGAGCAGCAAACCCCAGTCAAGTGTCATCCATCCTTCCCAAAAGTAATGTTGAAATAAAAAAGAACTGGGCACCCATGCCCCCGAGACCACAGGATAACATTCAGGGGCGGATTGGGAAGCAAAAGTAGCCCCGGAAAAATTTCTAGATGTGGTCTCATGTGGGTGGCACCAAACCAACTGTAGGGGGAGCCAATACCAAAGTAAGTGGGGTTTCTACTTAAAAATGTAAATGTACGTGGAGTTACACCAACAAAATGCAGTGCTGTCATATTAGCTGGACCCAACACATTCAAAAGTTTAGAAAGTATTGAGTTGTAGCAGAAATAGTTGCGCCCCCTGCCGGCATTGTTGAGGCTGGGATACCGCTGTCGGTATAGTGATAGTCACCATTCCGTATGTTGGGATCTCATACCGATCCCCTTGAGAATGCTGTGCATAAGTGCATTACTTACAGTAGTTTATTTTTATTTTTTTTGAGTAGTAAACTCACACTTTTTACCTCAGTTTTACTCAGTTTTACCTCACAGTGCAACAAGTTAAGGCAGTTGTTCCCAAACTGGGTGCCTCAGGGGGTACAAACAGGTGTGCCACCGAATGTGGTCCAAGACCATATCAGTGATAGGTAAAACCAGTGATAGTGTAATCAGAAAACATTCAGACAATCAGAAGCACAACTCTGTAACCCACCACATAACTGAACTAAGGATAACATGTAATACCAATTTACCTAATTTAGGGGCTGGCCCACAGGGGTACAGGGGAAACCACTAGTGGGCCCCACTGTCTTGGGGCCCACCTCCTGCTCTAAGGATCAGGTTCCAGACTGTGCACTTGAATTATACATTATACATATGTTACCTTATACTGGACTATGGTGTATTCTCTACAGTGCATTGCTGTTATTAATCTGTTATTAATCTGGTACATTATCATGCATGCAGCAGCTGAATTTACTGTATATACTGTATTTATGAAGGGGCCCAGACCTTCTGCTCTCTAATGGTTAGTCAAACCAATGTGGTGGCAGGCCACACCCCCTGTGCAGACTGGTCACACCCCTAAACATGGGCCCCTACCACTACATTCCTCCGATGGGCCCTACGTGCCTCAGTCCGACACTCTTGCTACTGTGTGTTTTCGCACAACGGGCAGTCAGCGATTAACTGCACATGCGTATGCACCACAATGCACATGCGCATCGGAAAACAACAACAGGCATAGCCAGTCTGCAACAGGATGGTGCAAAAATTCCAATCGCACAGCCATTTGCATGCTGAGTGACAGAAAGCGGCCGTTTGTGGGTGTTAACTGGCCACTTTCTGGGAGTGTCAGGGAAAACGCAGGTGTGCCCAAGCGTTTTCAGGGAGGGTGTGTGATGTCAGCTCCAGCCCGATCAGCCTGTTCTCATCGCACTGTAGGAGTAAGTCCTGGGCTACGAACACACTGCACACAGTGGTAAAAACCATTCACTGGTGAGTGAGGTGCGAACGAATTTGCAGCTGTCCGCTGACTGAGGGATTTTTAGCAGCTTGGCGTACACATGCAATGCTAATATTAAGGATGAGCGAATTCGGTTCTCAGAGAACCTAACCCCCCCCCTCCCCGAACTTCACCACTCGAGCCCGGATCCGAGTCAGGCTCGGGTTTTCCCGCCTGACTCGGAAACCAGAACGAGGCAAAACATCATCCTGCTGTCGGATTCTTGCGGGGTTTGGATTCCATATAAGGAGCCGCCCGTCGCTGCCATTTTCACTCTCGAATTGGAGAGTGTAGAGAGAGGACGTGTCTCCGTCCTCAGTGTCTTGTGCTGCATCTGTCTAGTCACAGTGGTTGTGTCCTCTGCTGCCATATGTCCAGTGCTGCTCTATAAGTACAGTCCAGTGGTGTCGTGTTGTGCTGCATCAGTCCAGTTACAGTGGTGGTGTCATCTGCTGCCATATGTCCAGTGCTGCTGTATAAGTCCAGTCCATTGCAGTGGTGCTGTATTGTGCTGCATCAGTCCAGTCACAGTGGTGGTGTCCTCTGCTGCCATATGTCCAGTGCTGCTGTACAAGTCCAGTCCATTGCAGTGGTGCTGTGTTGTCCTGCATCAGTCCAGTGGTGGTGTCCCTGTGCTGCCGTATATGTCCAGTGGTACTACCGTATATATGTCCAGTGATCCTGCCGTATATATTCATTGATACTGCCGTGTATGTCAAGCGGTACTGCCGTATAATTCCAGTGATTCTGATGTATAATTCCAGTGATCCTACCGTATAATTCCATATAAATCCATATAATTCAGTATAAATCCAGTCCAGTGGTGCTGCCATATAAGTTCAGTGGTGCTGTTCTGTGCTGTATATTATTTACTCCAAATAAAGGGGTTATTAATATTTAATCCATAATCCAAACTTTTTTCACAGGGTTTGCCCTGTGTGGTGCAGAGGTATGCTCTCCTGTACCGCACATATTATTATATAACTCCAGAAAAATAATGGAGAACAAAAATTTGAAAGATCAAGAACCACTTCCTTCTAGTGCTGAAGCTGCTGCCACTAGTGATGACATAGACTTTGAAATCCCATCAACGTCGTCTGCCAGGGCCGATGCCCAATGTTATAGTTGAGGGTACGTAAAATGCAAAAAGCCAAAGTTCAGTAAAAAAAAAAAAAAAAAGAAATTTAAATGGTCTGTGGAGAAATGTAAACTTGCCAATATGCCATTTACGACATGGAGTGGCAAGGAACGGCTAAGGCCCTGGCCTATGATCATGACTAGAGGTTCAGCTTCACATGACAATGGAAGCCCTCATCCTCCCGCTAGAAAAATGATAAGAGTTAAGCTGAAAAAGCACAGAAATAAACTGCGTTCTAAGATGGTATCACAAATCCCCAAGGAGAGTCCAAGTGTGCCGGCGGAGATTCCAAGTGTGTCAGCGGTTGCGATGCCTGACCTTCCCAACACTAGATGGGAAGAGGTGGCTCCTTCCACCATTTGCACGCCCCCTGCAAGTGCTGGAAGGAGCACCCACAGTCCAGTTTCTGATATTCAAATTGAAGATGTCACTGTTGAAGTACACCAGGATGAGGATATGGGTGTTGTTGGCGCTGAGGAGGAAGTTGACGATAAGGATTCTGATGGTTATGTGATTTGTTTAAATCAGGCACCGGGGGAGACACCTGCTGTCCGTGGCATGAAGAAGCCCATTGTGATGCCTGGGCAAAATACAAAAAAAAGCCACCTTTTCGGTGTGGAATTATTTCTCCACAAATCCGGACAACAGGTGTCAAGCCATGTGTAGCCTCTGTCAATCTGTAATAAGTAGTAACCACCTAGCAACATCCTCCCTTATAAGTTAAATGCTGCGCATTCATCAGAGGTCAGTGTCAAGTTCCAAAACTTTGGGTAAGAGTGTAAGCAGTCCACTGACACCTAAATCCCTTCTTCCTCTTATGCCCAAGCTCCTGCAAGCCACACCACCAACTACCTCATCGTCAACTTCCTCCTCAGTCAGGTACATCAGTAGTCCTGCAGGCCATGTCAGTGGCAAGACTGAGGAGTCCTCTCCTAACCGGGATTCCTTCGGAGGATCCTTGAGTGGTATGCCTGCTGTAGCTGCTGCTGCTGTTGTTGCTACTGGGAGTCGATCGTAATCCCAGAGGGGAAATCGGAAGACTACTTGTACTACTTCAACTAAGCAATTGGCTGTCCAACAGTCCCTTGTGAGGAAGATGAAATATGACAGCAGTCATCCTTTTGCAAAGCAGATAACTAAGGCCTTGACAGCTGTGTTGGTGTTAGACATGCATCCGGTATCTGCCATTAGTTCAGTGGGACTTAGAGAATTTTTTTAGGTACTGTGTCCCCAGTATCAAATCCCATCCACTTCACTAGGCAGGCGATACCATGTATCTTCAGAGATGTCAGTAAAAGTGTCCTCAGTGTCCTAAAAAATGCAGTTGTACCCACTGTCTACTTAACCACGGACATGTGGACAAGTGGAACAGGGCAGACTAAGGACTATATGACTATGGCAGCACACTGGGTAGATGTATGGCCTCCCGCAGCAACAACAGCAGCGGCACCAGTAGAAGCATCTCGCAAACGGCAACTCGTTCCTAGGCAGGCTACGCTATTTATCACCGCTTTCTGTAAGAAGCACACAGCTGACAACCTCTTATGGAAACTGAGGGACATCACTGCACAATGGCTTACCCCAATTAGACTCTCCTGGAGATTTGTGATATCGGACAACACCACCAATATTGTGCGTGCATTACATCTGGGAAAATTCCAGCACACCCCATGTTTTGCAAATAAAACTAATTTGGTGACGCAGATTTTTTTGAAAAATGACAGGGGCATGCAGGAGATGCTGTAGGTGGCCCAAAAAAATTGCGGGCCACTTTTGGCATTAAGCCACCGCGTGCCGAAGACTGGAGCGCCATCAAACACACCTGAACCTGCCCTGCCATCACCTGAAGCAAGATATGGTAACGAGGTGGAATTCAACACTTTTTATGCTTCAGAGAATGGAGGAGCAGCAAAAGGCCATTCAAGCCTATACATCCACCTACGATATAGGCAAAGGAGGGGAATGCACCTGACTCAAGCGCAGTGTAGAATGATTTCCGTCTTGTGCAAGAATCTCCAATCCTTCGAACTTGCCACACGTGAAGTCAGTTCAGACACTGCAAGCTTGAGTCAGGTCATTCCCCTCATAAGGCTTTTGCAGAAGCAGCTGGAGAAATTGAAGGAGGAGCTAAGACAGAGCGATTCTGCAAAGTATGTGGGACTTGTGGATGGAGCCCTTCATTTGCTTAACCAGGATTCAAGGGTGGTCAATCTGTTGAAATCAGAGCACTACATTTTGGCCACCGTGCTCGATCCTTGGTTTAAAGCCTACGTTGTATCTCTCTTTCTGGCAGACACAAGTGTGCAGAGGTTCAAAGACCTGCTGGAGAGAAAATTGTCAACTCAAGCGGAACATGACCGGTCAACAGCTCCTCCTTCATTTTCTCCCGCAAATGGGTCTGCGAGGAAAAGGATAAGATTTCCTAGCCCACCTACTGGCAGTGATTCAGGGTAGTCAGGAGCGAGTGCTGACATCGGGTCCGGACTGCAGGACCTGATTACTGACATGTCTACTGTCACTGCATATGATTCTGTCACCATTGAAAGAATGGTGGAGGATTATATGAGTGACAACATCAAAGTAGGGATGTCAGACAGTCCGTATGTATACTGGCAGGAAATTTGGATATCCTTGCACAAACTGGCTTTATTTTACCTAAGTTGCCCGCCCTCCAGTGTGTACTCCGAAAGAGTGTTTAGTGCAGCTGGTAACCTTGTCAGCGATCGGCGTAGGAGGTTACTTTCATAAAATGAGGAGAAGATGATGTTCATCAAAATTAATTATAAATTCCGTCAGGAAGACCTTGACCAGCAATTGCCTCCAGAAAGTACACAGGGACCTGTGATGGTGGTTTCCAGTGGGGACGAAGTAATACTCTGTGAGGACTCGGGAGGAGGATGTACACAGTGAAAGTGGTGAGGAATCGGAGGATGAGGTCGACATCTTGAATCTGTAGAGCCAGTTTGTGCAAGGAGAGATTGATTGCTTCTTTTTTCGTGGGGGCCCAAAAAATACAGTCATTTCAGCCATAGTCGTGTGGAAGACCCTGTCACTGTCATCCTGTCTACCACTGCAGTGCACTCCTGTCTGTCTGTTTGTTGAATGAGGCTTAAATCCCCACACTTTATGTTTACCTGTAAGAGCCCGTCAGCAGCTGTGGCCTCTTCAGTGTCCCTTTAGTCTTTGATGTGTTGGCTGGGTCATCTAGCGCAAGGGTCTCCTGCCACTGGTCAGTGAGCGGCACGGGTACAGCAGCCCGTCGTTGCATCACCCATCCCCCACTGTGCAGCTCAGGTGAGTCACAGCACCGGTGCCTGTCTGCCTCTCAGGCACAGTGGAAGGCCGGAGGCATCTCCACAATCATGCCTGGCAGCCAATAGTTCCTGCAGCTCCCACTCCACCTACACACTACTGCTCCTCCAATCACCAGAGGACAGGCTCAGGAACAGACAGAGGAAGCTACTCCTCACCCTCGGACCAGGTCCGGACTACGGAACACGGCGCCGGTGCGTGGTAGACAGCTGAGCTCAGTAGCAGCTAAAGGTACTGGGGGACTGGCGGCCTGCAGTGCAGTGGCGAGATTTAATGAGTCAGAATGACTCATTGTAATGCCATCGGCTGTGGGCCCCTTTACGGTGGTGGGCCCAGGTGCAATGCACTGGCTGCACCACTAGTAGTTCCGCCTCTGGTGGTGTTCTCTGCTGCCGTATGTCCAGTGCTGCTGTATAACTCCAGTCCAGTGGTGCTGTATTGTGCTGCATCAGTCCAGTGGTGGTGTCTTGTGCTGCATCAGTCCAGTCACAGTGGTGGTGTCCTCTGCTGCCATATGTCCAGTGCTGCTGTAGAAGTCCATTCCAGTGGTGCTGTGTTGTGCTGCATCAGTCCAGTGGTGGTGTCTTGTGCAGCATCAGTCCAGTCACAGTGGTGGTGTCATCTGCTGCCATATGTCCAGTGCTGCTGTATAAGTCCAGTCCATTGCAGTGGTGCTGTGTTGTCCTGCATCAGTCCAGTGGTGGTGTCCCTGTGCTGCAGTATTTATTTATTAGCAGTTTCTTATATAGCGCAGCATATTCCGTTGCGCTTTACAATTAGAACAACAATTATAGAACAAAACTGGGCAAAGACAGACAGACAGACAGACAGACAGACAGAGGTAGGAAGGCCCTTCTCGCAAGCTTACAATCTTTAAGTCCAGTGGTACAGCCGTATATGTCCTTGTGGTACTGTCATATATGTCCAGTGATACTGCCGTATATATGTCCAGTGATGCTGCCGTATATATGTCCAGTAATACTGCTGTATACTTCCAGTGGTACTGCAGTATAAATCCAGTGGTACTGCCGTATAAATCCAGTCCAGTAATACTGCAGTATATATGTCCAGTGATACTGCCGTATAATTCCAGTGGTACTACCGTATAATTCCAGTGGTACAGCCATATAAATCCAGTTGTACTGGCGTATAAATCCAGTCCAGTGATACTGCCGTATATGTCCAGTGATACTGACTTATAAATACAGTGGTACTGGCGTATAAATCCAGTCTAGTGATACTGCCGTATATGTCCAGTGATACTGCCGTATATGTCCAGTGGTACTATCGTATAAATCCAGTCCAGTGATACTGCCGTGTATGTCCAGTGATACTGCCGTATATGTCCAGTGATACTGTTGTATAAATCCAGTGGTACTGGTGTATAAAATAAATCCAGTCCAGTGATACTGCCGTATATGTCCAGTGATACTGACTTATAAATACAGTGGTACTGGCGTATAAATCCAGTCTAGTGATACTGCCGTATATGTCCAGTGATACTGCCGTATATGTCCAGTGGTACTATCGTATAAAACCAGTCCAGTGATACTGGCGTATATGTCCAGTGATACTGGCGTATATGTCCAGTGATACTGCCATATATGTCCAGTGATACTGCCGTATAATTCCAGTGGTACTTCCGTATAAGTCCAGTGGTACTGCCGTATAAGTCCAGTGGTACTGCCGTATAAGTCCAGTGGTATTGCCGTATATGTTCAGTGATACTGCCGTATAAATCCAGTGGTACTGGCGTATAAATCCAGTCCAGTGGTGCTGCCATATTAGTTCAGTAGTGCTGTCCTGTGTTGTATATTATTTACTCCAAATAAAGGGGTTATTAATATTAATATTTAATCCAAATAATTTTTACATGGTTTGCCCTGTGTGGTGTAAAGATACGCTCTCCTGTGCTGCATTTTGTTATATAACTCCAGAAAAATAATGGAGAACAAAAATTTGGAGGATTAAATAGGGAAAGATCAAGAACCACTTCCTCCTACTGCCGCTGTTGTTGCTGCTGGGAGACGATCGTCATCCCAGAGGGGAAGTTGGAAGACCACTTGTACTACTACAACAAAGCAATTGACTGTCCAACAGTCCTTTGCAAGGAAGATGAAATATGATAGCAGTCACCCTGTTGCAAAGTGTATTACTGAGGCCATAACAACTATGCTGGTGTTAGACGTGCGTCCGGTATCCGCCATTAGTGCAGTGGGACTGCAGTGCTACTACTAGATGGGCCAGGTGTTTGTGCTGCACACTTGTGTCGCTTAGCTTAGTCATACAGCTGCCTCATTGCACCTCTTTTACTTCTTTGCATGATGTGCTGTTTGGAGACTATTTTGCCACTCCTGGATGGGCCAGGTGTTTGTGCCGCACACTTGTGTCTTTTAGCTTAGTCATACAGCTACCTCATTGCGCCTTTTTTTTTTTTTTAAAGTGCCATCCTGTCTGACACTGCAGTGCCACTCCTAGATGGGCCA
This sequence comes from Pseudophryne corroboree, assembly GCF_028390025.1. Lineage (NCBI taxonomy): Eukaryota > Metazoa > Chordata > Amphibia > Anura > Myobatrachidae > Pseudophryne > Pseudophryne corroboree. The sequence continues at coordinate 38,691,446 of NC_086444.1, read as the reverse complement.
GGTGTTTGTGCCGCCCACTTGTGTCGCTTAGCTTAGTCATCAAGCTACCTCGGTGCAACCTTCTGGCCTAAAAACAATATTGTGAGGTGTTCAGAATAGACTGGAAATGAATGTTATTGAGGTTAATAATACCGTAGGATCAAAATTACCCCCAAATTCTGAGATTGTAGCTGTTTTTATGTTTTTTTTTTTAAATCACCCAGATCCAAGACCAAAACCCGCAAGGGTGGTTTTGGCAAAACTAATCCAGATCTAAAAACACGAACATGGAACCAGAACCAAAACACAAAACACAAAAAGTGCCCACCGCACATCTCTAATTTTATGGTTCTATTGTATAATTGATAAACAATTCATCTGAGCTAAGATCTTGATATACAGTACATCTTTCATTTCATGCGGCAAAATGGCTTCTCAAGTTTTATAATACATACAGGCCTTGTGAGGATGATACAGCTTGAGAATGGGGTCCGATGGCGTTGGAACCAGTTGATACTGGTAGTATGTACATTTCAGGATGCTTTTTGTTTTGTTTTTTAAGCTTATACGAGTTTTGGTCTCACAGATTTTTGTTTTCTCTTTTGCACTATTTCTTGACAAGATTTATTATATACAGTATATAATACATGGGTTTAAATCAGAGATGTCCTCCAGAATACCGAATCCAATTTTGTTGATCTGCAGTGACCCAAAACCCAGTCCGGATCTCCCGCGGAGATCCAATCCGAACCGAGTCCCAGTTCGGATCTTTCAGCGGTTCAGAATTCAGATTGCGAATAAAAACACTTGAGGGTGGGTTTGCCAAAACCAAAACACAATGATGAATTATATAGAACCAAAACACGGGGATCTGGGCCCATCTCTAGTTTAAATTCACGTTTGTGCTTTAGATTGGCAATGGAATATTTTGTCGCATTGCCGCATAGGACAAAATAAAAGTAGTATTTTTTTTTTTTAATATATAACATGAATTTGACACAGTTGAATTGCTCAGTTTTTTCCATGAATTTCTGAGATATATTTTGAACTTTCAAATCACGTTGTCATTGGGGAAATTATCAGAGTAAGGATGAGATTCTAACTTAGTGGGAGTTGACTTATGAATTTGATATAATAATTGTAATAATGACAGAATAACGTATTTCTTCTGGCAGTTACATTATGTGTCTGATGACTTCTGTAATTGGGATGAATACAAAAATATATGAATACATTTTATTGAATGCACTAAATAAATATCTTTATCACGGAGGTTGAGCACTTTTATTATTATTATGTTTTACTTTTTTAGCGATGCAAAATGTATGCAGCATCTTGTATGGGGTAGACATGAAAACAAATTGAATATACAGTATAGATACTATTCACCAGAGATTAAAAACATGGCGCCGGTGCGACTACATTGCATTGGTGGTCATTCCGAGTTGATTGCTAGCTGAAACTGTTTGCTGTGCAGCGATGAAGCAAAAAAAGGCACTTCTGCGCATGCGTATGCGGCGCAGTGCGCACGCACGATGTATTTTCACAACGGCCGATGCATTTTTACACAAGGTCTAGCGAAGCTTTTCAGTTGCAGAGTGATTGACATGAAGAGGGCATTTCTGGGTGTCAACTGACCGTTTTCAGGGAGTGTTCGGAAAAAAGCAGGCGTGCCAAGAAAAACACAGGCGTGGTTTGGAGAACGCAGGGCGTGTTTGTGATGTCAAATACGGAACTGGACAGTCTGAAGTCATCGCAAGCTAGGAGTAGGCCTGGAGCTACTCTGAAACTGCACAAATTTTTTAGTAGTCGCTCTGTGATCCTTTCGTTCGCACTTCTGCTAAGCTAAGATACACTCCCAGAGGGCGACGGCTTAGCGTTTGCACGACTGCTAAAAACTGCTAGTGAGCGATCAACTCGGAATGACCACCATTATTCTGAGTAGGCATGGGTCAATTGCAACTGTCAATGGTACTCGGTTTTTGCGTACAGATCGCAATTTTGAGAATGCATACGCAGAGTTGCTAGCGCATCAGTGGGCATCTTAATGTGTTAATAAGAACAAATGGTAAATTTATTCAGCGGTGGCTTGGAAAAAATGCAGTTCCTGGCTCATTGTAAGGGAGCTTGTATGGCTCATTGTAAGGGAGCTTGTATTTCAAAGTGTAGCTTGGATTTGTAAGTGTATGTGAGTTGGAATCAGCAGAAGGTGAGTTCTGACTATTCTCTGTCTATCCATACAGGGATAGTAATATTGTGGGAGAAAGTTAATCTGAATCTGATTGTTTGTATCTGTACTGTTTTGTTTTTTTAGTTTTTTTGGAGGGAAAAAAAAAAGGTGTGAGGAGAAAGCCAGAGGAAGGGTGTTGAATCAGGTGTGAGTAATCAGGAGGCGGAGGGACTGATTAAAGCAGCTGTCTGAGCCTATATAATCAGTGATCAGACTCATTGGAGATTGCTCATTGTAAGGGAGCTTGTATTCCAAAGTGTAGCTTGGATTTGTAAGTGTATGTGAGTTGGAATCAGCAGAAGGTGAGTTCTGATTATTCTCTGTCTATCCATATAGGGATAGTAATATAGTGGGAGAAAGTTAATCTGAATCTGATTGTTTGTATCTGTACTGTTTTTTTTTTTTGGAGGAAAAAAAAAAGGTGTGAGGAGAAAGCCAGAGGGAGGGGGTTGAATCAGGTGTGAGTAATCAGGAGGCGGAGGGACTGATTAAAGCAGCTGTCTGAGCCTATATAATCAGTGATCAGACTCATTGGAGATTGCTCATTGTAAGGGAGCTTGTATTCCAAAGTGTAGCTTGGATTTGTAAGTGTATGTGAGTTGGAATCAGCAGAAGGTGAGTTCTGATTATTCTCTGTCTATCCATATAGGGATAGTAATATAGTGGGAGAAAGTTAATCTGAATCTGATTGTTTGTATCTGTACTGTTTTTTTTTTTTTTTGGAGGAAAAAAAAAAAGGTGTGAGGAGAAAGCCAGAGGGAGGGGGTTGAATCAGGTGTGAGTAATCAGGAGGAGGAGGGGTTGATTAAAGCAGCTGTCTGAGCCTATATAATTAGTGATCAGACTCATTGGAGCTTGCTCATTGTAAGTGAGCTTGTATTCCAAAGTGTAGCTTGGATTTGTAAGTGTATGTGAGTTGGAATCAGCAGAAGATGAGTTAGAATACAGAAAAAGGTGAGTTTTATAATACGCAATCAGGAACACACATATTTGCAATACCATTAAACATCTGGTGAGGCTGCAAGGGGCTGACCTTGTGAGTGAGTGAAACGGTCTCTTACTTGGAGTAGCAGAGGGGCTGTGTTTTTTTGTTTTTTTTTAGCAGGAGCTGGTAGCCAAGTGAAAAGGAGGTGCAGTGAGCTGGAACAACTGCAACTGCTAGGTGGAGTATCGGTGTCGCAGGAGAGGTCCCACTCAGATAAGTATTGATTACTTACTTATTGTGTATTGATTGTATTGGTTATTTGGTTTTTATTCTCTTCATTGTACTTTCGAAAGGTAATAGGAAGTTGAGTTCTCAAACAATGGGAGGGGCCGTGATTGAGAGTCTCACTCAGTGCGTGTCGTGCAAGATGTATGCGCACCTGGAGCAGCCGACCCAGGGTGAATGCATATGCACGAGATGTGAGCGAACGGTTGCCTTGGAAGCCCAGGTAACTGATCTAGAGCAGACCGTTACGCGACTGAGGGATATTTACAATCTCGAGCAAAGTTTAGAACGGTGGAGGAGTTGAAGCAGGGGTCACTAGTAGATGAGGAAAATTAGGTAGGCAGTTGGGTCACTGTTAGAAGGGAGAAAAAGAGGAGGAGGCATGACATCTCAGATCTATCAAACCCGAACAAATTTGCCCGATTGGACGAAGATTCGGTGGATGATAGCGACGAAATGGCGGAGCCAGAGGAGACTGCTCACTCTAGCACCCGGAGGAGTGGTCCCTCTTGCTCAGATGGGATGAAAGCTAGAGAGGCACCCAGGCAGATGGTGGTGGTAGGGGACTCTATCATGAGGAAGGCAGATAGGGCAATCTGCTATCTGGACCGTGATCACCGTACGGTCTGTTGTCTCCCGGGTGCTCGGGTACAGCACATCGCGGACCGGGTAGATAGATTGTTGGGAGGGGCTGGGAAAGACCCGGCGGACTTGGTGCACGTTTGCACCAACGACAAAGTTAGTGGTAGGTGGGATGTCCTTAAGAAAGATTATAGGGACTTAGGCCAGAAACTAAAAAAAAGGATATCTAAGGTAATTTTCTCCGAAATATTACTAGTGCCATGCGCTAGCCCAGGGAGACAGAGGGAGATTAGGGAGGTAAATGTGTGGCTCAGAGACTGGTGTAGGAAAGAGGGGTTTGTGTGATTGGAACACTGGGCGGACTTCTCAGTCAGGCGCCATCTTTTTTCTCGTGACGGATTGCACCTGAATGAGGAAGGGGCTGCGGTGCTGGGGGGTAGAATGGTTAGTAGGTTGGAGGAGTTTTTAAACTAGGAGCCTGGGGGGAAGGGTTTAGCTAGAAACTATAGGTCATGCAGCGAGTATAGTAGGGATGGTGGTAGTGAGATAAATGTGGGTGGAGAAGGGGGGAGGAAAAGTGCAGCCAGTAAGGGTATTTACATGGGTTCTATTAAGGGTGTTAAGAAAGGTATTGCTAAAGCATTAAATAATAACAATTATGTGTCATCATTACAGACTATAGAAAATGTTGTACGGGACTTAAGGGAAAATACCTATGTCAGGGCGGTGATTTTAGATGGGAACAATGGGTTGACCAAAGAGAAAAGTAAGGTGGGCAATACTAAGTACGGTGGGGTTGGAGAGGGAGCGAGAAGGACAGTCTGTATCAGTAACTCTACGAATGCACTAGTAAACCAGAATGGGAAATCTTTAGGAAAACAAACAAATAAAGGAACCGATAAACTAAAATGTATGCTTGCAAACGCAAGAAGGTTAGCAGGTAAAATGGGGGAATTGGAATTGTTAGCATCAAAGGCTGAGTATGACATTATAGGTATTACGGAAACATGGTGGGACGACTCTCACGACTGGGTTGCTAACTTGGAGGGGTATTCTATTTTTAGGAGGGACAGGGCTAACAAAAGAGGAGGAGGTGTATGTCTTTATGTTAAACTATCACTTAAATCATACCTAAAGGAGGTTATCTATGAGGAGACTGGCGATAATGTGGAGTCACTATGGGTAGAAATCTCAAGTGGGGGAATTGATGCAAAAAACTAGTCATAGGCACGTGCTACAAACAGCCGGATATTAGCATACATGAGGAAGAACAACTATTGCAGCAAATCAAAACGGCTGCGGGATTGGGGGACATCCTTGTCATTGCGGATTTTAATTACCCGGATATAAACTGGAGTAACGATTCATGTGCTAATGCCAGTGGCAGCAGGTTCTTAAATATTATTAGGGATCACTACTTGTCTCAATTAGTCGAGGACCCAACTAGGGGTAAAACTACCCTGGATCTAGTAATTACTAATAATGTGGACATTATATCAAACACTAAAGTTGGGGAGACTTTGGGTAACAGTGATCACTATATGATCACTTTCGACATCAGTTTCAGGAAACATAGCTACAGGGGTTCCACCAAAACCTTTAACTTTAGAAGGCTAATTTCAGTATGCTTAGATGTGCACTTAACGACATAGAGTGGGAGGTTCTGTTTAATAACAAGAACACTTCGGAAATGTGGGATGTTTTAAAAGGGTTGCTGGATAGCAATATTCATAACTTTATTCCCATGGGCAGTAAACGCAGGAGTATTAAACTCAAACCGATGTGGCTTAACAAGGAGGTTAAGGCAGAAATGGATAAAAAAAGCAGGCTTTCAAAGCATTTAAATCTAATGGAAAGGAGGAGTCTTTCAAATATTACAAGGAGTGTAATAAGAAAAGCAAAAAAGCAATAAGAGCAGCTAAAATGGAAAATGAAAAGCAAATCGCTATAGAGAGTAAAACCAATCCTAAAAAGTTTTTTAAATACATAAACGGTAAAAGGTTAAAAAAGGAGAATATAGGTCCATTAGAAGATTAATTTGGAGAATTGATAAATGATGATGAAATAAAAGCGGAAATACTGAACAAATTCTTTTCATCAGTATTCACCAGTGAAGAACTGATGGTGGGAGTAGAGCATAACAATTGTGACAGTAATGATTCATGGTTAGATACTTGTTAAACAAAGAAGTAGTCTGGGAGAGACTAAGCAAAATTAAGATGAATAAATCACCTGGTCCTGATGGACTTCACCCGAGGGTTCTTATGGAGCTTAGTTCACAACTAGCATGACCCCTATACTTGATTTTCAATAGTTCAATTAGATCAGGCATGGTACCGAAGGATTGGCGTATAGCTGAGGTAGTGCCATTATTTAAAAAGGGATCTAAAAATCTTCCGGGAAACTACAGACCAGTTAGTTCAACATCTATTGTGGGGAAAATATTGGAAGGAATTCTAAAGGACGTCATACAGGAGTATCTAAAGTCCACTAGGAATATTAGCAAGAACCAGCATGGGTTTGTGAGGGACAGGTCATGTCAGACTAACTTAATTAGCTTCTACGAGGAAGTGAGCAATAATCTTGATCAAGGAAAACAGTGGATGTGGTCTTCCTAGATTTTGTAAAGGCCTTCGATACAGTTCCTCACAGGAGACTGATGATCAAATTAAAGGAGATTGGCCTAGGAAAATCTATTTGCACATGAATAAGCAGCTGGTTGTATAGCAGGGTACAGCGAGTAGTGGTCAACAGGAAGTCCTCAACCTGGTCTCCAGTAGTCAGCGGAATACCACAAGGGTCCGTACTCGGACCACTACTGTTCAACATATTTATCAATGACCCAGAAATGGGCCTGGAAAGCACAGTGTCAATCTTTGCAGATGATACTAAACTGTGTAAAGTAATTAGTTCAGAATTGGATGTGGAGTCCTTGCAGAATGATCTATCTAAACTTGAACTCTGGGCGTCTAAATGGAAAATGAGGTTCAATACAGACAAATGCAAGGTTATGCATTTTGGGACTAAAAACAAACTTGCATCCTACATATTAAATGGGGAACGCCTAGGGAAAACAGAGTTGGAAAATATTTGGGGGTATTCATTGATAATAGGCTTAATAACTGTACACAATGTCAAAACGCAGTAAAGAAGGCAAGTAAGTTGCTAGCGTGCATAAAAAGGGGAATTGAGACAAGGGACTCGGATGTAATCATGCCGCTGTATAAGGCATTGGTACGTCCGCACCTGGAATATTGTGTTCAGTTTTGGGCACCATTGTATAAAAAAGACATCAGTGAACTCGAAAGTGTTCAAAGGCGAGCTACTAAATTGATTAAAGGCCTAGAAGGACTGGACTAGGAAAGACTTACTAGGCTGAATATGTATACACTAGAAAAGAGGCGCCTAAGAGGAGATATTATTAATATCTTCAAATATGTAAAGGGACATCACAAAGAGTTATCAGAGGAATTATTTATTAAAAGAACACAGTTTAGGACATGTGGGCACTCGCTGCAACTGGAGGAGAGAAAGTTCCGAACGCAACGGAGGAAAGGGTTCTTCACTGTTAGGGCAATCAGGATGTGGAATTCACTGCCAGGGGAGGTGGTAATGGCGTACTCTGTAATTGGAGTTAAAAAAGAATGGATAAATTTCTGAATGAAAAAGCTATCCAAGGTTATAATACTTAAAATATCAACGTGGTTAATCCGGGGGTAACATGAGTTATAGTAGCTAACTAGTCATAAAACATTATTTAGCAAGTATGTAGAATCATCACAACTTAAAACAGTTTGAACACGATGGGCAATTTGCCTCTATTCAACCTCAAATACTATGTTACTATGTTTAAGCAAGAGGCATAAAAGAAAAAGAAAAAACTGTAGCTATAGCCTAATTCCCACATTTGTACTACTGAGAGCCCGAATAATAGCAACTGTAATGTCAGTCTTTTTTAGTTACAATACTAGAGGAACCTTAGGTTACAGAGTGGCGCAGTACCCCAAAGCCGCCACTAGATGTTGGCATTTGACAATATAATTTACAGCAGAAAATGCAAACGGATAATTAAGGATTCTGCTGCTAATTGGTTGACAACACAGATAATTTAGTGAAGCAGGTACTTATTTCACAGTGTAACAGAGTTACTAACGCTGTGTGTGTATAGTGCAGAGAATGTATTTTTATATTGCTAAAATAAGAACACTAAGCGACTATAAGACGGTGGTCGGCTCTGGGGGTAACTGAGCATTATTTGTACTGTCACCTACGCACTAACTACTCCTATGTGTATTAGTGACACAGGTCTTATACTACGGTTCTGATATGAATGAGCGACCGTGTTAAAGTCGACATTCATTAAGTCAACCACTATTGGTCGACATAGACATGGTCAACATGGACTAATAGTCAACACATGAAAATGGTTGACACGAGACAATGTCGACACATGAAATGGTCGACATGTATTTTTTAACTGTTTTTGTAATTTTTTCCGTAACATGACCAGGAACCCCAATTAGTATACCGTGTCCCCTTGCATGGCGAGCGACTGCACTCAGCACAAGTTACCGTTCCTAATCGTAGTCCACGTGGATGGTGAAGTATAAAAAAGTTAAAAAATCTATTTTTTTTCATAAAAAATAGCCATGTCTACCTTTCCATGTGTCAAGCATTTTCATGTGTCGACCATTTGTCCATGTCGACCATGTCAGTGTCGACCAATAGTGGTCGACCTAATGACTGTCGACATTAACATGGTCGACCATCCAAACGGATACCTCATGCTACACTATATGGTGTAAAATATATTTTCTTGAAGGACAGCAAAAGAGATTTACAAAGCGAAATGTTAATTATTGTGCATGCGATTTCTTTGCTCACATATAAGTGACATCACTGTGCTCACATGTAGGTGACATCACTGTGCTCACATGTAGGTGACATCACTGTGCTCACATATAGGTGACATTACTGTGCTCACATGTAGTAAACATCACTGTGCTCACATGTAAGTGACATCACTGTGCTCACATGTAGGTGACATCATGGTTCTCACATGTAGGTGACATCACTGTGCTCACATATAGGTGACATTACTTTGCTCACATGTAAGTGACATCATAGTGCTCACATGTAAGTGACATCAACTTGCTCACATGTAGTAAACATCACTGTGCTCACATGTAGGTGACATCATGGTGCTCACATGTAGGTAACATCACTGCTCACACATAGGTGACATTACTGTGCTCACATGTAAGTGACATCATAGTGCTCACATGTAGGTGACATCACTGTGTTTACATATAGGTGACATCACTTTGCTCACATGTAGGAGACATCACTGTGCTCACATGTAGGTGACATCACTGTGCTCACATATAGGTGACATTACTGTGCTCATATGTATGTGACATCACTTGCTCACATATAGGTGACATCACTGGGCTCACATGTAGGTAACATCACGGTGCTCACATGTAGGTGACATCGCTGTGCTCACATGTAAGTGACATCGCTGTGCTCACATGTAGGCGACATCGCTGTACTCACATGTAGGTGACATCGCTGTGCTCACATGTAGGTGACATCGCTGTGCTCACATGTAGGTGACATAACTGTGCTCACATGTAGGTGACATCGCTGTGCTCACATGTAGGTGACATCGCTGTGCTCACATGTAGGTGACATCGCTGTGCTCACATGTAGGTGACATAACTGTGCTCACATGTAGGTGACATCGCTGTGCTCACATGTAGGTGACATCGCTGTGCTCACATGTAGGTGACATCGCTGTGCTCACATGTAGGTGACATCGCTGTGCTCACATGTAGGTGACATCACGGTGCTCACATGTAGGTGACATCACTGTGCTCACACGTAGGTGACATCACTGTGCGTATTCTTTGCTCACATGCAGGACATCATTGTGCCCATCTGAGCGTATGTCTCTTGGCATGCCATAAAGGTGACCCATAGTGATAATGAGCATGGCAATTACAGGCATACATAGGGAGATTTCAAGTTGCCCAGAAATCCTCCTCCCAGTCTGGACAGCTCCAGAATATCTCCAATGCACCATAAAGCAGAGGACTTGGATTGTGGAATGGTTTCACATTTGAAAAATAAGAACCATTAAGCTCAGGCAGGTTGGACCTACCTCTGCATCTAGTGGCTTACTGTGATTGCTGGCCCTGTACAGTATATACCTGAACTATTGTACATTGTACATTGTATAAGGCAGCGCTAATCATGCACTCTTCATGGACTGGCCACACACACTCCGAAATCATGAATTTGGTATAAAAAACCTCTAGACACCCTGCGTTTGCCCTTGATAATGTTAGTTCTGTGCAAGTCTTTGGGAGGGTATGCATTCTCTTTTCAGGGTCCCCTCACACATAGAGGCTCCAGCATTGTACTGACTTTGCTGTTGCTGGTTCTGATTATAACACAGGACCTGTAGTTGTCACTCTTGTTTTTATAATGTATTTTATGCCCGTTGTATGAAATGTGAAATAAGGTTGTGAGGGAAGGAGGAGAACATAAGTTACTGCCAGCTACAAAGTTTCTCAGCAGTGCAAGTTTTCAACTAATGGGAACGCAATTCCGATTACTGTGAGCTGGCACTTTCACTTGAGCATTCTGGGTGATGTTCAATCTATGAGTATACAGGGCCTGATTCAGAGATGTAGTCAAATGGCTTTGCAGCTGCAAATAAATCCACAGTGCGAACGCTGGCGCAAGACTATCTCATGCGCAGTGCAACTTAAACACATGTGCAGTGGCAAAAAAACGCACCACTGCGCAAATGAAACCTGACATTTGCGACCATCCCCGAATTCAGTCCAGTAGAGTTGCATGTGATGGATCACTGGAACATGACTTGCAGTGCATTAAAGCCAGTGCATCCAAAACAACCTTGTTAAATCGATGATAGTTTGGAAAAAATTATGCCATGGTCATGAATAAGAGAAACGTGAATCAACAACCGTGCCCGCGCCAGAAGTTCTCCTACTGTGACATTTTCAATGGAGTTAAAAATCCCAGTTGTGGTTTTTCCTTAGAATTTGAAGTTTGACCTCTTATTGGATATCTGATCTTGTACAGTGGACCACCCAAAAGTGTTCTTGGCGTCTCCTGCTGTGTTTATTTCACATCGTAAAAGAGAAGAGGCAGGAAAATATAAGAAGTTTGTAGATAACATAAAAGATGCATGAGAAAGGAATGCAGAAGATAAATTAAATCCAGAGAAAACTGGCATCTCATTGGTAGGTGGTATTGCCTAAGTTAAAGATGAATATAGCATGTTACCTACCTTGAGATCCACCCGATCCTGCAAGTCCCCAGAGGTCCCCCAGGAGACTGTTTTCACTTCTACTAGCAACATATCAGTGGACACAGTGCTGCCTGTATTATAAGGACCCACGTGGCTACAGTAAACTCGCTAGTGGTGTATCCTGTGCATTGCCGCACATGTTACTTACATTCACCACATTAACCAAAATACAATAACAATACTCAAATAAAGACACAGACAGCAGTGTTGGTGTTTCAAAATAATGTTACATTTTATATACCAATTCATAATGAAATTGGGGGCAGCATTGAAGAACGGAAATGACAAACACAATCAACTACACAAACCAAATATTGCTGTTTAACTCTCCCAATTACAGAGTCCGCAACCACTAAACCTTAACTAAACATTAACAAGCCACAGTTTTTTACCACATTGTGCTGACACCAAAGCTAAGAAACCCCCCAAAATCCCTTTAAACTAAATCTGCTACACATTAAAATAAATCCCCAACAAAAATGGCAAAGCCTTCAGAAGTAGGATGAACCAAGATCACACCAATAAAGGTAGGTGACTTTATATCTAATGAGCTTGTGCTCAACTACACAGATGCCATTGGTTAAACCAAAATGTTCCACTGTCATGTTAACTTTCATTCTAGCAACATACAACCCCTACACTAGATTCAGCATTCCTTCCCAACTCGTCTTGGAACTATAGCCAATCCAAAAAATTTTCCAAGTAAAATTTTTACAGGCTTCAGTAATAACGTGAATATCTCCAGTCACCACTGAACGCAGATCTAATGCAGAATGGCGCCTGAGGTCATTGCCCCCCAGATGCACAACAAACACCTGAGGAATGACAAAAACCTGCAGAGCCTCAAACAACCTGTACTTCAAGGAATGCCTGCATGTGCCACAAAAGCCAAGCCAACGAACTAATGATGCCTCAGTCAACAGCTATGAATCAGAAGCCAAGCAAATTTGGGTGCTTAATAAATAAAAGAGTGTTCCAAAACTCAAACTAGTTTCAGATCTACAAGGCAGAAAAAAATGTAATGGTAAAAACATAGAAATGCTAACATGCAGCACAAAGCATCAAACTAGAAGAGGACAGGGGAGATGGAGGGAAGGGTAGGTAACCGGATCTGAGGCAGAACTTTAAATTCCCAGAGAAATAAACTAATAATGCCATATATGTATATAGAATTAAATGCCAATTGAATTAGGGGAAATAAAATTCCTTATGGACCCCCAAAGTATGCAGGTGAGTGGTTAACCCTCTGGCTAGCTCTGGTGACCAAGAAATTGCATCTCCAAATCTGACCGACCTGATCAAGCCACAACAGTAGAGGCTCCACTGCAAAATGAGTGAGTACCGAACTCACTTGGAGACACTGTCAAGCAGCATTTCAAGACCTGACAAAACTGGTCTTTGGTATCTGGTGACCCATCAGCATGCATCAACCTACTTTTGGCTAGGTGGATGGAAAACTAATTACTTGCACAGGTCATGTTCATTATGAGACAATGTTACATGCACTGTATAATGAGTGTTAAATATGTCAGGCAAAGACAAATCTCAGTTGAAGAGAAACACCATGAGGTCAACCTTGTAAGTTCAGACCAATGTAAGTGGTTCTCCAGAAAAGGTAATTGATTTAATAATAATAATAATAATAATAATAATAATATTTTACTTACCGGTAAATCTATTTCTCGTAGTCCGTAGTGGATGCTGGGGACTCCGTAAGGACCATGGGGAATAGACGCGCTCCGCAGGAGACAGGGCACTTTAAGAAAGAATTTGGATACTGGTGTGCTCTGGCTCCTCCCTCTATGTCCCTCCTCCAGACCTCAGTTAAGGAAACTGTGCCCGGAAGAGCTGACAATGCAAGGAAAGGATTTTGGAATCCAGGGTAAGACTCATACCAGCCACACCAATCACACCATTTAACTCGTGATAAACTTACCCAGTTAACAGTATGAACAACAACTGAGCATCAGACCAACCCTGATGCAACCAACATAACCCTTATGCAAGCAATAACTATATACAAGTATTGCAGAAGAAGTCCGCACTTGGGACGGGCGCCCAGCATCCACTACGGACTACGAGAAATAGATTTACCGGTAAGTAAAATCTTATTTTCTCTAACGTCCTAGTGGATGCTGGGGACTCCGTAAGGACCATGGGGATTATACCAAAGCTCCCAAACGGGCGGGAGAGTGCGGATGACTCTGCAGCACCGAATGAGCAAACTCAAGGTCCTCCTCAGCCAGGGTATCAAACTTGTAGAACTTTGCAAAAGTGTTCGAACCCGATCAAGTAGCTGCTCGGCAAAGCTGCAATGCCGAGACCCCTTGGGCACCCACCCAAGAAGAGCCCACCTTCCTTGTGGAGTGGGCTTTTACCGATTTTGGAAGCGGCAATCCAGCCGCAGAATGAGCCTGCTGAATCGTGTTACAGATCCAGCGAGCAATAGTTTGCTTTGAAGCAGGAGCACCAAGCTTGTTGGATGCATACAGGATAAACAGCGACTCAGTTTTCCTGACTCTAGCCGTTCTGGCTACATAAACTTTCAAAGCCCTGACCACATCTAGTAACTCGGAATCCTCCAAGTCACGAGTAGCCACAGGCACCACACTAGGCTGGTTCATATGAAAGGATGACACCACTTTTAGCAGAAAGTGCGGACGGGTCCGCAATTCTGCCCTGTCCATATGGAAAACCAGATAGGGGCTTTTATGTGACAAAGCCGCTAGTTCTGACACACGCCTAGCCGAAGCCAAGGCTTATAGCATGACCACCTTCCAGGTGAGAAATTTTAACTCCACGGTTTTGAGTGGCTCAAACCAGTGTGACTTCAGGAAACTCAACACCACGTTAAGATCCCAAGGTGCCACTGGAGGCACAAAAGGAGGCTGAATATGCAGCACTCCCTTTACAAACGTCTGGACTTCAGGAAGAGAAGCCAGTTCTTTTTGAAAGAAAATGGATAGGGCCGAAATCTGGACCTTAATGGCACCCAATTTTAGGCCCAAAATCACTCCCGACTGTAGGAAGTGAAGGAAACGGCCCAGCTGGAATTCCTTCGTAGGGGCATTCCTGGCCTCACACCAAGCAACATATTTTTGCCATATACGGTGATAATGTTTAGCCGTCACGTCCTTCCTAGCCTTTATCAGCGTAGGAATAACCTCATCCGGAATGCTTTTTGCTGCTAGGATCCGGCGTTCAACCGCCATGCCGTCAAACGCAGCCGCGGTAAGTCTTGAACAGACAAGGCCCCTGTTGCAACATGTCCTGTCTTAGGGGCAGAGGCCATGGGTCCTCTGTGAGCATTTTTTGCAGTTCTGGATACCAAGTCCTTCTTGGCCAATCCGGAACAATGAGTATTGTTCTCACTCCTCTTTTTCTTATGATTCTCAGCACCTTGGGTATGAGAGGAAGAGGAGGAAACACATAAACCGACTGGAACACCCACGGTGTCACTAGTGCGTCTACAGCTATCGCCTGAGGGTCTCTTGACCTGGCGCAATACCTCTGTAGTTTTTTGTTGAGGCGGGATACCATCATGTCCACCTGTGGCAGTTCCCACCGACTGGCAATCTGCGAGAAGACTTCTTGATGAAGTCCCCACTCTCCCGGGTGGAGGTCGTGCCTGCTGAGGAAGTCTGCTTCCCAGTTGTCCACTCCCGGAATGAACACTGCTGACAGTGCTCTCACGTGATTCTCCGCCCAGCGAAGAATTCTGGTGGCTTCCGCCATCGCCACCCTGCTCCTTGTGCCGCTTTGGCGGTTTACATGAGCCACTGCGGTGATGTTGTCTGACTAAATCAGCACCAATTGGTCGCGAAGTAGGGTCTCCGCTTGACTTAGGGCGTTGTATATGGCCCTTAGTTCCAGGATGTTGATGTGAAGGCAAGTCTCCTGACTTGACCACAGACCCTGGAAATTTCTTCCCTGTGTGACTGCCCCCCACCCTCGGAGGCTTGCATCCGTGGTCACCAAGACCCAGTCCTGGATGCCGAATCTGCGGCCTTCGAGAAGGTGAGCACTCTGCAGCTACCACAGAAGAGACACCCTGGCCCTGGGGGATAGGGTGATCAGCCGATGCATCTGTAGATGTGATCCGGACCACTTGTCCAACAGATCCCATTGAATGGCCTCATATGATGCCACCATCTTTCCCAGGACTCGCGTGCAGTGATGCACCGACACCAGTTTTGGTTTTAAGAGGTCTCTGACCAGTGTCATGAGTTCCTGAGCCTTCTCCGTCGGGAGAAAAACCTTCTTCTGGTCCGTGTCCAGAACAATGCCCAGGAAGGGCAGACGCATCGTAGGAATCAGCTGTGACTTTGGAATATTCAGAATCCAGCCGTGCTGTTGTAACACTTCCCGAGAGCGTGCTACGCTGAGCAGCAACTGCTCTCTGGACCTCGCCTTTATGAGGAGATCGTCCAAGTATGGGATAATTGTGACCCCTTGCTTTCGCAGGAGCACCATCATCTCTGCCATTACCTTGGTAAATATTCTCTGTGCCATGGAGAGACTAAACGGCAACGTCTGGAATTGGTAATGACAATCCTGTACCACAAATCTGAGGTACGCCTGATGAGGTGGATAAATGGGGACAAGCAGGTATGCATCCTTTATGTCCAGAGACACCATAAAATCCCCCCCTTCCAGGCTTGCGATGACCGCTCTGAGCGATTCCATCTTGAACTTGAACCTTTTCAGGTATATGTTCAGGGATTTTAAATTCAATATGGGTCTGACCGAACCATCCGGTTTCGGTACCACAAACATGGTCGAATAGAAACCCCTTCCCTGTTGAAGGAGGGGAACCTTCACCACCACCTGCTGAAGATACAATTTGTGAATTGCAGCTAACACTATTTCCCTCTCTAAGGGGGAAGTTGGCAGGGCCGATTTGAGGTAACGGTGAGGGGGCATCTCTTCGAATTCCAGCTTGTATCCCTGAGACACAATCTCTATAGCCCAGGGATCCACCTGTGAGTGAACCCACTTGTGGCTGAAATTTAGGAGACGCGCCCCCACCGGGCCTAGCTCCGCCTGTGGAGCCCCAGCGTCATGCGGTGGATTTAGTGGAAGCAGGGGAGGACTTCTGTTCTTGGGAACTAGCTATATTGTGCAGCTTCTTTCCTCTACCCCTGCCTCTGGCAAGAAAGGACGCACCTCGGACTTTTTTGCCTTTTTGTAATCGAAAGGACTGCATCTGGTAATACGGTGCTTTCTTAGGTTGTGAGGGAACATATGGCAAGAAATTTGATTTTCCAGCCGTAGCCGTGGAGACCAGGTCCGAGAGACTGTCCCTAAACAATTCCTCACCCTTGTAAGGTAAAACCTCCATGTGCTTTTTTGAGTCGGCATCGCCTGTCCACTGCCGAGTTCACAGGACCCTTCTTGCAGAAATCGACATTGCATTTATTCTAGAGCCTAGCATGCTAATGTCCCTTTGAGCATCTCTCATATATAGGACAGCGTCTTTTATATGCCCCAGGGTTAGTATTATAGTATCCCTATCCAATGTATCAAGTTCCTCAGATAAGGTATCTGTCCATGCTGGTACCGCACTACACATCCAGGCCGACGCAATTGCCGGCCTTAATAAGGTACCTGAATGTGTATAAATGGACTTCAGGATACCCTCCTGCTTTCTATCCGCGGCATCTTTTAAGGTAGCCGTATCCTGTGACGGCAGGGCTACCCTCTTGGATAAGCGCGTTAACGCTTTGTCTACCCTAGGGGAGGCTTCCCAGCGTAACCTGTCCGCTGGCGGGAAGGGATACGCCATAAGCATCCGTTTGGAAATCTGCAGTTTCCTATCTGGAGATTCCCAAGCCTTTTCACATAACTCATTTAACTCATGTGAAGGGGGAAAGGTCACCTCTTACCTTTTTTCCCCATACATATAAACCCTCTTGTCAGGTACTGGGGTTTCCTCTGTGATGTGCAACACATCCTTTATTGCTATAATCATATAACGGATGGCTTTAGCCATTTTAGGCTGTAACTTTGCATCATCGCCATCGACACTGGAGTCAGAATCCGTGTCGATATCTGTGTCAACAATTTGGGATAGTGGGCGCTTCTGAGACCCAGACGGTCTCTGCGACAGAGGATCAGGCATGGGCTGGGACCCCGGCTGTCCTAAGGCTTCAGCTTTATCCAACCTTTTATGCAAGGAATTAACATTCTCATTTAAAACCTTCCACATATCCATCCAATCCGGGGTCGGCACCGTCGGCGGCGACCCCACATTTATTTGCTCCTGCTCTGCTTCCACATAGCCTTCCTCGTCAAACATGCCGACACAAGTGTACCGACACACCACACACACAGGGGATGCTCTTTTTGAAGACAGTTCCCCCACAAGGCCCTTTGGAGAGACAGAGAGAGAGTATGCCAGCACACACCCCAGCGCTATATGTCCCAGGAATCACACAGTAACTTAGTGTTAACCCAGTAGCTGCTGTATAACCGTTTTTGCGCCAAAATTATGTGCCCCCCCTCTCTTTTAACCCTCTTCTACCGTGATTCTGCAGGGGAGAGCCTGGGGAGCTTCCTCTCAGCGGAGCTGTGGAGAGAAAATGGCGCTGGTGAGTGCTGAGGAAGAAGCCCCGCCCCCTCAGCGGCGGGCTTCTGTCCCGCGTTTCTATTTAAAAATATGGCGGGGGCCTATGCATATATACAGTGCCCAACTGTATATATGCTCTTTATGCCAAGAGGTACTTAATTGCTGCCCAGGGCGCCCCCCCCTGCGCCCTGCACCCTACTGTGACCGGAGTGTGTGGGTTAGTGTGGGAGCAATGGCGCACAGCTGCAGTGCTGTGCGCTACCTCATATGAAGACTGGAGTCTTCTGCCGCCGATTTCGACATCTTCTTGCTTCAAGCCGCCGCTTCTGACTTCTGACTCTGCGAGGGGGACGGCGGCGCGGCTCTGGGATCGGATGACCAAGGGTGCAATCCTGTGTACGATCCCTCTGGAGCTAATGGTGTCCAGTAGCCTAAGAAGCAGGACCTATCTTCTGTGAGTAGGGCTGCTTCTCTCCCCTCAGTCCCACGTAGCAGAGAGTCTGTTGCCAGCAGAACACTCTGAAAATAAAAAATCCTAACAAAATACTTTCTTATAGTAAGCTCAGGAGAGCTCACTAAGTAGCACCCAGCTCGTCCGGGCACAGATTCTAACTGAGGTCTGGAGGAGGGACATAGAGGGAGGAGCCAGTGCACACCAGAATCCAAATTCTTTCTTAAAGTGCCCTGTCTCCTGCGGAGCCCGTCTATTCCCCATGGTCCTTACGGAGTCCCCAGCATCCACTAGGACGTTAGAGAAAATAATAATAATAATAATAATAATAATAATAATAATAATAATAAAAAAAAACATAATCCTGCATGCAGCCCATTTCATAGGCACATTGTCAGTCCAATATGGCCAACTCCTACTGACAAACCATATATGGCCACTGCAAAGCAATATTTCCAAACATTAGACATATATGTGTGGCCGGAGAGACCCTCCTGCCACATGTGTAATGGTTGCCGTGGCACTGAAGTGGTTAAACCCCAATGCCCGGCGCCATATTGACTGAACAATGGGCGCTTGGTGCCACTTTTAAATTGTGTACTAGCGCTGTGCACAGTCTTTAAAGTAAAACATTGTTTTTTTAAATGTAATATATATATATATATATATATATATACTGTGATGTGAGGCACTGCAGTGCCTTGGTATGTGGATCCTGTGCAGAGCACAGGCTCAGTGTATTTAAACAGAAATGTATGTGAGGTGTATTTAATGTATTTTAAGGTAAAATGCACTTACTGGTTGTTGTGTCCCAGGAGGAGGGAATCCATGGCTGTTCAGGCTGCTGGATTCCCCCAGACCTTTTCACCAAAAGCGGAATGCTTTCTCCTCCAGTCTCAAGCTTAAAAATAGCATGGGAAAAGAGAGGAAAAGATCAGTTTTCCAACAAGCTGAGTGGTTTTCTGGAGCTCCATAGAGATCACCCATGGCAGACAGGAAACCCTGAACTGGGATCTAGGCTGCCCAGCTCTGGAGCCCGAATTCAGGCTGCAGGTAGTGAGCTTGGTCCCGGTCAGATTTCTGAAGTAAGTTTCGGCTGGAAAACTTCCCCCAGCCTAGACTGAACGTCACCGGGGCGGATCCAGCTCCTCCAGGATGGGACGATCAAATGAGACTGACTACTCCCAAGTGTCCATAGAGGACATGTGACCAAGGCATGCACAGCCCATGAGTAAACATTGATTTGTTGTAAACCACAGGGCGGACTTACCCCCTGTGGTATTGTGTATTGGAGTAGGATAAAGGAGGGCAGCTGCCCCATGAAAAGTGTATTATACCATTTTCATTCTGCTGTAAACATCTACTGTATTGCTGAGTTCTTTTCAGAACTATTTGGGCAAATAAACATCATCTGCCTCAAGACGACCGCTTCATCTTGTGACCTGCAGAGCTAAGCAAAACCTAGCTCTGTTGTCCGGCTGTCCGGGGTGTATCCAGCGTCTCCAAGTTCCGCCTTCCGCCAGCTACTGGCAGAGGCCCAGTCAAGCGACTAGTGGGGATTCGTCAGCACCACACAGGTGTGGTAAGGCGGCGTGTCGACGCATACAGAGCAGAACCGTGGTTCCAGATGCCACGGCAGGTTAGGAGTTTGGTAGTGGCAGCGCAGAACCCGCCCACTGCGCAGTGGGTGGAGTCAGTAATGGGCGGTTACTGACGGTAAGCGGGAATCCCCTATGTGGCCAGGCCCCGTGTGACCTAAACATCCATTCTGTGTACTGGGGATGGGACGCGAAAGCGGTGAGAGCTTTCATACGGGACCGTCCGGTCACAATATGTAATAATGCTAAATTCTATACCATCTTATATGGATGGTTCTGGTATTATTTTATGTTGGATTATGAAGGGTATGTGTACCAAGTGTGGTACAGAACCATCAAGCCATGTAGGAGCGTATAAACTGTATACTCACTCAGTATCTGGATGAAGTAGAGCTTGAGCGGAAAATACAGAGTACCAGTGGGTGATGTATGAAGGTATATATACAGTATAAGCAGTAGTGGTATGGCTTTGTAGCCACTATGCTCAGGATATTGCGGGGTCTTTGGGAGCTAAGTGGAAGACATCCATATCCTACTATGGCGTTGCATATATGCAGAAGACCAAATGGCGATAAAGGATTGATGCCTTCCTATTATTATTATTATTATCCTGTATTTATATGGCGCCACAAGGGTTCCGCAGCGCATAACAAAGTATTTAAACAAATGAGCACACAAGTAAACAGTGACTTACAGTACAAGACAATGCAGCACAAGTACATGGTTTATAAACATTGCTGCATCAGTGGTCATGCACTCAAATAAGTAGCACAGTGGCAGAAACCAATGGTTAGGGGTCGTTGAAAGGAAGTATGGAGTAAATGATAGTATAAGAAAGGGAAACCAAAGCACATGATGGAAGAGGGCCCTGCTGATGAAAGCTTGCATTCTGAAGGGGAGGGGCAGACAGACAGGTGTGACACAGGTAGGGTAGAAGTGAGCATGTGACAGAGGATTTAGTATGAGAGATGGCTGGGTTTGATGAAGAAGTGGGTCAAGAGATCCCGTTTGAAGTTTTTTAGAGAGGTGGAGAGTCTGAGAGGAAGAGGGAGAGAAGTCCAGATGTTTCCTAAAGGAGCATCATGGAGACTGCGCAGTCCATAGTTCAACAATTTTTTTTAATACATTTTTTAACATATAACTAATCCATTCTATCAAAATCTAGAAATTTCTTTTGGACTGTGTTTTGGTGTATGTATTGTAGCTATGACTAATAGCTTTTGTGGAATTGCTATGGCTTGCCAGTACGTAGGCAGTGATCCAGCAAACATACACCAAAAAGATGACCACATGATTAATCTTTATCACTTTATGCATTTTTTAAACGGCATCTTTTTGGGGTATGTAGTAGTGATGAGCGGGCTCAGTTCTCTGAGAAGTGTGGTATGATCTGAAAATATTACTATAAAATTTGATTCTGAAGGAGACATACAATCAGAAGTATAAAGAATATATAAATGGACTTAAAACACCCTGGGAAATGACTGCATCTACTATCAGTTCTGATGACAGGGCAGAAACCACCCTAACTGACTGTGGATGGTCTGTCAGGAAATCCAACAACCAGTTACGTATGTGTGCATCATTACCAATCTTTAATAGCTTAGCAATTAGCACTGCTGACACAACCGCATTTAAAGCAGAGCTGTAATCCATGAATAACAGTCTAACACAGAGGTTCCCAAACTGTGTGCCGTGGCTCCCTGGGGTGCCTCGGGACACTTGCAGGGGTGCCCTGGGTTGGTGGTCCAGGACCAATTCAAATTATTCATAGTCAATATAATAGGCAAAACCAATGCTGGTGGCTGCCAGTCATAAAATATGTGGCCAAACAGAAGCAAATCATGTCCCTTACCACACAACTGACCCTAAGGATGACAAATAAATGCAATCTGCTTAATGTAATATTTCTTTCTAAATTTCTCAGTAAGAAATTTTTGGCCTAGGGGTGCCGTGAAAAAGATTCTGATATTCTAGGGCGCCGTGATTCAAAAAAGTTTGGAAACCATTGGTCTAACATATGAGTCTCTGTTCTCCAAATGACAGAGAACCCTATGAAGAACCGTAAGGGCAGCATCTTCAGTTGACCTATTTGGCCTGTAGGCAAACTGGTAGGGGTCAAACTCCAATGATATGCCACCCTTTAGATGATTCAAGACAACCCTTTTAAACACTTCATGACCAGTGATGTAAGGGCAATTGGGCGATAGTCATTCAAACTGGTTACTGCAGAGGACTTAGGTATAGGAACAATTATGCTTGATTTAAAACAGTGCTGAACAATACATTATGCCAACGATAAATACAAAAGTTTTGGTAAAAATACCTGCAAATACACGTAAGACTCTGCCCGGAATACATCTGGACCAGTGGGCCTTCCTGGCATTGGTTTTCCTAAGCATTAGCCTAACTTCAAATAGAGATAGATTCAAAGGATTATCTGACAGGGAATCACCAATTTTCACAGTAGAGAACAAGTTTTCATAAAAATTATTAAACTCATCTGCAGAAGGACTACTTGACGTATGGATAGTTGAACCTTTATAATGAGTAATGCACTTAATCCCTTTCCACATTGATCTTTCATCACCAGTATGTAAGTTGCCTTAACTAAACGGATACCCTTTTTTAGATTTAAACGGGCAGTATTGAATGCTAAATTATCTTTAGATCTTAATGCCCTATCCCTAGTTTTCAAAAGGGAGCGGAGCTCATTATTCATCCATGGCTTATCATTTGGGAATGTATGAACTTCCTTCCTCCTGGTAACACTCTCTATACAACAACTGAGATACTGCAAAACTGAAGAAGCCAGTAAATCTACATTAACATTTCAATCCACCATTGCCTCCTCCATAAACACGTCAAGAGCACTGCAGCCAGAACCAGGGACATCAGCCAAAGACCTGGCAGCAATCTAGGCAGCACCCTGTAAGTTCCCTGAAACACGAGCGCTGCAGCTGCTGCGTTAGAACGTGCTGCCATCTTGAGTAGATGCCACAAGTATTGGATTACAGCTGGGTGAATTTCAACATGTCCTATGTTTTACTCACACAATAAACTTGATGGTACAGAGTTTTTTAAGAAATGACAGCGGTGTGCAGGAGATGCTGTCTGTGGGTCAAAACGTTTCGGGACATTTTCGGCATTCAACATCTGCATGTAGAGACTACAGTGCCTGCAAGAACAGTTCAATTTGCCCTGCCACCAACTGAAGCAAGAGGTGGTAATAAGGTGGAAGTCCCCCTTTCTCATGCTTCAGCAGTAGGACAAACGGCAAAAAGCCATCCAAAGCTACACAACAAGGCATGACATTGGGTGAGGAGGGTTAATGTAACTTACTCCACAAAGTGGAGAATACTTTCCATGTTGTGCAAGGTGCTTAAACCATTATTTATTTATGTATTTATTAACAGTTTCTTATATAGCGCAGCAAATTCCGTTGCGCTTTACAACTGGACACAATTAGAAGACAAAACTGGGTAAAAACAAACAGGCATAGAGGTAGAAGGGCGATGCTCACAAGCTTAAAACAATCTATGGGGAAATAGGCATTGATACACAAGGATAGGAGTTATCTATTGCATAGTTGTCCACCAGATTGCAAAGGAGGGCTGCATGATATCACATCACAGCAGTGATGAACCAGGGTCAGGAGGAAGGGAGAGTGATGAATTAAATATGTGGGGGACATGTGTGGACTGTACAGTGGTTATATAATTGGATAGGAAAGCTATGAAGGTTATGTGAGCGGTTCTGGAATTTTATAAGCTTGTCTGAATAGGTGAGTTTTCAGGGAACGCTTGAAGGTTTGAAGACTAGAGGAGAGTCTTACTGTACGTAGTAGGGCATTCCACACAGTGGGTGCAGCCCGAAGAAAGTCCTGTAATCATGCATGGGAGCAAGTAATGAGTGTGGATGAGAGACGCAGATCTTGTGAAAAGCGAAGGGTATGGATTGGGAGATAATTTGAGATAAGCGAAGAGATGTATGTTGGTGTAGTTTGGTTAATAGCCTTGTGTGTAAGTAACAGTATTTTATATTGACTACAGTAGAATACAGGTAGCCAATGGAGGGACTGACATAGTGGATCTGCAGACAATGAAGATCTAGCGAGGAATATTAGCCTCGCAGCTGCATTCAGAATGGATTGTAATGGTGAGAGTCTCTTCTTAGTAAGACCAGTAAGAAGACTATTGCAATAATCAATGCGGGAGATAATGGGCCTAATTCAGACCTGATCGTAGATGTGCTAAATTTAGCACATCTACGATCAGATACACAGACATGCGGGGGGATGCTCAGCACAGAGTAAGTCCGTCCCGCATGTCAGGCCTAACCACCCCGCACAAGTACAAACGCATCGCACAGCGGCGATACTTTTGTGCTGGAAGAGGAGCTCCCTGCCAGCGCAGCTCCTGCGCGCTGGCAGACGCTACTCGTCGCTGTGAGGGTCTCAGCGGCTGTGTGTGATGTCACGCAGCCGCCGCAGCCCGCCCCCCCCCATTGGTCCTGGCATGCCTGCACCCCCTCTCGCGCAGTGACCTCTTCTGCCTGTCGATCAGGTAGAGGCGATCGCAGGGCTGAGACAGCCATTGGCTGTCTAGCATGCGCCGGCGCACTGTCGCCAGTGCATGCGCAGGTCAGACCTGATCGGCTGCCGTGCAAAGACGCACAGCAATGATCAGGTCTGAATTAGCCGTGTCTTGTGTAAGATATGATCGTATTTTGGATATGTTTCTTAGATGCATGTAACATGATTTTGAGACAGATTGAATGTGTGGAGCAAAGAACAGTTCTGAGTCAAGTATGACACCTAGGCAGCGAGCTTGTGATGTAGGGTTGATTGTAGAGTTCTCAGCAGTGATAGAAATATCAGGTTGGTAACTGCTACAGGTGGAAATATATTTAACTCTGTTTTACAACTACTAAGTTTAAGGTGGTGAGATGACATCCAAGATGAAACAGAAGAAAGGCATTCAGTGACCCGGCCCAATACAGATAGAGACAAATCAGGGGAGGATTGGTAGATTTGAGTATCATCTGCATACAGATGATACCGAAATCCAAAAGAGCTGATTAGTTTCCCAAAAGATGAGGTATAGCTTGAGAAAAGCAGTGGACCTAAGACTGAGCCCTGCGGTACTCCAACTGAAAGAGGTAGCGATGAGGAGATGGATTCAGAGAAACGGACACTGAAAGAGCAATTAGATAGGTAGGATAGGAACCAAGAGAGGACCGTGTCCTGAAGACCCAGGTATTGCAGTGTTTGTATGAGAAGAGAGTGGTCAACAGTGTCAAAAGCAGCAGAGAGATCTAGAAGAATAAGTAGTGAGTAATGGCCTTAAGACTTCACAGTGAACAGATCATTCACAACTTTAGTCAGTGCTGTCTCTGTGGAGTGTTGGGAGCGAAAGCCTTATTGATGTGGGTCCAATAAGTTGTATGAGTTCAAAAAGTGTGTGAGGCGAGTGTAGGCAAGTTTTTCAAGTAGCTTGGAGAGACATGGAAGTTGAGAGATGGGACGGTAGTTTGAGAGAGAGTTAGGGTCAGAATTTTGTTTTTTCAGAATGGGACTAATCACTGCATTCTTGAACAGTGAAGGAAAGATACCAGTAGAGAGAGAGAGATTACAGATGTTAGTTAAGGTTGGGATGAGCACAGGAGACAGAGCTTTATTTATTTGTAAGGGTATAGCATCAAGAGGCGAGGTAGGCAGATGAAAAGAGTGCAGATACTTCATCTTCATTTGTGGAATCAAATGAAGAGAAAGTGCCAGAGGGTTCAGGTAGGGAATTTAGTAGGTCACTGGTTGAGGAAGAGCATACCATTTCATCTTGGATCTCATCAATCTTGTCCTTGAAGTAAGAAGCAAGATCTTGCACCTTGATAGTGGCTGGTGGGTTGGGTGAAGGAGGGTTGAGAAGTGATTTAAATGTATTAAAAAGTCGTTTCAAAGTAAAAATCTGTGAAGTGAGATTCGACACTGCTAGCTTGAGTCAGGTGTTTCCCCTAATTAGGCTTTTGGAAAATCAGCTGGAGAAATTAGAGGATATGAAACAAAGCGATTCTGCTAAGTATGTCAGACTTGTAGATCAAGTGCCTGAATCAGCAGTAGATGGATTTACACAGCCACAAACAAGTGGCTTTGCAAATCCATCAACTGAAAATACAAATGCAGACACCTCCTTGCTGCACTTGTGAACTTAGCGTTGAAACTGAGGTTGCAGCCTGGGATGAACATCGTGATTGTTGGTCACTATGTTTCCCACAGAGGGCCAGTTGAGTAAGCCTCATCTTACTCAGGCTGGCCATTGCAGGGTGCCTTGCGAGGCCAGGAAGTATGTATTCAGATAACCTTTATGGGCATTTGAACCAGCATCAATGTGCTGAATCGTGCCCCAAGTCCATTATTTCCTTTACCAGGATCCAAGGTTTTGTCAATATCTTGATATCGGATAACTACATTTTGGCACTCATGCTTGATCATAGGATAAAGTTATATGTCTTGTCTTTATTTCCAACTGACCCAGATCTTAAGAGATGCAGAGAGCTCCTGGTGAGCAAGTTGGCAGCTCAAGTGGTACATGACATGACAACGTCTCTTCCTTCAGTTTCTCAAAAACTCAGCTTTCCCAACAGAAGCAGTGGTGATGCAGAGGATTCAAAAAAACATTTTGAGATCTGGTTGGGTCTAAAAGAATTGTCCAAAATTAGTGACACCTCTATCTTCATTCCTTCTGACATGGTAAACATCCAAAGAATGGTGAAGGATTATTTAAATAACATCTGTGGTGAGAAGGTTTGTTTTTCACCACAATTGCCCACATTCCTGTAGGATCATCTCCCTTTCAGAGAGAAGAAAACAAGGCCTGCACATTCTGCACCTGTCATGGAGGTTTATAATTCAGGGCTTTCTGAATTTCACAGCTGCATTTGGAGAAACAGAGGTCCAGGTTTTCCAACTCACCCAGAGACAGCAGGAAGTCAGGTGCAGGAGAGGGGTTTAAAAATCCCATTTACCCAGAGTTCTGTGCACTGATGCCTGTTAGAGGCCAGTGAACAGGAAACAGTTTGTAGCTCCATGGACTGTGGACATTGGCCATGCCAGGAGAGCATGATATGTGTGGCTGCAAGCCACTGCAGCAGAATGACTATTGAGCACGGGAAGTGCTAGGACCTTTTATGTTCATTTTTCTGTAAGTATCTGTGTGACCAGGCCCAAACCTGTGTATGCTGTCCTACACTGTCTGATGCCAGTAAAGACACTGTGTTGTAACTGGAAAACCTGCCTGAGAGTCATTATTTCAAGTACACATTTTACACAGCGTACAAATAGGGATGTCAAAGAGTCCTTTTGAGTACTAAAAAAGGCAATTTGGAGGCCCTTGTACAAACTCACTTTGCATTACTTGAGCTTACCACTTTCCAGTGTATACTCAGAAAGAGTTTTCAGAACAGCTAGGAACCTTGTCAGTGATTGGCTTAGGAGGCTGTTTCCTCAAAAAAAAAAAAAAAAGATGTTCATCAAAATGATAAAGACTTCTGCAATGGTGGATTCCAGCGGGGATGAATTAATATTATTGTGGGAGGATGATGTACACACTGATGAGGGTGGGGATGAGGATGGCAATGACAAAGACATCTTGGTGCTGTAGAGCTGATAGCTTAACTGCCTTAAGCCCATGGTAGCTTGTTTCGTGGGGGCAAAACAAACCAAGCACTTCAGACACAATAGTGTCAGTCCCTGTTGCTGAAGTGCTTGGTTTGTTAAATTGTTCATGTCCTTTTTAATATCCAAAGTAAGGGTGGATGGGAGGACCCAAGGACAATTCCATCTTGCACCACTTCTTTTCTGCCACTGCTGTGTGGCAATTTTTCATAGATGTGCTGATTGTTTGTGCTGCTGCTCTGTTGCAAGTAACCAGCCTGCTCGCTGCAGCCTATGGCCTAAGCTGGGTTAAAACAATATTGTGAGCTGTGAGGTGGTCAAAATTGACTGGAAATGACTGGAATGTTATTGAGGTTAATAATACTATCGGAACAAAAAAAAGGCCCAAATTATGTGACTTTAGCATTTTTTTTAACCAATTTCTGGAGAGAAAAAAAATACAGATTTAAAATCAAGACACGTGAGGGTGGGTTTGGCAAAACCAAACCCAAAACCAACACACAAAGTTAATACTGATCCAAAACTAACAGACGGGGGTCGTCGCTCATCTCTAGTATGTAGTTATGACAAGGAAGCTATTGCTACATTGCTTTGATCTGAAAGTATTTATGTGGTGACAAAGCTAATAAACCCCAAGAAGATGCATTAAAATGTGTAAAATCACATAAATTTCTCTAAAAGGTCCATGATTATAGCTGAGCATTATTGAGTATGACATCTTATTGGTGAATGTGGCTGTATGAACGTTAGCTTTTGAAGAATATGCAGCATTTAGGCAGTAACACAGCTAATGTACACCAAACAGATGGCTTTAGAAGATGTACAGTAAATCAAAGGCATTTATGTAAATCAAAGGTACATGATTCATATTAAACATGTTTAAAAATCCATTTTTTCAGAGCTGTGACGATCACTTTCTCAGAAATATGCCAACAAGCAAGCAGTCACGCAAACACCAAAATAATTGCGTTAATTGATAAAATATAACGACCATTGGACTGCAAGATTCACTATCCATGGTTTACAATGACATCTTGATGTAGCTGGGAATGTCAGCTTTTGAAGAATATGACAGAATTTAGGCACTCGCACAGCTAACATACACCAAAAGGATGGATTTAAAAGATGGAAATCAAAGGTAATTCACAAAAAGGTACAGGAGTTAATAAGCTACATGTTTTCAAAAGACATATTTTGCAGGTATGACCTGTGACCAATTCCAACTCATTCCTACTGTCTTTACTTTATATCGGCGGTTATACAGCAAACATACAGTACATACAGCAAAGAGTATAAGTATGTTTGCATTTTTCAAATAATCATTCCAATACACTGATTATTACACATTTTGAAAGGTTAATTATACTGTATTTATAACAAAGCATTTTGTCATTCAAGATGTATTTTTACTTCTAAAATTCATGAAATAATGAAACAACAGAAAAGTCCAAAAATCCATTTACATTTCTTTAGAACTTCTTGTAAAAATTATTTTCATTGTTTCCATTTATTCAACTCCAGATTGATCTTGACCGTCCTCGGGTGTCCTTCCTGTCCAGCATTCAAATTCTGTAAAAATACAAGAGAATAATTGTAAAAAGCCCAATACAGTCCCCGCTACCACTCTTACCCACAGGATGTTCTGCCTGTTATTCCTCTACTACCTGCTAGCAGTGTCACCTCCCGGCTATTCTCCTGCCTCTTGTCTGAGTTGCAGCTCTAGGACTGATGTTGAATAGTTGCTGTTGCATCATGCATTGAAAAATAAGATTTTACTTACCGATAAATCTATTTCTCGTAGTCCGTAGTGGATGCTGGGGACTCCGTCAGGACCATGGGGATTAGCGGCTCCGCAGGAGACAGGGCACAAAAATAAAGCTTTAGGATCAGGTGGTGTGCACTGGCTCCTCCCCCTATGACCCTCCTCCAAGCCTCAGTTAGGATACTGTGCCCGGACGAGCGTACACAATAAGGAAGGATTTTGAATCCCGGGTAAGACTCATACCAGCCACACCAATCACACCGTACAACTTGTGATCTGAACCCAGTTAACAGTATGACAACGTAGGAGCCTCTGAACAGACGGCTCACAACAAGAACAACCCGATTTTTTTGTAACAATAACTATGTACAAGTATTGCAGACAATCCGCACTTGGGATGGGCGCCCAGCATCCACTACGGACTACGAGAAATAGATTTATCGGTAAGTAAAATCTTATTTTCTCTAACGTCCTAGTGGATGCTGGGGACTCCGTCAGGACCATGGGGATTATACCAAAGCTCCCAAACGGGCGGGAGAGTGCGGATGACTCTGCAGCACCGAATGAGAGAACTCCAGGTCCTCTTTAGCCAGGGTATCAAATTTGTAGAATTTTGCAAACGTGTTCTCCCCCGACCACGTAGCTGCTCGGCAAAGTTGTAATGCCGAGACCCCTCGGGCAGCCGCCCAGGATGAGCCCACCTTCCTTGTGGAATGGGCCTTCACAGATTTAGGCTGTGGCAGGCCTGCCACAGAATGTGCAAGTTGAATTGTGCTACAAATCCAACGAGCAATCGTCTGCTTAGAAGCAGGAGCACCCAGCTTGTTGGGTGCATACAGTATAAACAGCGAGTCAGATTTTCTGACTCCAGCCGTCCTTGAAATATATATTTTCAATGCCCTGACAACGTCCAGCAACTTGGAATCCTCCAAATCGCTAGTAGCCGCAGGCACCACAATAGGCTGGTTCAGGTGAAAAGCTGACACCACCTTAGGCAGAAAATGAGGACGCGTCCGCAGTTCTGCCCTGTCCGAATGGAAAATCAGATATGGGCTTTTATACGATAAAGCCGCCAATTCTGACACTCTCCTGGCTGAAGCCAGGGCCAGTAGCATGGTTACTTTCCATGTAAGATATTTCAAATCCGCCGATTTGAGTGGCTCAAACCAGTGGGATTTGAGAAAATCCAAAACTACATTAAGGTCCCACGGAGCCACTGGGGGCACAACCGGGGCTGTATATGTAGTACTCCTTTTACAAAAGTCTGGACTTCAGGAACTGAAGCCAATTCTTTCTGGAAGAAAATCGACAGGGCCGAAATTTGAACCTTAATGGACCCCAACTTGAGGCCCATAGACAATCCTGTTTGCAGGAAATGTAGGAATCGACCCAATTGAAATTCCTCCGTGGGGGCCTTCCTGGCCTCACACCACGCAACATATTTTCTCCAAATGCGGTGATAATATTGTGCAGTCACCTCCTTCCTGGCTTTAACCAGTGTAGGAATGACCTCTTCTGGAATGCCTTTTTCCCTTAGAATTCGGCGTTCAACCGCCACGCCGTCAAACGCAGCCGCGGTAAGTCTTGGAATAGACACGGTCCCTGCTGAATCAGGTCCCGTCTTAGAGGTAGAGGCCACGGATTTTCCGTGAGCATCTCCTGAAGTTCCGGGTACCAAGTTCTTCTTGGCCAATCCGGAGCCACGAGTATCGTTCTTACTCCCCTTTGCCGTATAATTCTCAGTACTTTGGGTATGAGAGGCAGAGGAGGAAACACATACACTGACTGGAACACCCACGGTGTTACCAGAGCGTCCACAGCTATTGCCTGAGGGTCTCTTGACCTGGCGCAATACCTGTCCAGTTTTTTGTTGAGGCGAGACGCCATCATATCCACCTTTGGTTTTTCCCAACGGTTCACAATCATGTGGAAGACTTCTGGATGAAGTCCCCACTCTCCCGGGTGTAGATCGTGTCTGCTGAGGAAGTCTGCTTCCCAGTTGTCCACTCCCGGAATGAACACTGCTGACAGTGCTATCACATGATCTTCCGCCCAGCAAAAATCCTTGCAGCTTCTGCCATTGCTCTCCTGCTTCTTGTGCCGCCCTGTCTGTTTACGTGGGCGACTGCCGTGATGTTGTCCGACTGGATCAACACCGGCTGACCCTGAAGCAGGGGTTTTGCCAGGCTTAGAGCATTGTAAATCGCTCTTAGCTCCAGTATATTTATGTGAAGAGACATCTCCAGGCTTGACCATACTCCCTGGAAGTTTCTTCCCTGTGTGACCGCTCCCCAGCCTCTCAGACTGGCATCCGTGGTCACCAGGACCCAGTCCTGTATGCCGAATCTGCGGCCTTCTAACAGATGAGCACTCTGCAACCACCACAGAAGAGACACCCTTGTCCGTGGCGATAAGGTTATCCGCTGATGCATCTGCAGATGCAATCCGGACCATTTGTCCAGCAGATCCCACTGAAAAGTTCGTGCGTGGAATCTGCCGAATGGGATTGCTTCGTAAGAAGCCACCATCTTTCCCAGGACTCTTGTGCATTGATGCACAGACACTTTTCCTGGTTTTAGGAGGTTCCTGACAAGTTCGGATAACTCCTTGGCTTTCTCCTCCGGAAGAAACACCTTTTTCTGAACCGTGTCCAGAATCATTCCCAGGAACAGCAGACGTGTTGTCGGGGTCAACTGAGATTTTGGAAAATTCAGAATCCACCCGTGTTGTTGCAGCACTACTTGGGTTAGTGCTACTCCGTCCTCCAGCTGTTCTCTGGACCTTGCCCTTATCAGGAGATCGTCCAAGTAAGGGATAATTAATACGCCTCTTCTTCGCAGAAGAATCATCATTTCGGCCATTACCTTGGTAAAGACCCGAGGTGCCGTGGACAATCCAAACGGCAGCGTCTGAAACTGATAATGACAGTTTTGCACCACGAACCTGAGGTACCCTTGATGTGAAGGGCAAATTGGGACATGCAGGTAAGCATCTTTTATGTCCAGGGACACCATAAAGTCCCCTTCTTCCAGATTCGCTATCACTGCTCTGAGTGATTCCATCTTGAACTTGAATTTTTGTATGTACAGGTTCAAAGATTTCAGATTTAGAATAGGTCTTACCGAGCCGTCCGGCTTCGGTACCACAAATAGCGTGGAGTAATACCCCTTTTCCTGTTGTAGGAGGGGTACCTTGACTATCACCTGCTGAGAAAACAGCTTGTGAATGGCTTCCAATACCGTCGCCCTGTCTGAGGGAGACGTTGGCAAAGCAGACTTTAGGAACCGGCGAGGGGGAGACTTCTCGAATTCCAACCTGTAACCCTGAGATACTACCTGCAGGATCCAGGGGTCCACCTGTGAGCAAGCCCACTGCGCGCTGAAATTCTTGAGTCGACCCCTCACCGTTCCTGAGTCCGCTTGTAAAGCCCCAGCGTCATGCTGAGGGCTTTGCAGAACCCGCGGAGGGCTTCTGTTCCTGGGAAGGAGCTGCTTGCTGCCCTCTCTTACCCTTTCCTCTGCCTCGGGGCAGATATGACTGTCCTTTTGCCCGCTTCTTATAGGACCGAAAGGACTGCGGCTGAAAAGACGGTGTCTTTTTCTGTTGGGAGGGGGTCTGAGGTAAAAAGGTGGATTTCCCGGCAGTTGCCGTGGCCACCAAATCCGATAGACCGACGCCAAATAATTCCTCCCCTTTATACGGCAATACTTACATATGCCGTTTGGAATCCGCATCACCTGACCACTGTCGTGTCCATAAACTTCTTCTGGCAGATATGGACATCGCACTTACTCTCGATGCCAGAGTGCAAATATCCCTCTGAGCATCTCGCATATAAAGAAAAGCATCCTTTAATTGCTCTAAAGTCTGTAAAATACTGTCCCTATCCAGGGTATCAATATTTTCAGTCAGGGAATCCGACCAGACCACCCCAGCACTGCACATCCAGGCTGAGGCGATGGCTGGTCGCAGTATAACACCAGTATGTGTGTATATACTTTTTAGGGTAGTTTCCAGCCTCCTATCAGCTGGATCCTTGAGGGCGGCCGTATCAGGAGACGGTAACGCCACTTGTTTTGATAAGCGTGTGAGCGCCTTATCCACCTTAGGGGGTGTTTCCCAGCGCGCCCTAACCTCTGGCGGGAAAGGGTATAATGCCAATAACTTTTTTGAAATTAGCACTTTTCTATCTGGGTTAACCCACGCTTCATCACATACATCATTCAATTTCTCTGATTCAGGAAAAACTCCAGGTAGTTTTTTCACCCCCCACATAATACCCCTTTTTGTGGTACTTGTAGTATCAGATATATGCAAAGCCTCCTTCATTGCCGTGATCATATAACGTGTGGCCCTACTGGAAAATAAGTTTGTTTCTTCACCGTCGACACTAGATTCAGTGTCCGTGTCTGGGTCTGTGTCGACCGACTGAGGTAAAGGGCGTTTTACAGCCCCTGACGGTGTCTGAGACGCCTGGGCAGGTACTAACTGGTTTGCCGGCCGTCTCATGTCGTCAACTGATTTTTGTAATGTGCTGACATTATCACGTAATTCCATAAACAAAGCCATCCATTCCGGTGTCGACTCCCTGGGGGGTGACATCACCATTACCGGCAATTGCTCTGCCTCCACACCAACATCGTCCTCATACATGTCGACACACACGTACCGACACACAGCAGACACACAGGGAATGCTCTATTGAAGACAGGACCCCACTAGCCCTTTGGGGAGACAGAGGGAGAGTTTGCCAGCACACACCCAAGCGCTATAATATATATGGGAACAACCCTATATAAGTGTTGTATCCTTATAGCAGCTTAAATATAGTAATATCGCCCTCTCTGTTTTACCCTGTTTCTGTAGTGCAGTGCAGGGGAGAGTCCTGGGAGCCTTCCTCACAGCGGAGCTGAGCAGGAAAATGGCGCTGTGTGCTGAGGAGAATAAGCCCCGCCCCCTATTTCGGCGGGCTCTTCTCCGGAGTTTGTGAGATCTGGCAGGGGTTAAATACATCCATATAGCCTCAAGGGCTATATGTGATGTATTTTTTAGCCATAAAAAGGTATTGTACATTGCTGCCCAGGGCGCCCCCCCAGCGCCCTGCACCCTCCGTGACCGCTGTGTGAAGTGTGCTGACAACAATGGCGCACAGCTGCAGTGCTGTGCGCTACCTCAGGAAGACTGAAAAGTCTTCTGCCGCCTGCTTCTGGACCTCTTCCATCTTCGGCATCTGCAAGGGGGGTCGGCGGCGCGGCTCCGGGACCGGACTCCATGGCTGGGCCTGTGTTCGATCCCTCTGGAGCTAATGGTGTCCAGTAGCCTAAGAAGCCAATCCATCCTGCACGCAGGTGAGTTGACTTCTCTCCCCTAAGTCCCTCGATGCAGTGAGCCTGTTGCCAGCAGGACTCACTGAAAATAAAAAACCTAAAAACTTTTTCTAAGCAGCTCTTCAGGAGAGCCACCTAGATTGCACCCTGCTCGGACGGGCACAAAAACCTAACTGAGGCTTGGAGGAGGGTCATAGGGGGAGGAGCCAGTGCACACCACCTGATCCTAAAGCTTTATTTTTGTGCCCTGTCTCCTGCGGAGCCGCTAATCCCCATGGTCCTGACGGAGTCCCCAGCATCCACTAGGACGTTAGAGAAATAGCGGACATTACTGATATGCTGGTCTGCCTGCTACTAATCTTTATCTGCTTGCTAGTCTGCCTGCTACTAATCTTTATCTGCTCGCTGGTCTGTCTGCAACTAATCTTTATCTGCTTGCTGGTCTGCCTGCTACTAATCTTGATCTGCTTGCTGGTCTGCCTGCTACTAATCTTGATCTGCTTGCTGGTCTGCCTGCTACTAATCTTGATCTGTTTGCTAGTCTGCCTGCTACTAATCTTTGCTGGTCTGCCTGCCACTCCACTACCACCTTCTGCACTCTCTCCTCCCTCTTCTCCCTGTCCCCAAGTTAAGTTGCAGTCCTGATAAAGGGTGGGGGGTGGGGTGTCAATGGATAATCTGCTTGTATCACTAAAATCAGTATACATTATATTTTTTTATTTATATGATCTATTAATGCCTCATAGAGTAATCCAGGGCTACCACACATTTTGGCATTATATACCGGTGCTGGTGAAAAACCTGACATGTTCCAGCAAATCCCAGTGAAAAATGATCACTTCCTGGGGATGCACCATTTTTTGCTTGTTTTTTTAATTTTATTAAAAGGGTGGAGTAGAATGTACCACAATTTGGGAGGGGTGGCCTGGAATGCATCACGGGATTACATTCCTTGAATAATAATGGACTTTTCTAAGATCTTGCAGCCCTGGCACATGCAAGCAAAAATAAACATTTAGTTAATGATAGTGATGAGCGCCTGAAATTTTTCGGGTTTTGTGTTTTGGTTTTGGGTTCGGTTCCGCTGCCGTGTTTTGGGTTCGACCGCGTTTTGGCAAAACCTCACCGAATTTTTTTTGTCGGATTCGGGTGTGTTTTGGATTCGGGTGTGTTTTTTTCAAAAAACCCTAAAAAACAGCTTAAATCATAGAATTTGGGGGTCATTTTGATTCCATATTATTATTAACCTCAAAAACCATAATTTCCACTCATTTTCAGTCTATTCTGAATACCTCACACCTCACAATATTATTTTTAGTCCTAAAATTTGCACCGAGGTCGCTGGATGACTAAGCTAAGCGACCCTAGTGGCCGACACAAAACACCTGGCCCATCTAGGAGTGGCACTGCAGTGTCACGCAGGATGTCCCTTCCAAAAAACCCTCCCCAAACAGCACATGACGCAAAGAAAAAAAGAGGCGCAATGAGGTAGCTGTGTGAGTAAGATTAGCGACCCTAGTGGCCGACACAAACACCGGGCCCATTTAGGAGTGGCACTGCAGTGTCACGCAGGATGTCCCTTCCAAAAAACCCTCCCCAAACAGCACATGACGCAAAGAAAAAAAGAGGCGCAATGAGGTAGCTGTGTGAGTAAGATTAGCGACCCTAGTGGCCGACACAAACACCGGGCCCATCTAGGAGTGGCACTGCAGTGTCACGCAGGATGTCCCTTCCAAAAAACCCTCCCCAAACAGCACATGACGCAAAGAAAAAAAGAGGCGCAATGAGGTAGCTGTGTGAGTAAGATTAGCGACCGTAGTGGCCGACACAAACACCGGGCCCATTTAGGAGTGGCACTGCAGTGTCACGCAGGATGTCCCTTCCAAAAAACCCTCCCCAAACAGCACATGACGCAAAGAAAAAAAGAGGCGCAATGAGGTAGCTGTGTGAGTAAGATTAGCGACCCTAGTGGCCGACACAAACACCGGGCCCATCTAGGAGTGGCACTGCAGTGTCACGCAGGATGGCCCTTCCAAAAAACCCTCCCCAAACAGCACATGACGCAAAGAAAAAAAGAGGCGCAATGAGGTAGCTGACTGTGTGAGTAAGATAAGCGACCCTAGTGGCCGACACAAACACCGGGCCCATTTAGGAGTGGCACTGCAGTGTCACGCAGGATGTCCCTTCCAAAAAACCCTCCCCAAACAGCACATGACGCAAAGAAAAATAAAAGAAAAAAGAGGTGCAAGATGGAATTGTCCTTGGGCCCTCCCACCCACCCTTATGTTGTATAAACAAAACAGGACATGCACACTTTAACCAACCCATCATTTCAGTGACAGGGTCTGCCACACGACTGTGACTGATATGACGGGTTGGTTTGGACCCCCCCCAAAAAAGAAGCAATTAATCTCTCCTTGCACAAACTGGCTCTACAGAGGCAAGATGTCCACCTCATCATCATCCTCCGATATATCACCGTGTACATCCCCCTCCTCACAGATTATCAATTCGTCCCCACTGGAATCCACCATCTCAGCTCCCTGTGTACTTTGTGGAGGCAATTGCTGCTGGTCAATGTCTCCGCGGAGGAATTGATTATAATTCATTTTAATGAACATCATCTTCTCCACATTTTCTGGATGTAACCTCGTACGCCGATTGCTGACAAGGTGAGCGGCGGCACTAAACACTCTTTCGGAGTACACACTTGTGGGAGGGCAACTTAGGTAGAATAAAGCCAGTTTGTGCAAGGGCCTCCAAATTGCCTCTTTTTCCTGCCAGTATAAGTATGGACTGTGTGACGTGCCTACTTGGATGCGGTCACTCATATAATCCTCCACCATTCTTTCAATGGGGAGAGAATCATATGCAGTGACAGTAGACGACATGTCCGTAATCGTTGTCAGGTCCTTCAGTCCGGACCAGATGTCAGCATCAGCAGTCGCTCCAGACTGCCCTGCATCACCGCCAGCGGGTGGGCTCGGAATTCTGAGCCTTTTCCTCGCACCCCCAGTTGCGGGAGAATGTGAAGGAGGAGATGTTGACAGGTTGCGTTCCGCTTGACTTGACAATTTTCTCACCAGCAGGTCTTTCAACCCCAGCAGACTTGTGTCTGCCGGAAAGAGAGATCCAAGGTAGGCTTTAAATCTAGGTTCGAGCATGGTGGCCAAAATGTAGTGCTCTGATTTCAACAGATTGACCACCCGTGAATCCTTGTTAAGCGAATTAAGGGCTCCATCCACAAGTCCCACATGCCTAGCGGAATCGCTCCGTGTTAGCTCCTCCTTCAATGTCTCCAGCTTCTTCTGCAAAAGCCTGATGAGGGGAATGACCTGACTCAGGCTGGCAGTGTCTGAACTGACTTCACGTGTGGCAAGTTCAAAGGGCAGCAGAACCTTGCACAACGTTGAAATCATTCTCCACTGCGCTTGAGACAGGTGCATTCCACCTCCTATATCGTGCTCAATTGTATAGGCTTGAATGGCCTTTTGCTGCTCCTCCAACCTCTGAAGCATATAGAGGGTTGAATTCCACCTCGTTACCACTTCTTGCTTCAGATGATGGCAGGGCAGGTTCAGTAGTTTTTGGTGGTGCTCCAGTCTTCTGTACGTGGTGCCTGTACGCCGAAAGTGTCCCGCAATTCTTCTGGCCACCGACAGCATCTTTTGCACGCCCCTGTCGTTTTTTAAATAATTCTGCACCACCAAATTCAAGGTATGTGCAAAACATGGGACGTGCTGGAATTTGCCCATATTTAATGCACACACAATATTGCTGGCGTTGTCCGATGCCACAAATCCACAGGAGAGTCCAATTGGGGTAAGCCATTCCGCGATGATCTTCCTCAGTTGCCGTAAGAGGTTTTCAGCTGTGTGCGTATTCTGGAAAGCGGTGATACAAAGCGTAGCCTGCCTAGGAAAGAGTTGGCGTTTGCGAGATGCTGCTACTGGTGCCGCCGCTGCTGTTCTTGCGGCGGGAGTCCATACATCTACCCAGTGGGCTGTCACAGTCATATAGTCCTGACCCTGCCCTGCTCCACTTGTCCACATGTCCGTGGTTAAGTGGACATTGGGTACAGCTGCATTTTTTAGGACACTGGTGACTCTTTTTCTGAGGTCTGTGTACATTTTCGGTATCGCCTGCCTAGAGAAATGGAACCTAGATGGTATTTGGTACCGGGGACACAGTACCTCCAACAAGTCTCTAGTTGGCTCTGCAGTAATGATGGATACCGGAACCACGTTTCTCACCACCCAGGATGCCAAGGCCTCAGTTATCCGCTTTGCAGTAGGATGACTGCTGTGATATTTCATCTTCCTCGCAAAGGACTGTTGGACAGTCAATTGCTTGGTGGAAGTAGTAAAAGTGGTCTTACGACTTCCCCTCTGGGATGACCATCGACTCCCAGCAGCAACAACAGCAGCGCCAGCAGCAGTAGGCGTTACACGCAAGGATGCATCGGAGGAATCCCAGGCAGGAGAGGAATCATCAGAATTGCCAGTGACATGGCCTGCAGGACTATTGGCATTCCTGGGGAAGGAGGAAATTGACACTGAGGGAGTTGGTGGGGTGGTTTGCGTGAGCTTGGTTACAAGAGGAAGGGATTTACTGGTCAGTGGACTGCTTCCGCTGTCACCCAAAGTTTTTGAACTTGTCACTGACTTATTATGAATGCGCTGCAGGTGACGTATAAGGGAGGATGTTCCGAGGTGGTTAACGTCCTTACCCCTACTTATTACAGCTTGACAAAGGGAACACACGGCTTGACACCTGTTGTCCGCATTTCTGTTGAAATACCTCCACACCGAAGAGCTGATTTTTTTGGTATTTTCACCAGGCATGTCAACGGCCATATTCCTCCCACGGACAACAGGCGTCTCCCCGGGTGCCTGACTTAAACAAACCACCTCACCATCAGAATCCTCCTGGTCAATTTCCTCCCCAGCGCCAGCAACACCCATATCCTCCTCATCCTGGTGTACTTCAACACTGACATCTTCAATCTGACTATCAGGAACTGGACTGCGGGTGCTCCTTCCAGCACTTGCAGGGGGCGTGCAAATGGTGGAAGGCGCATGCTCTTCACGTCCAGTGTTGGGAAGGTCAGGCATCGCAACCGACACAATTGGACTCTCCTTGTGGATTTGGGATTTCGAAGAACGCACAGTTCTTTGCGGTGCTACTGCTTTTGCCAGCTTGAGTCTTTTCATTTTTCTAGCGAGAGGCTGAGTGCCTCCATCCTCATGTGAAGCTGAACCACTAGCCATGAACATAGGCCAGGGCCTCAGCCGTTCCTTGCCACTCCGTGTGGTAAATGGCATATTGGCAAGTTTACGCTTCTCCTACGGCAATTTTATTTTAGGTTTTGGAGTCCTTTTTTTACTGATATTTGGTGTTTTGGATTTGACATGCTCTGTACTATGACATTGGGCATCGGCCTTGGCAGACGACGTTGCTGGCATTTCATCGTCTCGGCCATGACTAGTGGCAGCAGCTTCAGCACGAGGTGGAAGTGGATCTTGATCTTTCCCTAATTTTGGAACCTCAACATTTTTGTTCTCCATATTTTAATAGGCACAACTAAAAGGCACCTCAGGTAAACAATGGAGATGGATGGATACTAGTATACAATTATGGACGGACTGCCGAGTGCCGACACAGAGGTAGCTACAGCCGTGGACTACCGTACTGTACTGTGTCTGCTGCTAATATAGACTGGTTGATAAAGAGATGTAGTAGTATGTATGTATAAAGAAGAAAGAAAAAAAAACCACGGGTAGGTGGTATACAATTATGGACGGACTGCCGAGTGCCGACACAGAGGTAGCTACAGCCGTGAACTACCGTACTGTACTGTGTCTGCTGCTAATATAGACTGGTTGATAAAGAGATGTAGTAGTATGTATGTATAAAGAAGAAAGAAAAAAAAACCTCGGGTAGGTGGTATACAATTATGGACGGACTGCCGAGTGCCGACACAGAGGTAGCTACAGCCGTGGACTACCGTACTGTACTGTGTCTGCTGCTAATATAGACTGGTTGATAAAGAGATGTAGTAGTATGTATGTATAAAGAAGAAAGAAAAAAAAACCTCGGGTAGGTGGTATACAATTATGGACGGACTGCCGAGTGCCGACACAGAGGTAGCTACAGCCGTGAACTACCGTACTGTACTGTGTCTGCTGCTAATATAGACTGGTTGATAAAGAGATGTAGTAGTATGTATGTATAAAGAAGAAAGAAAAAAAAAACACGGGTAGGTGGTATACAATTATGGACGGACTGCCGAGTGCCGACACAGAGGTAGCTACAGCCGTGAACTACCGTACTGTACTGTGTCTGCTGCTAATATAGACTGGTTGATAAAGAGATGTAGTAGTATGTATGTATAAAGAAGAAAGAAAAAAAAACCACGGGTAGGTGGTATACAATTATGGACGGACTGCCGAGTGCCGACACAGAGGTAGCTACAGCCGTGGACTACCGTACTGTACTGTGTCTGCTGCTAATATAGACTGGTTGATAAAGAGATGTAGTAGTATGTATGTATAAAGAAGAAAGAAAAAAAAACCTCGGGTAGGTGGTATACAATTATGGACGGACTGCCGAGTGCCGACACAGAGGTAGCTACAGCCGTGAACTACCGTACTGTACTGTGTCTGCTGCTAATATAGACTGGTTGATAAAGAGATGTAGTAGTATGTATGTATAAAGAAGAAAGAAAAAAAAACCACGGGTAGGTGGTATACAATTATGGACGGTCTGCCGAGTGCCGACACAGAGGTAGCTCCAGCCGTGGACTACCGTACTGTACTGTGTCTGCTGCTAATATAGACTGGTTGATAAAGAGATGTAGTAGTATGTATGTATAAAGAAGAAAGAAAAAAAAACCACGGGTAGGTGGTATACAATTATGGACGGACTGCCGAGTGCCGACACAGAGGTAGCTACAGCCGCGAACTACCGTACTGTACTGTGTCTGCTGCTAATATAGACTGGTTGATAAAGAGATGTAGTAGTATGTATGTATAAAGAAGAAAGAAAAAAAAACCACGGGTAGGTGGTATACAATTATGGACGGACTGCCGAGTGCCGACACAGAGGTAGCTACAGCCGTGGACTACCGTACTGTACTGTGTCTGCTGCTAATATAGACTGGTTGATAAAGAGATGTAGTAGTATGTATGTATAAAGAAAAAAGAAAAAAAAACCACGGGTAGGTGGTATACAATTATGGATGGACTGCCGAGTGCCGACACAGAGGTAGCTACAGCCGTGAACTACCGTACTGTGTCTGCTGCGACTGGATGATAAATAATGATATAAAAAATATATATATATCACTACTGCAGCCGGACAGGTATATATTATATAATGACGGACCTGCTGGACACTGTCTGTCAGCAGAATGAGTTTTTTATAGAATAAAAAAAAAAACACCACACAAGTGAAGTCACACGACGAGTGTTTAACTTTTTCAGGCAATCACAATATAGTATACTACTAACTATACTGGTGGTCAGTGTGGTCAGGTCACTGGTCAGTCACACTGGCAGTGGCACTCCTGCAGCAAAAGTGTGCACTGTTTAATTTTAATATAATATGTACTCCTGGCTCCTGCTATAACCTATAACTGGCACTGCAGTGCTCCCCAGTGTCCCCCACAATTATAAGCTGTGTGAGCTGAGCACAGTCAGATATATATACATAGATGATGCAGCACACTGGGCTGAGCAGTGCACACAGATATGGTATGTGACTGAGTCACTGTGTGTATCGTTTTTTTCAGGCAGAGAACGGATATATTAAATAAAACTGCACTGTCTGGTGGTCACTGTGGTCAGTCACTAGTAAACTCTGCACTCTCTACACTTCTACAGTACTCCTAAGCTCCAGTAAATCAGGTCAATCTCTCTCTCTCTCTCTTCTAATCTAAATGGAGAGGACGCCAGCCACGTCCTCTCCCTATCAATCTCAATGCACGTGTGAAAATGGCGGCGACGCGCGGCTCCTTATATAGAATCCGAGTCTCGCGAGAATCCGACAGCGTCATGATGACGTTCGGGCGCGCTCGGGTTAACCGAGCAAGGCGGGAGGATCCGAGTCTGCTTGGACCCGTGAAAAAAACCATGAAGTTCGGGCGGATTCGGATTCAGAGAAACCGAACCCGCTCATCTCTAGTTAATGAATAACGAGCTCAAAGTTACTGTGGGTTCTCATTTGAATAGCTTTTCAGATTTTCCTGCCTATTATTCCTCTGGGGTCGTCCACGTCAGGCAAATCTTAGGCTAGCCCTCCTTTAACACATGTTATGTAAAATAAAGACACGGAGACATTGGCTGGAATATGGTCAGCTTTATTTTTTATAAAAATGTACGTTATGCTAAAGGAAAGGGAAACGGAATTGTGTCAAAGAAGGAACAGCCCCACACAACAGCAGGGCCGCAAGGGGGTGGGGATTTTGGGTGCTAAGGGGGCATGCGTCCCGGGTGCTGGATTTCAGGGGGCGCCGAGACCTCCATCCGGCTACATCAGCCAGGTGCTCCTCCTCCCCATGCCCAGTGCTGGAATCGGGGTTACTGACGGATCCATGCAAGCACTTTGTCTTCTCACAGCACTGCAATCCATTCATCCAGACTGTGGCAGACTTTGCAATC
This sequence comes from Pseudophryne corroboree, assembly GCF_028390025.1. Classification (NCBI taxonomy): domain Eukaryota; kingdom Metazoa; phylum Chordata; class Amphibia; order Anura; family Myobatrachidae; genus Pseudophryne; species Pseudophryne corroboree. Next base: position 38,648,065 of record NC_086444.1, on the reverse strand, counting down.
AATCTATAATCCTCACGGCAAAGCACTGCTTGACAATCAGCATTTTAGATTGATTGTATAGTCTGCCACCGTCTGAATGAATCTAGCACTGAACAAAGCACATGATCCTGTAGGGGCAGTAGGTTGTTGTGTGCAGAGACCTTCTTCTGGATCCTAGATCCTGCCTACTACTGTCGGCATCAGCGAGATGCTGTGTGCTGTGACTGGTGGCAGCCTGCATCTTCATCAATGATTCAGTGTATGGTAACTGGTAAGTATATGTTAAGTTTAATTGCCATTCCAAGCCTGGGCTTGCTCTCTCTCTCTCTCTCCTCTCTCTCTCACCACTCTCCCATCTCTCCCTCCCTCTATCATATCTCTCTCTCCACTCTCTCTCCCACCTCCCCTTTCTCTCATCCTCCCTCACTCCATTTATCTCTGTCTCCCCTCTCTCTCCCTCACTCTTCTCTTCCATCTCTCTATTCCTCTCTCCCATCTCTCCCTCCCCCTCCCATCTCTCTTTCCTCTCTCCCATCTCTCCCTCCCCCTCCCATCTCTCTTTCCTCTCTCTTCCAACTCCCATTTCTCTCTTCATCCCTCACCCCCCCTCTCTCTCTGTCTCCTCTCTCTCTCGCTCACTCCTCTCTCTCCTCTCTTCCTCACCCCTCTCTCCCATCTCTCTCCCTCGCCCCTCTCTTTTCCATCTCTCTATTCCTCTCTCCCATCTCTCTCCCCCTCCCTTCCTCCTATCTCTCTCTCTCCCCCTCACCCCTCTCTCTCCTCTCTCTCTCCCCTTTCCTCTCTCCCATCTCTCTATTCCTCTCTCCTCTCTCCCATCTCTCTCCCCCTCCCTCCTATCTCTCTCTCTCCCCCTCACCCCTCTCTCTCCCCTTTCCTCTCTCCCATCTCTCTATTCCTCTCTCCCCCTCCCTCCCTCCTATCTCTCTCACCTCCTCACCCCTCTCTCTATCCCATCTCTCTCCCCCTATCTCTCTTTCCCCCTCACCCCTCAATCTCTCCCATCTCTCTATTCCTCTCTCTATTCCTCTCTCCCCTCCCTCCCTCCCTATCTCTCTCTCCCCCTCACCCCTCTCTCTCCTCTCTCTCTCCCCTCTCCTATCTCTCTATTCCTCTCTCCTCTCTTCCATCTCTCTCCCCCTCCATCCTATCTCTCTCTCTCACCCCCTCTCTCTCTCCTTTCTCCCGTCTCTCTATTCCTCTCTCCTCTCTCGCATTTCTCTCCCCCTCCCTCCTATCTCTCTCTCTCCCCCTCACCCCTCTCTCTCCCCTCTCCTCTCTCCCACCTCTCTATTCCGCTCTCCCCCTCCCTCCCATCTCTCTCTCTCCCCATCACCCCCTCTCTATCCCATCTCTCTCTCCCCTATCTTTCTCTCCCCCTCACCCCTCTCTCTCCCTCTCCCCTCTCCTCTCTCCCCTCTCCTCTCTCCCATCTCTCTATTCCTCTCTCCTATCTCTCTCCCTCCATCCCTCCTTTCTATCTCTCTCTCCCCCTCACCCCTCTCTCTCTCCACTCTCCTCTCTTACATCTCTCTATTCCTCTCTCCCATCTGTCTCCCTCCCTCCTTTCTATCTCTCTCTCTCTTCCCCTCACCCCTCTCTCTCCTCTCTCCCATATCTGTCTTCCCAATTTCCCCCTCCCCCCACTTCCCCCATGGTCCCATATTCTGAACTGGAGTCAAAGGGCATAACTACTGTGTGGCATTATGTATATAAGGTGCATTAGTACCATGTAGTATAAGATGTACAGTATAAGGGTTACTAATATGTGGAATAATGTGCTATAAAGGGCATTACTACTGTGTAGTTATTCACCTGCATACTGGCATGTTATGTAATATGCAGGAAATACTTGCCTACTGTCCCAGAAAGGCCGGGAGGCTTGCAAAAACAAGGAAACACTTCCAGCCCCCCCAGAAAAGTGGGCAGGTCTCCCAGATTTGCCCGCACCCAGCGGCCTACTTACTGAGTAAAGTGGGCGGGCTGGATGGCCTATGATGCTATTCCTGCTGAATCACATCATCAGAGCCCCGCCCCGCTGTACAATGCCAGTAATCTTGGCATTGCATAGCGGAGGCGTGGCTATGATAATGTGATCACAAAGTCACACCCAAAACCTCTTCCGCCACATCACGCCCTCTCTCTGCCAACTATGCCAAGCCACACAATGTATAGAGTCGGTGGGTAAAATGACAATGTGTGGCCATTGGCAAGCCACAGGTAATAGACAAGGATCTTTTGTATTCCCCTACTGAGAATTGTGTGAAAGAAGCCTGTAGGCTCCTACAACCAACACTGTCTATTGAGATGGCATTGGCTAGCGGGCACAAGCTACGGAAAGTTTCGCTTTCCAGAGCTTGATGCAACCTGATAGAATCCTATTGCAGATATATGCTGCTGAACTTTTAATACAAATACGTACAAAAAACTGTAATTTTCTGAGGTTTTGCTGCATTTTACCTTTTTGCTAAATTCCCTGTCTATTTTTCTCTCCTTTTCTCTTTATCTCTAGACATTAACCAATGTGCCTGGTAGACGGGAGCCGTGTGGGATTGTGAGTCCCCGTCTCCGTCGTCTGTATAAATGTCAGCTTGCGGTATGAAGCTGTCAGATGTGACAATTCTAAAGCTCATACTGCCGTAAAGGGGTTAAACCAAATAAAAGTAAATCGTTCAGAATTTATGTCTTTATTCATAATACAATGTGTTTCTGTTCTGTATTTTTTTATTTTTTATTTCTTTCTCTTCTCCCAGCTGCAGCCTTTAATAAATATTTTATATATCTCCGGTGATTGCGTTAGAAGAGTCGCTATGAGATGCAGATTATGTCATCTGCGAGCAGATGTTTCAGTCATAAGGATAAAAACAATATATGTATTTAAAGCACTTCCCTATACTCAGTTTATGAGCACTTGCGAGTGTTTACAATGGGAAGAGCGAGCGCTTCAGTACGTTCCGGGATGGATGACATTTATAGAACATCTGTCGTTTCATGCAGCTAAAGCTGGGAAACTGTAATAAGCCAGGGAATATTATAGAATGTGATATCAGAATTTATTATATTATACAATACTCCACATGTTACACTGCGCCAACTGGCCATTTACTTACACAGTTTACGGGCAGCGTCTACCTTACAGAAAATGTTTGATTCAAATCGTTAGAAAGGACCTTTCCCCATAATGTAACATTATCAGCTAATGCATAATATGTTATACTGAGTAGTTTCATGTTTGGGCATTTATTAACAGAAAGCATCCACAACAATTACTGTAGGCACTTACTGCATTGTTTCTCTTACGTCCTAGAGGATGCTGGGGACTCCAAAAGGACCATGGGGTATAGACGGGATCCGCATGAGCTTGGGCACACTAAAAAGACTTTGACTGGGTGTGAACCGGCTTCTCCCTATATGCCCCTCCCCCAGACCTCAGTTAGACTTTGTGCCCAGGAGTGACTGGACACACACTAGGGGAGCTCTCCTGAGTTTCTCTGGAAATACTTTTGTTAGGTTTTTTATTTTCAGGGAGACCTGCTGGCTACAGGCTTCCTGCATCGAGGGACTGAGGGGAGATAAGTCAGACCTACTTCTTCTTAGTTAAAGGCTCTGCTTCTTAGGCTACTGGACACCATTAGTTCCAGAGGGTTCGATCACTTGGTTCGCCTAGCTGCTTGTTCCCGGAGCCGCGCCGTCACCCCCCTCACAGAAGCCAGAAGAAAGAAGCCGGGTGAGTATGAGAAGAACAGAAGGCATCAGACGGCAGAAGACTTCAGTAATGGTACAGCGCAGTGGTAGTGCTGCGCTCCATGCTCCCACACACTTCACCAACGGCACTCGCAGGGTGCAGGGCGCTGGGGGGGAGCGCCCTGGGCAGCAGGTTATTGGGGTAATTTTGAGCTGGCAAAAAGGCATATTCGGTACACGGGCACCGTATTTAATACCCCCGCCAGTATAAAAATTTGAATTTTTAGCGGGACTATAGCGCGCCGGGAAGGGGCGGGGCTTAGCCGCACAACTCACCAGCGCCATTTTCTTCTCTCCACAGCCACTGCAGAGACGCTGGCCCGGACCTACAAGCTCCTCGCAAGTAAAAGGGAGCAAAACGGGGGGCACAGACAAATTGGTGCTTTTTTATTATTAAGGGCAGCGCTATCATATATTATTGTTGTGTGGTATATGGGCGCTGGGGTGTGAGCTGGCATACTCCCTCTGTGTTTCTCTCTCCGGGCTTCCCTGTGGGTCTGTCCCCTTGATTGGGCCAGTGTGAGTGTGGGTGTGTCGGTACAATGTGTCGGCATGTCTGAGGCTGAGTGTTCCTCCCCGGAGGAAGTTACTGGGGGCGCAGAAAAGGAGTTGGAAATGGCTCTGTCGGCACAGCCGATGGCTGATTGGGTTGCTATGTTAAGTATACTTAATGCAAATGTGGCTTTATTGTCTAAGAGGTCGGATAAATCTGATTCTCAGACAAAAGTATGGAGGAAATCCATGGAGGATGCTTTGGCTCAGGTGCAGACCCCCTCAGGGTCACAAAAACGTTAGTTTACCCAGATGGTTGATACGGATACCGACACGGGCTCTGATTCCGATGTCGATTTCAATGAGGCTACTTTACACCCAAGGGTAGTTAAGGGTATTCAGTACATGATTGTGGCTATTAAAGATGTTTTACATATCTCTGACGAACCTGCTGTTCAGGACACAAGGATTTGCTTATTTTTAGGGAAAAAACCTGAGGTGAAGTTTCCCCCCTCTCATGAAATGAATGCTCTTTGTGAAAAGGCTTGGGAGTCTCCGGACAAGAGGTGGCAGATTCCCAAGAGAATATTTCTGGCGTATCCTTTCCCCTCTGATAACAGGGAAAAATGGGAGTCGTCTCCAAATGTCGACAAGGCTCTATCCCGATTGTCCAAGAAGGTGGCGCTTCCGTCCCCTGACATGGCTGCTCTCAAGGATCCAGCGGATCGCAAGCTGGAGACGACATTGAAGTCCATTTTCATTAATACTGGTGCATTGCTCAGACCTGCTGTGGCGTCGGTTTGGGTGAGTAGTGCTATTGCTAAGTGGGCTGATAATTTGGCTTCTGATATGGATACCCTTGATAAGGATAACATTCTTTTGACTCTTGGTTATATCAAGGACGCTGCAGATTACCTAAAGGATGCGGCAAGGGATGTTGGCCTCTTGGGATCAAGAGCCAATGCCATGGCGGTCTCGGCCAGGAGGGCGCTGTGGATTCATCAATGGAATGCTGATGCCGACTCCAAGAAGAATATGGAAGCTTTCCCTTTTAAAGGTAGTGTCTTGTTTGGTGACGGCCTTGCTGACCTGGTGTCTACCGCTACTGCGGGTAAGTCATCTTTTCTTCCTTATGTTCCCACACAACAGAAAAAGGCACCCCATCATCAGATGCAGTTCTTTCGGCCTAATAAATACAAAAAAGGAAAGGGCTCGTCCTTCCTCGCTTCAAAGGGTAGAGGAAGGGGAAAGAAGTCGCCCGCCGTGTCAGGCTCCCAGGACCAAAAGTCCTCCCCTGTCTCTTCCAAATCTATCACATGACGCTGGGGCTCCCCTGCGGGAGTCCGTACCAGTGGCGGGCCGTCTCCGATTCTTCAGTCAGGTCTGGTTTCAATCGGCCCAGGATCCTTGGGTCTTAGACATAGTGTCCCAAGGGTACAAGCTGGAGTTTCAGGAGATGCCCCCCCACCGCTTTTTTGTGTCGGCCTTGCCAGTTTCTCTTCCAGAAAGAGAAGTGGTAAAGGCTGCGATACAAAAGCTGTGTCAACAGAGGGTCGTTGTGCCGATTCCCCCGTCCCAACGGGGGGAATGGTTCTATTCGAGCCTCTTTGTCATGCCGAAGCCGGAAGGCTCAGTCAGACCGATTCTGAACCTGAAATCCCTCAATCCATACTTGAAAATTTTCAAGTTCAAAATGGAGTCTCTTCGAGCTGTGATCTCCAGCCTCGAAGTGGGGGATTTTATGGCGTCAGTCGACATAAAGGATGCTTACTTACATGTCCCGATATACCCTCCTCATCAGGCCTTCCTGAGGTTTGCGGTGCAGGATTGTCATTACCAATTTCAAGCATTGCCGTTTGGGCTTTCCACGGCCCCAAGGGTTTTCACCAAAGTAATGGCGGAAATGATGGTTCTCCTTCACAAGCAAGGGGTCACAATTATCCCGTACTTGGACGATCTCCTGAGAAAGGCGAGGTCCAAGAAACAGTTGTTAAGAAATGTGGATCTCTCCCTGTCGGTTCTACGACATCACGGTTGGATTCTAAATTTGCCAAAGTCTCAGTTGATCCCGTCCACTCGGCTGCCCTTCCTGGGCATGATCCTAGACACGGAGCTACAGAGAGTGGAAATCCAGACCATGGTCAGGGAGCTTCATAGGCCGACAAGTGTGTCGATTCATCAATGCACTCGGGTGCTAGGGAAGATGGTTGCGGCTTACGAAGCCATTCCGTTTGGTAGGTTTCATGCCCGGGTGTTTCAGTGGGATCTGCTGAACAAATGGTCCGGGTCTCACCTATACATGCACCGGAAAATAAGTCTATCTTCCAGGGCCAGGATTTCTCTCCTGTGGTGGCTGCAAGGCTCTCACCTTCTAGAGGGACACCGATTCGGAATTCAGGACTGGGTCCTGCTGACAACAGATGCAAGTCTCCAAGGCTGGGGCGCAGTCACTCAAGGAAGAAATTTCCAGGGAAAATGGTCAAGCCAGGAATCTTGTCTCCACATAAATGTACTCGAGTTAAGAGCCATTTACAATGGACAACTGCAAGCGACGAACCTTCTTCAAGGTCTCCCTGTCGTGATCCAGTCGGACAACATAACAGCGGTGGCGTACGTAAACGCCAAGGCGGAACAACGAGCAGGGCGTTATTGGCGGAGGCCACAAGAATCCTTCGCTGGGTGGAACAGCACGTCAGCGCTCTGTCAGCAGTCTTCCTCCCGGGAGTGGACAACTGGGAAGCAGACTTCCTCAGCAGACATGATCTCCATCCGGGAGAGTGGGCTTTTCATCAAGAGGTATTTGCAGAAGTGACAAGGCGTTGAGGAATTCCTCTGATAGACATGATGGCGTTTCGCCTCAACAAGAAGCTTCCGAGGTATTGTTCCAGGTCAAGGGACCCCCAAGCCAGTTCAGTGAACGCCCTGGTAACTCCGTGGGTGTTTCAGTCGGTGTATGTGTTCCCTCCACTTCCTCTCATTCCAAAGGTCCTGAGGATCGCAAGACGAACGAGGGTTCGGGCAATACTCGTCATTCCAGATTGGCCACGGAGGGCTTGGTATCCGGATCTTCAGGAATTGCTTGTAGAAGATCCTTGTCCGCTTCCTCTAAGAGAGGACCTGTTACTGCAGGGGCCCTGCGTGTTTCTGGACTTACCGCGGCTGCGTTTGACGGCGTGGAAGTTGAGCACCAAATCCTAGCTCGGAAAGGTATTCCTGGGGAGGTCATCCCCACTCTCCTTAAAGCTAGTAAGGAGGTTACGGCGAAACATTATAACCGTATTTGGAGAAAGTATGTGTCATGGTGTGAAACCAAGGCAGCTCCTGCGGAGGAGTTTCAATTGGGTTGTTTCCTCCATTTTTTGCAGGCAGGCGTGGATGCAGGCATGAAATTGGGTTCCATAAAAGTGCAGATTTCGGCTTTATCTATTTTCTTTCAAAAAGAATTGGCCAACCTTCCTGAGGTTCACACTTTTGTGAAGGGAGTGCTGCATATCCATCCTCCATTTGTCCCACCCGTGGCGCCGTGGGATCTTGAAGTGGTGTTGAAGTTTCTAATGTCTCACTGGTTTGAACCTTTGCGTAAGGTTGAGTTAAAGTTTCTCACTTGGAAAGTGGTCATGCTTTTGGCTCTGGCGTCTGCCAGACGAGTGTCCGAGTTGGCGGCTTTGTCTCACAAGAGCCCATATTTGATCTTTCGTTCGGATAGAGCGGAATTGAGGACTAGTCAACAATTTCTGCCGAAGGTGGTTTCTTCATTTCACATAAACCAACCTATTGTGGTACCTGTGGCTACGGATGCTGTGGCGGTCCCAAAATCTCTTGACGTTGTAAGAGCTTTGAAAATTTATGTCACCAGAACAGCTCTTACTAGGAAGAAAGAGGCTCTGTTTGTCCTGTATGCTTCCAACAAGATTGGAAATCCTGCTTCTAAGCAAACTATTGCACGCTGGATTTGTAATACGATTCAGCAGGCTCATTCTTCGGCTGGGCTACCATTGCCGAAGTCAGTAAAGGCCCATTCTACCAGGAAGGTGGGCTCATCTTGGGCGGCTGCCCTAGGGGTCTCGGCACTTCAACTATGCCGAGCAGCTACGTGGTCGGGTTCAAACACTTTTGCTAAGTTCTACAAATTTGATACCCTGGCTGATGAGGACCTCATGTTTGCTCAATCGGTGCTGCAGAGTCGTCCGCACTCTCCCGCCCGGTCTGGAGCTTTGGTATAGACCCCATGGTTCTTTTGGAGTCCCCAGCATCCTCTAGGACGTAAGAGAAAATAGGATTTTAATACCTACCGGTAAATCCTTTTCTCCTAGTCCGTAGAGGATGCTGGGCACCCATCCCAGTGCGGACTGTTCCTTGCAGTTGTATTGATACTAGTGATGTGCACCGGAAATTTTTCGGGTTTTGTGTTTTGGTTTTGGATTCGGTTCCACGGCCGTGTTTTGGATTCGGACGCGTTTTGGCAAAACCTCCCTGAAATTTTTTTGGCGGGTTCGGGTGTGTTTTGGATTTGGGTGTTTTTCTTACAAAAACCCCTCAAACACAGCTTAAATCATAGAATTTGGGGGTCATTTTGATCCCATAGTATTATTAACCTCAATAACCATAATTTCCACTAATTTCCAGTCTATTCTGAACACCTCACACCTCACAATATTATTTTTAGTCCTAAAATTTGCACCGAGGTCGCTGGATGACTAAGCTAAGTGACCCAAGTGGCCAACACAAACACCTGGCCCATCTAGGAGTGGCACTGCAGTGTCAGACAGGATGGCAGATTTAAAAAATAGTCCCCAAACAGCACATAATGCAAAGAAAAAAAGAGGTGCAATGAGGTAGCTGTGTGACTAAGCTAAGCGACCCAAGTGGCCGACACAAACACCTGGCCCATCTTGGAGTGGCACTGCAGTGTCAGACAGGATGGCAGATTTAAAAGATAGTCCCCAAACAGCACATGATGCAAAGAAAAAAAGAGGTGCAATGAGGTAGCTGTGTGACTAAGCTAAGCGACCCAAGTGGCCGACACAAACACCTGGCCCATCTAGGAGTGGCACTGCAGTGTCAGACAGGATGGCAGCTTTAAAAAATAGTCCCCAAACAGCACATGATGCAAAGAAAAAAAGAGGTGCAATGAGGTAGCTGTGTGACTAAGCTAAGCGACCCAAGTGGCCGACACAAACACCTGGCCCATCTAGGAGTGGCACTGCAGTGTCAGACAGGATGGCAGATTTAAAAAATAGTCCCCAAACAGCACATGATGCAAAGAAAAAAAGAGGCGCAATGAGGTAGCTGTGTGACTAAGCTAAGCAACCCAAGTGGCCGACACAAACACCTGGCCCATCTAGGAGTGGCACTGCAGTTTTCTAGTGAGAGGATGAGTGCTTCCATCCTCATGTGAATCTGAACCACTAGCCATGAACATAGGCCAGGGCCTCAGCCGTTCCTTGCCACTCCGTGTCGTAAATGGCATATTGGCAAGTTTACGCTTCTCATCAGATGCTTTTAATTTTGATTTTTGGGTCATTTTACTGAACTTTTGTAGTATACTTGACGACACAGAGGTAGAGCAGTGGACTACTGTACCGTACTGCTATATATATACTGGTGGTCAGAGCAACATTCTGCACTGTCCCCTCCTACTATATACTGCGCACAACTAAATGCAGCACAGGTATGGATGCATAGTACACTTGACGACACAGAGGCAGAGCAGTGGACTACTGTACCGTACTGCTATATATATACTGGTGGTCAGAGCAACATTCTGCACTGTCCCCTCCTACTATATACTGCGCACAACTAAATGCAGCACAGGTATGGATGCATAGTATACTTGACGACACAAAGGTAGAGCAGTGGACTACTGTACCGTACTGCTATATATATATATACTGGTGGTCACAGCAACATTCTGCACTGTCCCCTCCTACTATATACTGCGCACAACTAAAATGCAGCACAGGTATGGATGCATAGTATACTTGACGAAACAGAGGTAGAGCAGTGGACTACTGTACCGTACTGCTATATATATACTGGTGGTCACAGCAACATTCTGCGTCTGTACTGGTCCTCCTACTATATATACTACAATGCAGCACAGATATGGAGCGTTTTTCAGGCAGAGAACGTAGATATATTCAGCACACTGGGCACAGATATTTGCAAGCAAACTGAGCACAGATATTTGCAGCACACTGAGCACAGATATTTGCAGCACACTGAACACAGAAACTGAGAGAACGCTGCACGTCCTCTCGCTATCATCTCCAATGCACGAGTGAAAATGGCGGCGACGCGCGGCTCCTTATATAGAATATAAATCTTGCGAGAATCCGACAGCGGGATGATGACGTTCGGGCGCGCTCGGGTTGACCGAGCAAGGCGGGAAGATCCGAGTCTGCCTCGGAACCGTGTAAAATGGGTGAAGTTCGGGGGGGGTTCGGATCCCGAGGAACCGAACCCGTTCATCACTAATTGATACTGGTTATTTTTGGTTACACGTGGGTTGTGTATCAGCTATATTCAGCTTGTTGCTGTTGTTAGTTCATACTGTTATCTGGTTTCCTGCTACTCCGGTTGTACGGTATGTTTGTGGTGTGGTCTGGTATGTTTCTCGCCCTTAGTTTAACAAAAATCCTTTCCTCGAAATGTCTGTCTCTCCTGGGCACAGTTCCTACAACTGAGGTCTGGGGGAGGGGCATAGAGGGAGGAGCCAGTTCACACCCAGTCAAAGTCTTTTTAGTGTGCCCAAGCTCCTGCGGATCCCGTCTATACCCCGTGGTCTTTTTGGAGTCCCCAGCATCCTCTACGGACTAGGAGAAAAGGATTTACCGGTAGATATTAAAATCCTTTTTTCTCCTCTGTGGTCAGGGGCATCCTAAGATCTACCGAGCCCCGATACTGAAAGGGTGTGTCCCGTAGTGAGGAGGCGTGGTTATATATTCATACACTGAAGGGTGTGTGGCCATGCTATCTTGCAAACATGCCTGATGCTAGCCATACATCAGCACGATATCGTTCCAACCAGCCAACTTTTTGGCTGGTTGGAACGATAGTCTGGCAGTGTGTGGTAGGAAACGATGATAAGCCGTTTGCTCCCACACGCTGAAAAACATCCAGAAATGGTCTGACCAACTAGTTGGGAAAATCAAACCTGTTTGATTTTCCCAACCAATCGTTCATGTGTAAGGGGAACTCCCCCCCCCCCCCTCCCAACTGAACTATAAGTAGGCGGACACCGGCCAGCAGTGTCCGCCTACTATTGTCACCATCACTGCCTGAGTTCACCGTCAGCAGCACTGTAGAGCGAAAGCCAGGATGAGGTTCAGGGGCAGCTGCGTCAATTCATCATTGTTGCCGGGCTGCCCCTGTCACACTGGCACACCCAGCAGTGGCCGCGGCGGAGCGGAAGGAAGTGCAGGGGCACTGTATGGAGATGTCCATTCTATCCGTGATCTGACCCTTCCGCCGGGCTCCACTGTTTTGTATACAGCCGGGGAGAGGTCAGCAGCCTCATGCCTCGCACCGGCCGTGTTCCACTCTGGAACTCTGCAGGCTGCTGAGAGCACTGTCCAGCCACCTCTGGTGCTATCAGGAGGCATGGAGCCACACACCACCTCGTAAGCTCTATATACAGCATTGTAGCCGGCAGATAACTTTTGCTATCATTGCAGACTACGCAGACATTATTTGCTGGTGTTGTGTTTTGTGTCCCCAGGTTTTGCTGCAGAGTGACTTGCTGCTATTGCCATTCCCATAGTGATACATCAGCTCATTGGTCATCATGGCAGATGATCAGCACACCTCTCCCTCTGCCCCTGGCTCAGAGCTGGTGTCTATTTTGTGGGCTGTGGGGCAGACCCTATTACTTCTGCTACCTGTATACCTGAGTGTACTCTTTGTGATAATGGGATTGCTTGTATATTTGGGGTGGAAGACTACGCAGAAGAGCAAATGGAATAGCCTGAAATAAGTGCTTGAAAACTTACAGAATGAAGAAGAAGCCATCACCGCTACCACCATATTCAAGAAACAAATATGAATGGAACAGAGAATAGCGCTTGGTGGAGACAGAAGCAGCCTGGGTGTATTCTGGTGACTCCCAATCACCTAAATGACTAATGGATTACAAATATTTGCTGAATACACAGTTGGCGCTCCTACCCTTTAAACAAAAGTCACGTGGTAGTCTTAATAGTCCCAAAATGAGTCCTATGTTTCACTTGTAGGATTCTTTTTTCTTTTTTCTACTAGATGTTATGTTTCTTCTCCAGGGATTGATTCAAAATTTTCCTGTGCTGATATCTGTAGGGATTTCCTCCTCCTTATACTGCTGGTCACCTCTCACATACGTCTTCTCCCTCTCTATCTTCTACCTTAACAGAAGCAGAGCTGTACTCTGAGCAGCGTCACGCTGTGTGGTGCATGTAGAGTGATGGCTTTTGCGGCACCAAGATGATAACATGTGCAGTGTGCACATATGTGAGAGGTGACCAGCAGTATAAGGAGGAGGAAATCCCTACAGATATCAGCACAGGAAAATTTTGAATCAATCCCTGGAGAAGAAACATAACATCTAGTAGAAAAAAGAAAAAAGAATCCTACAAGTGAAACATAGGACTCATTTTGGGACTATTAAGACTACCACATACCACCATATTCAAGACTTAAATATGGTGGTAGCGGTGATGACTTCTTCTTCATCCGTCCACCAGCCTCTGTCCCTCACCGGCGGCAGCGGCCGGCCACCTCATCGCCGCCAGCACCCTTCCCGCACCGGCCACCAGCCCCTGATCCACACCGACGGCAGGGGCCGGCCACCTCATCGGCCCCAGGTTCCATCCCGCCGCTGCCTTCAACATCGCAGGGACCGGCTCCAACTACAGGAGGGGCCGGCCACCTCATCGCCGCCAGATTCCATCCCGCCGCTGCCTTCAACATCGCAGGGACCGGCTCCAATTACAGGAGGGACCGGCCACCTTAGCGCCGCCAGGCTCCATCCCTCACAGGCTGCAAGGATCACTGCCTTAAACACCGCAGGGACCTGCCACTCACCGCCTCCTTCCCGCTCCAGCTACAGTAGCCAGGGACCACCTCACAACGCTGCAAGCTCCAGTCGCAGGGCACACACACCGCTCCAGTAACATAGCGGGCTCCAGCCTGTCGGACAATCCGCGGAGACCACTTAGGTGGTTAGCTATTGTCCCTCATACACTTAAGATATGTGGGGGTGTCAGAGAGTGAGAGAGATGTGACGGAAAGCGAGAAGTGGAGGTGCGAGAGAGAAGTGAATTAAAAAAAACAAACAAGTGCTGTAGGCAGGCACTGTCCGTCTACTTCAGTGACATCACAAGTTGGACAGAAGGCAGTTTTGTTGGTTTGATGAAAAGTTGGTTAGATGTGTGCTGCACTCTTTTAGTTGAACAGACAAGTTGGATGGTTGGAAGTTTGGAGTGTTGGAGAAAAGTTGGTCTGATGTATGGCTAGCATGAGTCTCTAACAGCAGACTGGCCCCTGCACAGGCCTGGGCACTTTGTACACATTTCCCTATCTCTTCTCGGTTGGACAGAGTAGTTTAATAGACAATTTACGGTACATCCACCTGTGAAGAGCAGTGATTGGCAAAGAACAGAAGTAAGATGGGATATAATAGTCCCTATCTTATTTCTGCTTTCTGGTACGCCAACATCCCAAAGGGGGTCAAAAATATATTTTATGTACAATTTTAATTTTTTTTAACTTTGTATGTGCAAAATATTAAATATAAACATATATTATTTTCAAACAATATACAGTAGCTCGATATTTTTAGGTTTTAGTTTTTCAATATGCTGGGTACATTGATCAAGGCCATAAAGAGAGGCTTTTGACATCATATAGAGTGGTGACACGTCTTATTTCTAGTTGATATAAATAAATACAGTACAGGCAGTTAGTAAATCTTTGTTTGTTATTGCTTATAGTGCTGGAATGTAGTTATTACATCTATTGTGTGTGTCACAATGGTGCTGCACTGCGACTCCATGGGCCATACCCCACTGTGTTCACATAAATATAAGCGGTGTGACTCCGCACTGTTATTTACAAAAAAGTTTTTAAAAAAGTTTTTTAAAAAGTGTAAAAAAATTGTTTGTACACCCTGTGTGCACTGTCCCGCACTGTGTTCACATTAACATAAGTGGTGTGACTCTGCAGTGTGATTTGCAAAAAAAAGTAAAAAGTTTACAAAAAGGTAAAAATATATATATATTTTTTTACTAATTATTGTATGTGCTGTACCCCACTGCATTTGTTTGCACATATACTGTATAAGCGTTTTTATACCCTGCAGTGCGAGTGGTCATTTCCGGAAAAAAAATTGGTTCTATTGTTTGTACTAATTCTTCTGTGTATTGTACCCCACTGTGTTTGTTCGCATACATACAAGCACTGTGATACCCTGCAGTGTGAGTAGTCATTTGCAAAAAAAGTTGTAAAAGATATATTGTTCTATTGTTCTTACTACTTCTGCGTATTTTACCCCACTGTGTTTGATCGCATACATATAAGTGCTGTGTGAGCATATTGATACATATGATACATATTGTTCTGTTGTTTGTACATCTGTGTGTTCATCAATATGTATAATGATCAGCTGAGAGAAGATCAGTTTGTTATTATTGTTTATAGTGCTGGAATTTAGTTATTACATCTATTGTGTGTGTCACACTGGTGCTGCACTGATGCATGTACTTGAAAGAATCGTTGGTGTTCTAGCAGTGACAAACCCAGAGATAGATATAATAATAAATGAAGCTTTTATTAAAGAACAACATCCATGATTCACTGAAGATACTGTATGCTGACAAAAGATACCAGTTTAGCCACAGAAATGATGACCGGAATGGAACTGGATTGGACTGAAAAAGACAAAGTTCAAATAACAATAATATCCAGAATGAAATCGGAACAAACTGAAGTGCTGACCGGGCTTGATCCGGAATCTTGACACTGGGAGTATTAAAGAAAGACACAGTTCAAATAACAATAGCATCCGGAATGGAACCGGAACGGACTGGAGTGCTGACTGGGCTTGATCCAGAATCTTGACACTGGGAGTATTAAAGAAAGACACAGTTCAAATAACAATAGCATCCGGAATGGAACCGGAACGGACTGGAGTGCTGACCAGACTTGATCCGGAATCTTAACACTGGCAATATTGAAGAAAGACACAGTTCAAATAGCAATAGCATTCGGAATGGAACTGGAACGGACTGGAGTGCTGACTGGGCTTGATTCGGAATATTAATACTGATAGCATTGAAGAACGACACAGATGAAATATACTAGCATCCGGAATGGAACCGGAACAGACTGGAGTGCTCACCGTGCTTGATACGGAATATTAACACTGATGGCATTGAAGAAAGACAAAGTCCATATAACAATGGTAGCCGGAGTGGATTCGGGACGGACTGGATCATACAAAGCCACTGGAATGATGGAGCTCAAAACAGAGCTGTTACTTCCTGGATAGAGACTGTTGCACTGATGATTTCTGAGAGCCAGAGGCTGGAAGATAAACCCCTGTGTTAACTGGGGTAGGCTGAATGAAATCAGGTGGTGCAGGGAAGCTCAAACAGTCACATGATTGGCTGTGCTGATGTCAGGTGATCAGGACTTGTCATAGCCACAAAATATAGGAGTTTGCAGTGACTACAAGAGCAGTTCAATTTGCCCTGCCACCAACTGAAGCAAGAGGTAGTAACAAGGTGGAATTACACCCTTTATATGCGTCAGCAGATGGAGGAACAGCAAAAAGCCATCCACAGCTACACAACATGCCATTAACATTGAGAGAGGAGAGGTAGTGTACCTTACTCCAGTGCAGTGGAGCTGAAACCCTTTGAAGTAGTCATCTATGAAGGGAGTTCAGACATTGCTAGCTTGAGTCAGGTGATTCCCCTAACTAGACTTTTGGAAAATCAGCTTGAGAAATTGAAGGAGGAGATGAAATGAAGCAATTCTGCTAAGTATGCCAGACTTGTAGATCAAGTCCTTATTAATTTCGCCAGGATCCAAGGGTTGTCAATATCTTAAAATCAGATCACTACATTTTGGTGTTTGTGCTTGATACTAGATTTAAGTTATATGTTATGTCTTTATTGCAAACTGACCCATATCTTAAGAGATGCAAAGAACTCCTGGTGAGAAAGTTGGCAGCTCAAGTGATACATGACGTGACAACGTCTCAACTGCTACTGCCAGGAAAAAAATGAGGGAGCTTGAATTAATATTGTGTGAGGATGATGTACCCACTGATGAGGGTGAAGATGATAATGATGATGACATCATGCCACTGTAAAGCTGTTAGCTTAGCTGCCTTAAACCACACAAAAGTGGCAGTCCCTGTCGCTGAAGTGGTTGGTTTGTTAAACTGTGCATGTCCTTTTAAATATCCAACATAAGGGTGGTCGGGAGAACCCAAGGGCGTGGGTGGGAGAGCCCAAGGACAATTCCATCTTACACCACTTTTCATTTATGCCACTGCTGTCTTGCATTGTTTCATCGATGTGCTATAAACTGTAGCCTTTGGCCTAAACTGGATTAAAACAATATTGTGAGCTGTGAGATGGTCAATATTGACTGGAAAAATCTGGAAATGAATATTATTGAGGTTAAAAAACTGTAGGAAAAAAGAAGGCAGTTTTGTGCAAATTAAGGATTTGAGCCGGCGGCAAGTGGTGCGAGTTTTATTACCATTGCCAGTTATTAAACGCCACAACAATGGTGACTCACACCCTTTGCCCGCAATTAAATTTCTTCTGTGAGTGGTGTTTTGCTGCATTTGCTATGCAAATAGGATGCAAACTTAATAAAGATAATATGGTATGCTACATGTCTCGTAGTGCCTCAGTTGCACTGGTTGTCCTCATACTAAGTGTATGAGGACACATCTGTAGTTAATCCTACTTCCTACTAAAGTATGTACTGTATACTATTTGGGAGAAGAAGGAATTCACCTACAGAAATTTCACTTTCTATTTCTGGACACTTAAAATGTTTAATATTGTTGAACGTATTGTACTATATGTGTGTTGTATTTTGTTTTTTATATATTCATCACATGATGTGTTTTGAAGATGTGAATCACAAATCTTCCATATTGTCTACCCATTCTCTTCCAGCTGAACCCACCCAGCAGAAACACCCCCGCTCATAAACCCTGCTTCTGACACATCCTCATCTGTTCCTAAAAGTTCTTGCACCACATGCTGACGGTCCATCTCTCCCATACCC
This sequence comes from Pseudophryne corroboree, assembly GCF_028390025.1. Taxonomy (NCBI): domain Eukaryota; kingdom Metazoa; phylum Chordata; class Amphibia; order Anura; family Myobatrachidae; genus Pseudophryne; species Pseudophryne corroboree. Next base: position 38,630,548 of record NC_086444.1, on the reverse strand, counting down.
AGCACCTCTAAGCCAGGTCTCAGGCGTGCATCCCACATGACATGCAGTGATCTCCCAGTCCTTGGAGCCTTCAACCAGGTTGTGGTGGGTGTGGTCTTTTTGCCCATAGCTATCCACTTCTGGCACACTGCCATCAATGCCACAAATACTGGCCTCTGCACAAGGCACTTCTGGTGTTCATTGCAAAGCTGTTGCTGGATCATGCAGGGCAGTTACCAGCAGGGATCTCAAGCTGCTTCCAGATTGGGCATAACCAGGTACAGAAGATGCAACAGTTTAAAAGAGCAACTCCCTTCACATCCAGCAGGTCATCGCAACACAACCCAAGCCCCTGCCACAGCCTGGCTGCAGTCACAGCTAACTACTGTACCGTCCCTCCCTCCCTCCCATTATTATTCAGAACACTTGTACACAACATTCCTTGGCAGGTACAAGGGCTGCATCGTGTATAGCAATGGACAGCCTGCTCTCTTAGTCATACACCCCTTGCTCCACAATCTTGCCCAGAACAGACAACAGCAAGAGCAACCTTAGGCCCCCATAATCAGCATTCCCCCTTCCATCGTACCGAATGTGGTTACTAATGACTATCTGTCTATTCTGTTTGTGCATGCTTGAACTGTAACCAATTACACATCATTGATATTTCCATAGGCAAAGCAACAGCATCTAGATTGTGCAAGGGAAATAGTCCATCTGCTCGATTAAAGACTAAGGGCAGCTGTGAAAGCTTCCACATAATCCAAATACAACAACAGAAATGGACAAGGCAGCAGAAACCCATGATAAACCAACAAGCATCTCAGTCTTGGAGCTAAAAAGAAGTATGAAGAACAATGGATGTAGTGACATCAGCATACTGTACTTGGTGAGGACAGTGTGTACAGTGTCTACAAGGACACAAGTAGCAGCAATAGATATGACTTACATTTCTCAATTTCAAAAGGCAGCTAAAGGAAGCCAGCAATACTGCAGGTGAGCCATCAAACTGAGAAGTAGATTTCACTGCTGCAGCGCAGATAATACATCTCTGCCCTTGATAAGGATATTCCAAAACAAAAAGCCACATGCATTGACAAGAGAAAGTTTGTTGACCTTCTCACAATAGCCAAAGATACAGAGCAAGAAATAGGACTGGTGCACAACACAAAAAGTGCTAGGGAATATACGTTTTCAAATTTGGCAACACAACTACTCAAGCCATCGCCTTGAAGCTACACAACTAGGGGACAAAGACTTAGGTTATGCTTGGTCCTTTTGCTTGGTCTTAACACACCTGCACTCAGCAAAGGATGGTGTTTTGTCTTTAGCAACAGACTGTGTCAAAGGGAGAGGCTATGCAGTCACAGACAATTTCAGTAGACATACAGAGATGGCAGCTGGGAAAGGCAAAATACCTATCACTAAACAAGGTCAGCTCACCCATTACCTAAAGGCCTTGACCAAGTGGCTGTCATGGGACACAGAAACTCAACTAAATGTCAAACCAGCCCATGAGTTCCTGCATATGGTATAGGTCAATTTAACAAAGAACTAGTACTTGGCACATGGCTGATGGTTTAAGTTCCCTTCCCTACACAACCTTATCATTACAGCCACGTTCTGTCATCAGATGCCCCCGATGCTCATTGGTTCTGTCCCTATCCATATTACAATCATTTTGGTACTGATCTGAGTTAGTTCTTGAGTTGCTAGCTGCAGACCCCATATCTCTGACAGACCTACCGCCATGGTGCACACCACTTTCCATTATATCTGATGCTCATTGGTGCCATTTGCTTTAAATAGCCTATTTCAGACAGACCTCACCGTTTATATTATTCACATGCTAGTGCTTCCATACTCCGGTCATAGGCTATTCTGTTTCCTGTCTGTTGCGTGGTATCTGATTCCTGTTCGCTTTATGGACCAAGTCTTTGCCTTTGAGCCCAACTGTCCTGTATGCTACATGGAATCATTTTTGCTTGTGACCAAAGCTCTAATGAACTGCCATATGTTCTATTCATCCAGTTGTTCTGTTCACTTCCACTTACCAACTACCTTGCCAGTGATCCTGCTGAATTGTACTTGTTTCATGGCTTTTCCTGCTATTACTGGTTTTTACCAGTTGTTTTCACCATTACAAGCCCTTCTTTATTGTGCTAAGACATTGCTGGCCAACTACAGGTGCTACAAACTGCATATTGTTATCTTGGTGCACTTACTTAATACTTCCAGAGGGGTTGTAGTTGAACTAGGGGACTACAACCCCCCCTTTCCTCCCCACAAATGCCATTGGAGACCTAGGACAGTGGAGAATTTCCCATTAGACACAAGAGGCACATGTCTAGGGGTGGCACTTATTTTGGGGGTGACACTTGAATGCTTGTGTTTATACTGTCAGACTGAAATGTACCAGTAAATACAAAACATTTTCACTGTAGTATACCATATGCCATCTTGAATGGAGTGTAAACTGGTAGGGCCTGCACATACTGCCCCTGTAAGCTGTCCCACTTAGTAAATATGTACACATAAATAAAAATAAAACAATGTCATAATTAGTGGCTCTCTTTATTACTCTATAAAAAATGGCTAGTAACAAAGGATGGCTTATAACCAATCAATGAAAATAAGGTTAATGCAATTAGGAAGAGAGGTTGGCGGGCAGCCGTTACTGTTGTGCCTAGGGACACCTTCACCCCTAAATCCACCTGTGTGGTGAGTTTATGACCCACACATTGCCAGCACTGCAGTTTAAGAAATGTTGACCCCTCCCCTTACATAATAGGCCCATGCTCAAATCTCCAACTTTTGCTCTGGTCCATCCTACAACTGGGATGCAAGGATCAGTATAATTAAAATAAATGTAGTGTACCCATATATAATAATAATAATAATAATAATAATAATAATAATAATAATAAAAATAATAATAATAATAATAATAATAATAATAATATTTCTGAAGTTCACATGTAATAGAAACAATAATGAAGTAGTGGTCTTTTAAATAACTTTGGGGCAGAAGTATTAACCTGGAGAAGGCATAAGGAAGTGATAAACCAGTGATAAATGCAAGGTGATAAAAGCACCAGCCAATCAGCTCCTAACTGTTAATTTACATATTGGAGCTGATTGACCGAAGCATTTATCACCTTGCATTTATCACTAGTTTATCACTTCCTTATGCCTTCTCATGGTTAATACATCTGCCCCATAGTTTCTGAGATTGAAAAAAGACAATTTGTCCATCGAGTTCAACATGTTAGTGCTCTCTTACACTCTTACAATATTTTTAAGACTAATTTTAACAGTGGTGAATGTTTAGCCATTATGTCTATTCTATTTATTTTTATTTATTTATTACTATAGTGCATGATTTACCCCTCATTACCCTGTATATCCTTATCCTTTATGAATTTATCTAGCCCATTCTTAAAAGTAATGACCAAATCCGCCATTACTACTCTCCCAGGCATTGTCTTACTGTGAAGAAACCTTTCCGTCTCTTTGTGCAAAATCTCCTCTAACCTAAGCGAGTGTCCCCGTGTCCTTTGTGATGATCTTACCAAAATCAAATCCCCTACTAGCTCTGTGTATAGACCCCTTATATATTTGTAAATATTAATCATGTTCCCTCTTAATCTCCTTTATTTCCAGTGTAAACATGCCGAGCCTAGCAAGCCTTTTCTTGTATTCTAGTGTCTCCATCCCCTTAATCAATTTGGTCGCCCGTCTCTGAACCTTTTCTAGTTCCAGGATATCCTTTTTGTAGTATGATGCCCATAGTTGTGCACAATATTCGAGATGTGGCCTCACAAATGAAATAGCATTTTATAATAAACTTGGTGTAGTATTGTCCCCATATAAAAAAACCTCTTACAATCCCCCCCCCCCGTATATCCTAAAATAGTGTCAGCTTAAATAAATTTAAAAAAAGTAGTGCCTCAATTTTTTTACGTAAATAATCCCCCCAAAATCCCCATTCCCTAAAAGGATCTAGTCAGGATCCCTGCGGACGGGATCCCGGCAGTAACATGTTTTAAAGAGCCTAGGGCACACTATCATTTAAAATCAGGCTGTCTGGGAAGTTGATGACAAAGCAGCTAATCTAGAGCTATGTGGTTTTTTTGTTTTGTTTCAAGAAAAGACAGCCAATTAGAAGATCCTTCTTTTAGTAGGACAGGATAGATAACTGAATGCATCTTTCTCACCCATTGCAACCTTCTCTATTTATCAGTAGGGATGAGCCTTTCAGTTTTACTGATAACCGAACACACCTGAACTTTGGGGTTTCGTGTCGAACAGAGTCCCGGCTCGGGTGACGTTGGGGTACTTAGCTGAATTGAGTCCAGGATCGGGGCATTGCACTAAATTCTGATTTGGGATCTAAAACCAAATCTCACATGTTTGGATTGCATGTAAGTCCCTCCTTTGTGATTTCAGGAAACAAAAGTGGTCAAAATTAACTGGAACCAACTGAAAATTAATGGTATTGATGTTAATAATACTATAGGATTAGGAACAAATACAGGTCTATGTTACATAATAGCTGTTTTCATACATTTTTTTAATTTTTTTGATCCAAAACCAAAACACGCTGATGATTTAGAACCAAAACCAAAACATGGGGGCATGCAACCATTTTACTTTTCAGCTGATATTGCATTTTATATTCTGGCGTCCGAGATCGGCGGAGGTGTGTTATGCTGGCCGATCCCGGGATTTTTTTTAAAGGGGCAATCACTTACAAGACATAATTTTCCCTTGTAAATAATTACCCCTTTAAAAAATGTCAGAGATCTGCCAGCATCCCAGACCTCCACCGATCTTGGACGGCATTACATCCCGCCATTTATATATATATTTTTAAAATTAATAAACTGGAGCAGCAACTTACATAAATTCTTTTTTTTTAAATCATAGTTTTCTGGCAATTTCTGTGATTTGCCTTTACATACATATGGTGATTTGCAACTCATCATAAAATCGAAATAAGACCATCAATAAAAAAAAACGTATGTCTTTAATATTTACCGTCATTTACTGTCATTTAGCTTTTTTTCATGCTATTGACATGGCTGCTCTGTTTGGTACAGTAAAGTAGAGACAGATAAAGAGAGATAAAGTACCAATCAGCTCTCTAACTGCCATGCAACAGGATGTGTTTGAAAAATGACAGTTAGTAGCTGATTGTCTAGTACTTTATCACTCTTTATCTGTCTCTACTTTATCTCTTGTTAATACATTTTGCCCACTATATCTAACCAAACCGTAATGTTTGTAGCAGTACCAGGAGATAATTTCAAACCAGCTAGCCTAAATGTAAGTGGTGGATGTATTAGAAAAATAATACATCAGGTGTAGGGGGGGAGGGGGGGGGGATTACTAAAGTTTGATTTTGATTAATGTAAAATCAATAAAAATCGATGTTGTACTTCCAGGGCCAAAGCACACATTTATTCATATTTAAAAATTAATATTAAAAAAATCATCTGCTAATAAGTGTGTGTTTTAGCCCTGAAACCGAACATCGATTGAGATCGATTTTAAAACTGACTTTTACAAAATTTTCCCTGTGAGACATCCTTAGCCACCCTCCCCAAATGTTAATGTGCTAGGTTTAGGTTTCGTCTGTAACTATCTAATAAAATAGATTCTATTCTACAGTATGTACTCAAAAACATTGAATGGGAGCAAACATAGAAAGTAGCATATTTAGGGTTAAAACCATTAAATAAAATCTAATTTGTGTTTATTTCTACAAAGAGGCTAAATGTAACAGGTTGCGAGTTCGGTAAATGTGCAAGTTTAAAACTCACACCTAAAACCTTACCAAAAACTCACCTATAAATATACCAACCTTTCATAGGAGAAGTTTACAGAAGCATGCACTGCTCAGCGAGATCCGTGCACGCTTCCATGTTTAATAGTTTGCAAAAAAATTAAAAAGCAATGTGGGACAACCCCCCCCCCCCCCCCAAATCATACTTACCTACTCTCCCGGAAGCTGCTGGAGGCTCCCGTTTTTTGGGGTATCCCCCCACACCCCCGGAAGAGTGGGCAGGTCTCCCACATCCTGCTTGCACCCTAGTGATGCGAGCAGGATGGAGAGATAACCTCCCGTCGGGTGGAGAAGGGGTTAAAATGACGCAAATTGCGTCATTTTAGCCCCGTCCCCTTCCCGCGGACCTGCGAATCGCGGCATTTCCTGATGCGGGGGCGGGGCTTAGTGATGTCACAGTCCGGGCTTCTCCCGGAGAGGAGAAATAAAATGTAGGTAAGTATGCCCCAAATAAAAATAAATAAATAAATCATAACCAGACCAGGGATCTTTGAGCTGGTCCTGGTTATTAAAATTCAAGAAAAAAAAATGCATGTGGTTACTCTGAATTTTAAGAACCAGCACTGGGTTCTTGGACCATTCCTGTTGCACTGGGTTCTTGGTCCGTTCCTGTTTCAAAAAAGGCAAGGAACAAAATGAAAAGGGCAGAGCCTGATTAAGGGTTCCAGCCGCCCTAGACTAATACAGAAGTGTCCCCACCCCCATAACCAATTTTGTTCGCTCATATTCAGTAAAAATCGTCCCTTACACATTGTACACCACACCATAATGCAACACACCACACCACACCACACCACATTATTTCACACGCCGCAATGTCCCTTACAGATCATGCCACACATTTTATATATATTCAATCACATGTATATATACAGTATATATATTTTCTCTTACGTCCTAGAGTATGCTGGGGTCATTTTAGTACCATGGGGTATAGACGGTTCCGCAGGAGCCTTCGGCACTTTAAGACTTTTTAACAGTGTGAACTGGCTCCTCCCTCTATGCCCCTCCTCCAGACCTTAGTTTAGAAAATGTGCCTGGGAGACTGGATGCACACCAGTGGAGCTCTACTGAGTTTGACTGAAAAATACTTTGTTAGGTTTTTTATTTTACAGGGAAGCTGCTGGCAACAGCTTCTCTGCTTCGTGGGACTTAGGGGGGAAGTAGGAACCAACTTCTCAGTTAGTTTAATGGCTCTGCTTCCGCTGACAGGACACCGTTAGCTCCTGAAGGGTACTGAACACAGCCCTTGCCTGGCTGCTGCTCACTCCCACAGCACTGCCGCCACCCCCTAACAGAACCAGAAGTCAGAAGGCTGGTGAGTATTTACCGGAGACCTGCAGAGAGGGGCCCTCCGGTCATCATGGCGACACAAAGGTACCAGTGCAGCGCGGGATGCTGCTGCGCAAAAACATGTCTCTCAGCACAGGGTGCAGAGTGCGGGGGGGGAGGAGCTCTGAGGGACATGATAAATCCTTACTCTCACTGGCGACAGAGTACACACAAGGGAGCCCTGGCCCAAATTATGCAAAGGGACACTGACACAGATTCCGACACTGACGTCGACACTGGGGATTTGAGGGAGGTAGACCCCAAACTGGCTAAGAGCATTCAATGTATGATAGTCGCTATAAAAGAGGAGAAAAACAGGATCGGATACATAAAACGGTTCTCATATCAATTTTATTCATTTCATTCAGACTTTCATGTTATGTACAGTATCATATATGTGAAGCGCTTTTGAGAGTGTGAGCATCCATTTGGTTTATTAGCTATAAAAGAGGTGTCGGAATTTCCTGACACAACAAAAGATTATTTTAAAATAAATAAAAAACAGGTGGTGACTTTTCCTCCGTCTAAGGACTTAAATAAATTTTTTGAGGAATCCTGGGCTAATCCGGAAAATAAATTTGCTATCCCTAAAAGGTTGCGGGCAGCGTACCCTTTCCCAGAAAAGGATAGGCATAAGTGGGAGTCACCCCCAATGATAGACACCTCAGTTTCTAGGTTGTCAAAGAAAATCATTTTACCTGCCCCAGGGTCAGCTTCATTAAAAGAACCTGCTGACCGCAAATTAGAGACAACTTTAAAGTCCATCTATGTTGCTACGGGTACGTTGCTCAGGTCCACAATTGCTTCTGCATGGCTAGGTAACGCAGTCGAAAAGTCGGCAGATAACTTGATTGTTAATATTGACACGGTCGATAAAGATGACATGCTGCAAATTCTAGGTCATATCAAAGATTTTGCAGGTTATTTGGTTGAGGCTATGATATTATTATTATTATTATTATTATTATTATGGTTAGGCTTACTTGGCTCACTTGCCTCTGCTATGGTGGTTTCAGCCCGCAGGGCGCTCTGGATACACCAATGGAATGCTGACGCAGAATCCAAAAGAAATATTGAGGTGCTCCCATACAATGGTGAGGCCCTCTTTGGAGAGAAATTAGATGCCATGATATCAACTACTACATCTGGCAAGTCAGCATTTCTGCCGTCAGCAGCTACACCGGCTAAAAAAGAATATCATTCTCATACTATGCAGTCCTTTTGGCCCAACAAGTACAAAAAGGCTAAAAGTACCCCTTTTTTCACAGGAAAAGGGAGAGGAAAAGGTAGAAAACCTACAACACCCTCAGGCTCCCAAGAGCAGAAGTCAGCAACTGCTTCTGCAAAAACCACAGCATGACGCTGGGGCTCCTCTGCGGGAGTGCGATCAGGTGGGGGCACGTCTACTATTTTTCAGCCAGGTCTGGCTTCGCTCAGACCTGGAGCCTTGGATTTTACAGATAATATCCCAAGGTTACAAGTTGGAATTTCAGGACCTTCCCCATGCCGATTTTTCAAATCAGCCTTACCAGTTTCTGCTCAGGACAGCGCAAATGTCCTGAATGCAATACACAAATTATGTCAAGACAAAGTAATTGCCTTGATTCCTGCCGAACAAAGGAATCAAGGCTATGTGCACCGGAAATTTTTCGGGTTTTGTGTTTTGGTTTTGGGTTCGGTTCCGCGGCCGTGTTTTGGGTTCGAACGCGTTTTGGCAAAACCTCACCGAATTTTTTTTGTCGGATTCGGGTATGTTTTGGATTCGGGTGTTTTTATCAAAAAACCCTAAAAAACAGCTTAAATCATAGAATTTGGGGGTCATTTTGATCCCAAAGTATTATTAACCTCAATAACCATAATTTCCACTCATTTTCAGTCTATTCTGAACACCTCACACCTCACAATATTATTTTTAGTCCTAAAATTTGCACCGAGGTCGCTGGATGACTAAGCTCAGCGACCCAAGTGGCCGACACAAACACCTGGCCCATCTAGGAGTGGCACTGCAGTGTCACGCAGGATGGCCCTTCCAAAAAACACTCCCCAAACAGCACATGACGCAAAGAAAAAAAGAGGCGCAATGAGGTAGCTGTGTGACTGAGCTAAGCGACCCAAGTGGCCGACACAAACACCTGGCCCATCTAGGAGTGGCACTGCAGTGTCAGGCAGGATGGCCCTTCCAAAAAATACTCCCCAAACAGCACATGACGCAAAGAAGAAAAAAAAGAGGCGCAATGAGGTAGCTGTGTGAGTAAGCTAAGCGACCCTAGTGTCCGACACAAACACCTGGCCCATCTAGGAGTGGCACTGCAGTGTCACGCAGGATGGCCCTTCCAAAAAACACTCCCCAAACAGCACATGACGCAAAGAAAAAAAGAGGCGCAATGAGGTAGCTGTGTGACTAAGCTCAGCGACCCAAGTGGCCGACACAAACACCTGGCCCATCTAGGAGTGGCACTGCAGTGTCAGGCAGGATGGCCCTTCCAAAAAATACTCCCCAAACAGCACATGACGCAAAGAAAAAAAGAGGCGCAATGAGGTAGCTGTGTGAGTAAGCTAAGCGACCCTAGTGGCCGACACAAACACCTGGCCCATCTAGGAGTGGCACTGCAGTGTCACGTAGGCTGGCCCTTCCAAAAAACACTCCCCAAACAGCACATGACGCAAAGAAAAATGAAAGAAAAAAGAGGTGCAAGATGGAATTGTCCTTGGGCCCTCCCACCTGCCCTTATGTTGTATAAACAGGACATGCACACTTTAACCAACCCATCATTTCAGTGACAGGGTCTGCCACACGACTGTGACTGAAATGACGGGTTGGTTTGGACCCCCACCAAAAAAGAAGCAATTAATCTCTCCTTGCACAAACTGGCTCTACAGAGGCAAGATGTCCACCTCATCATCATCCTCCGATATATCACCGTGTACATCCCCCTCCTCACAGATTATCAATTCGTCCCCACTGGAATCCACCATCTCAGCTCCCTGTGTACTTTGTGGAGGCAATTGCTGCTGGTGAATGTCTCCACGGAGGAATTGATTATAATTCATTTTAATGAACATCATCTTCTCCACATTTTCTGGATGTAACCTCGTACGCCGATTGCTGACAAGGTGAGCGGCGGCACTAAACACTCTTTCGGAGTACACACTTGTGGGAGGGCAACTTAGGTAGAATAAAGCCAGTTTGTGCAAGGGCCTCCAAATTGCCTCTTTTTCCTGCCAGTATAAGTACGGACTGTCTGACGTGCCTACTTGGATGCGGTCACTCATATAATCCTCCACCATTCTTTCAATGGGGAGAGAATCATATGCAGTGACAGTAGACGACATGTCAGTAATCGTTGTCAGGTCCTTCAGTCCGGACCAGATGTCAGCATCAGCAGTCGCTCCAGACTGCCCTGCATCACCGCCAGCGGGTGGGCTCGGAATTCTGAGCCTTTTCCTCGCACCCCCAGTTGCGGGAGAATGTGAAGGAAGAGATGTTGACAGGTCGCGTTCCGCTTGACTTGACAATTTTCTCACCAGCAGTTCTTTGAACCCCAGCAGACTTGTGTCTGCCGGAAAGAGAGATCCAAGGTAGGTTTTAAATCTAGGATCGAGCACGGTGGCCAAAATGTAGTGCTCTGATTTCAACAGATTGACCACCCGTGAATCCTTGTTAAGCGAATTAAGGGCTCCATCCACAAGTCCCACATGCCTAGCGGAATCGCTCTGTGTTAGCTCCTCCTTCAATGTCTCCAGCTTCTTCTGCAAAAGCCTGATGAGGGGAATGACCTGACTCAGGCTGGCAGTGTCTGAACTGACTTCACGTGTGGCAAGTTCAAAAGGTTGCAGAACCTTGCACAACGTTGAAATCATTCTCCACTGCGCTTGAGACAGGTGCATTCCACCTCCTATATCGTGCTCAGTTGTATAGGCTTGAATGGCCTTTTGCTGCTCCTCCAACCTCTGAAGCATATAGAGGGTTGAATTCCACCTCGTTACCACTTCTTGCTTCAGATGATGGCAGGGCAGGTTCAGGCGTTTTTGGTGGTGCTCCAGTCTTCAGTACGTGGTGCCTGTACGCCGAAAGTGTGCCGCAATTCTTCTGGCCACCGACAGCATCTCTTGCACGCCCCTCTCGTTTTTTAAAAAATTCTGCACCACCAAATTCAAGGTATGTGCAAAACATGGGACGTGCTGGAATTTGCCCATATTTAATGCACACACAATATTGCTGGCGTTGTCCGATGCCACAAATCCACAGGAGAGTCCAATTGGGGTAAGCCATTCTGCGATGATCTTCCTCAGTTGCCGTAAGAGGTTTTTAGCTGTGTGCGTATTCTGGAAAGCGGTGATACAAAGCGTAGCCTGCCTAGGAAAGAGTTGGCGTTTGCGAGATGCTGCTACTGGTGCCGCCGCTGCTGTTCTTGCGGCGGGAGTCCATACATCTACCCAGTGGGCTGTCACAGTCATATAGTCCTGAGTCTGCCCTGCTCCACTTGTCCACATGTCCGTGGTTAAGTGGACATTGGGTACAACTGCATTTTTTAGGACACTGGTGAGTCTTTTTCTGAGGTCTGTGTACATTTTCGGTATCGCCTGCCTAGAGAAATGGAACCTAGATGGTATTTGGTACCGGGGACACAGTACCTCAAACAAGTCTATAGTTGGCTCTGCAGTAATGATGGATACCGGAACCACGTTTCTCACCGCCCAGGATGCCAAGGCCTCAGTTATCCGCTTTGCAGCAGGATGACTGCTGTGATATTTCATCTTCCTCGCAAAGGACTGTTGGACAGTCAATTGCTTGGTGGAAGTAGTAAAAGTGGTCTTACGACTTCCCCTCTGGGATGACCATCGACTCCCAGCAGCAACAACAGCAGCGCCAGCAGCAGTAGGCGTTACACGCAAGGATGCATCGGAGGAATCCCAGGCAGGAGAGGACTCGTCAGAATTGCCAGTGACATGGCCTGCAGGACTATTGGCATTCCTGGGGAAGGAGGAAATTGACACTGAGGGAGTTGGTGGGGTGGGGTGCGTGAGCTTGGTTACAAGAGGAAGGGATTTACTGGTCAGTGGACTGCTTCCGCTGTCGCCCAAAGTTTTTGAACTTGTCACTGACTTATGATGAATGCGCTGCAGGTGACGTATAAGGGAGGATGTTCCGAGGTGGTTAACGCCCTTACCCCTACTTATTACAGCTTGACAAAGGCAACACACGGCTTGACAAATGTTGTCCGCATTTCTGTTGAAATACTTCCACACCGAAGAGCTGATTTTTTTGGTATTTTCACCAGGCATGTCAATGGCCATATTCCTCCCACGGACAACAGGTGTCTCCCCGGGTGCCTGACTTATACAAACCACCTCACCATCAGAATCCTCCTGATCAATTTCCTCCCCAGCGCCAGCAACACCCATATCCTCCTCATCCTGGTGTACTTCAACACTGACATCTTCAATCTGACTATCAGGAACTGGACTGCGGGTGCTCCTTCCAGCACTTGCAGGGGGCGTGCAAATGGTGGAAGGCGCATGCTCTTCACGTCCAGTGTTGGGAAGGTCAGGCATCGCAACCGACACAATTGGACTCTCCTTGTGGATTTGTGATTTCGAAGAACGCACAGTTCTTTGCTGTGCTTTTGCCAGCTTAAGTCTTTTCATTTTTCTAGCGAGAGGCTGAGTGCTTCCATCCTCATGTGAAGCTGAACCACTAGCCATGAACATAGGCCAGGGCCTCAGCCGTTCCTTGCCACTCCGTGTGGTAAATGGCATATTGGCAAGTTTACGCTTCTCCTCCGACGATTTTATTTTAGATTTTTGAGTCCTTTTTTTACTGATATTTGGTGTTTTGGATTTTACATGCTCTGTACTATGACATTGGGCATCGGCCTTGGCAGACGACATTGATGGCATTTCATCGTCTCGGCCATGACTAGTGGCAGCAGCTTCAGCACGAGGTGGAAGTCGATCTTGATCTTTCCCTATTTTTGGAACCTCAACATTTTTGTTCTCCATATTTTAATAGGCACAACTAAAAGGCACCTCAGGTAAACAATGGAGATGGATGGATACTAGTATACTTATGGATGACGAGTGACTGCCGACACAGAGGTAGCTACAGCCGTGGACTACCGTACTGCGTTTGCTAGTATAGACTGGATGATAATGATATAAAAAATATATATATATCACTACTGCAGGACAGGTATATATTATATAATGACGGACCTGCTGGACACTGTCAGCAGACTCCTAAACTACTAGTATGAAGAAGATAGAAAAAAAAAACCCACCACAGGTAGGTATACAATTATGGACGAGCACTGCCGACACAGAGGTAGCTACAGCCGTGGACTACCGTACTGCATCTGCTAGTATAGACTGGATGATAATGATATAAAAAATATATATATATCACTACTGCAGGACAGGTATATATTATATAATGACGGACCTGCTGGACACTGTCAGCAGACTCCTAAACTACTAGTATGAAGAAGATAGAAAAAAAAAACCCACCACAGGTAGGTATACAATTATGGACGAGCGACTGCCGACACAGAGGTAGCTACAGCCGTGGACTACCGTACTGCGTCTGCTAGTATAGACTGGATGATAATGATATAAAAAATATATATATATCACTACTGCAGGACAGGTATATATTATATAATGACGGACCTGCTGGACACTGTCAGCAGACTCCTAAACTACTAGTATGAAGAAGATAGAAAAAAAAAACCCACCACAGGTAGGTATACAATTATGGACGAGCACTGCCGACACAGAGGTAGCTACAGCCGTGGACTACCGTACTGCGTCTGCTAGTATAGACTGGATGATAATGATATAAAAAATATATATATATCACTACTGCAGGTATATATTATAATATAATGAATGACGGACCTGCTGGACACTGTCTGTCAGCAGAATGCGTTTATAGAATAAAAAAAAAAAACACCACACGAGTGTTTAACTTTTTCAGGCAGACAATATACTGGTGGTCACTGGTCAGTCACACTGGCAGCAAAAGTGTGCACTGTTATGTACTCCTGCTATAACTGCTCCCCAGTCTCCCCCACAATTAAGCTGTGTGAGCAGTGAGCACTCAGCACAGTCAGATATACATAGATGATATTATCAATCATGCAGCACACTGAGGCTGAGCATAGATATGGTATGTGACTGTGTATCGTTTTTTTTCAGGCAGAGAACGGATTTTAAATAATAAATAAAACTGGTGGTCACTAGTATAACTATCAGCAAAACTCTGCACTCTCTGAGTACTCCAGTCCTAATGCTCCCCAAAATTACTAAAATTAAATTACTAGTAAATCAAGTGTCTCACTCTCTATCTAAACGGAGAGGACGCCAGCCACGTCCTCTCCCTATCAATCTCAATGCACGTGTGAAAATGGCGGCGACGCGCGGCTCCTTATATAGAATCCGAGTCTTGCGATAGAATACGAGCCTCGCGAGAATCCGACAGCGGGATGATGACGTTCGGGCGCGCTCGGGTTAACCGAGCAAGGCGGGAAGATCCGAGTCTGCCTCGGACCCGTGTAAAAAGGCTGAAGTTCGGGGGGGTTCGGATTCCCGAGGAACCGAACCCGCTCATCTCTATTTTATTCAAACCTGTTTGTAGTACCAAAGCCGGATGGCTCGGTCAGGCCGATTTTAAACCTAAAATCTCTGAATCTTTATTTTAAAAAAATTAAAATTCAAGATGGAATCCTTGAGGGCAGTGATTTCCAGCTTGGAAGAAAAGGAATTTCTGGTGTCAGTGGACATCAAGGATGCTTACTTGCATGTCCACATTTACCCACCACATCAAGCATACCTGAGGTTTGCAGTTCAGGATTACCACTACCAATTCCAGACATTACCGTTCGGGCTCTCCACGGCTCTGAGAATATTCACCAAGGTGATGGCGGAAATGATGGTTCTCCTTCGCAAGCAAGGAGTCAACATAATTCCATACTTGGACGATCTCCTCATAAAAGCAAGATCCGGGGACAAGCTAATCCAGAACATAGCGTTATCCCTGAAGGTACTTCAACAGCACGGTTGGATCATCAATTTTCCAAAATCTCAGTTGGAACCGACGATGAGGTTATCATTTTTGGGAATGATACTGGACACCGAGGTACAGAAAGTATCTCTACCGGTGGAAAAGGCTCAGGAGATCCAGAGCATGGTCAAACAACTTTTAAGACCAAGAACAGTATCAATTCATCAGTGCATTCGCCTGTTGGGGAAAATGGTAGCAGATTACGAGGCACTACAATATGGCCGATTCCATGCCAGGGTCTTCCAGTGGGACCTACTGGACAAGTGGTCCGGGTTGCATCTCCACATGCATCAAAAGATAATCTTGTCAACAAAAGCCAGAATTTCGCTCCTGTGGTGGCTACAAAGTCTCACCTCCTGGAGGGACGCAGGTTCGGGATTCAGACCTGGATCCTGGTGACCACGGATGCAAGTCTCCGAGGATGGGGAGCAGTCACGCAAGGCGAAAGCTCCCAAGGAAGGTGGTCAAGTCAAGAAACTCGCCTTCACATAAACATTCTGGAGTTGAGAGCTGTGTACAACAGTCTTCATCATGCGACATACCTTCTTCAAGGTCGTCCCATACAGATCCAGTCAGACAATGTAATGGCAGTAGCTTACATAAACCGTCAAGGCGGAAAAAAAAGCAGAGCGGCAATGACATAGGTGACAAAGATACTCCTCTGGGCAGAAAGACATGCAAAAGCTCTGTCGGCAATTTTCATTCCGGGAGTGGACATGGGGAAGCAGACTTCCCCAGCAGACACGATCTCCATCCAGGAGAATGGGGCCTACACCCAGAAGTCTTTGCAGAGGCAGCAAGTCGTTGGGGCATTCCTCAAGTGGATATGATGGTATCACGCCTCAACAAGAAGCTTCAGAAATATTGTTCCAGGTCGAGAGACCCACAAGCAATAGCAATAGATGCACTGGTGACCCAGTGGGTGTTTCAGTCGGTGTATCTGTTTCCTCCACTTCCACTTGTTCCAAAAGTTCTCAAGATCATCAGAAGAACAAACGATCAAGCAATACTCATTGCTCCAGATTGGCCAAGGAGGGCTTGGTATCCAGATCATCAAGAGTTATTACTGGAAGATCCTCGGCCTCTTCCTCTTCGCGAGGACCTGCTTCAGCAGGGGCCATTAGTTTATTAGGACTTACCGCGGCTGCGTTTGACAGCATGGCTGTTGAGCGCCAGATCCTAGCCCATTAGGGTATTCCCAATAAAGTCATTCCCACACTTATTCTGGCCAGGAAAGGAGAAACGTCCAAACATTACCATCGTATTTGGAGAAAATATGTATCTTGGTGTGAATCCAAGAACTCTCCTGTGGTGGAGTTTCAGTTAGGACGACTTCTCCTATTTATACAGGCGGGTGTGGATGCTGGATTGAGATTAGGATCTATCAAGGTTCAGATTTCGGCCTTGTCAGTTTTCTTTCAGAAACAATTGGCTTTTCTTCCTGAGGTCCAGACGTTCGTGAAAGGGGTTCTGCGCATCCAACCTCCCTTTGTGCCTCCTGCGGTGCCATGGTATCTTAATGAGGTGTTGCAGTTCCTTAAATCGGACTGGTTTGAGTCTCTACAAGAGGTAGAGTTGAAGTTTCTCACTTGGAAAGTGGTCATGCTGTTGGCCTTGGCCTCAGGCAGACGAGTGTCTGAGTTAGGAGCTCTGTCACACAAGAGTCCTTACTCTTGTGTAAAAGTCTGCTTAGAAGCAGGACCCCCAATCTTGTTGGGGTCATAGAGGACAAATTACAGTGTCCACCAGTATACTATATATAGCAGTACGGTAGGCCACTGCTGTGTACCTACCTCTGTGTCGTCACTCGTCATCCATTAAGTATACTATCCATCTACATTCTATACCTGTGGTGCATTTTAGTTTTGCAGTTTGCTGACAGTGTCCACCAGTATACTATATATAGCAGTACGGTAGGCCACTGCTGTGTACCTACCTCTGTGTCGTCACTCGTCATCCATTAAGTATACTATCCATCTACATTCTATACCTGTGGTGCATTTTAGTTTTGCAGTTTGCTGACAGTGTCCACCAGTATACTATATATAGCAGTACGGTAGGCCACTGCTGTGTACCTACCTCTGTGTCGTCACTCGTCATCCATTAAGTATACTATCCATCTACATTCTATACCTGTGGTGCATTTTAGTTTTGCAGTTTGCTGACAGTGTCCACCAGTATACTATATATAGCAGTACGGTAGGCCACTGCTGTACCTACCTCTGTGTCGTCACTCGTCATCCATTAAGTATACTATCCATCTACATTCTATACCCGTGGTGCATTTTAGTTTTGCAGTTTGCTGACAGTGTCCACCAGTATACTATATATAGCAGTACGGTAGGCCACTGTTGTGTACCTACCTCTGTGTCGTCACTCGTCATCCATTAAGTATACTATCCATCTACATTCTATACCTGTGGTGCATTTTAGTTTTGCAGTTTGCTGACAGTGTCCACCAGTATACTATATATAGCAGTACGGTAGGCCACTGCTGTACCTACCTCTGTTTCATCACTCGTCATCCATTAAGTATACTATCCATCTACATTCTATACCTGTGGTGCATTTTAGTTTTGCAGTTTGCTGACAGTGTCCACCAGTATACTATATATAGCAGTACGGTAGGCCACTGCTGTGTACCTACCTCTGTGTCGTCACTCATCATCCATTAAGTATACTATCCATCTACATTCTATACCTGTGGTGCATTTTAGTTTTGCAGTTTGCTGACAGTGTCCACCAGTATACTATATATAGCAGTACGGTAGGCCACTGCTGTACCTACCTCTGTGTCGTCACTCGTCATCCATTAAGTATACTATCCATCTACATTCTATACCTGTGGTGCATTTTAGTTTTGCAGTTTGCTGACAGTGTCCACCAATATACTATATATAGCAGTACGGTAGGCCACTGCTGTACCTACCTCTGTGTCGTCACTCGTCATCCATTAAGTATACTATCCATCTACATTCTATACCTGTGGTGCATTTTAGTTTTGCAGTTTGCTGACAGTGTCCACCAGTATACTATATATAGCAGTACGGTAGGCCACTGCTGTGTACCTACCTCTGTGTCGTCACTCGTCATCCATTAAGTATACTATCCATCTACATTCTATACCTGTGATGCATTTTAGTTTTGCAGTTTGCTGACAGTGTCCACCAGTATACTATATATAGCAGTACGGTAGGCCACTGCTGTACCTACCTCTGTGTCGTCACTCGTCATCCATTAAGTATACTATCCATCTACATGCTATACCTGTGGTGCATTTTAGTTTTGCGCAGTAAATATAGTAGTAGGCCATTGCTATTGATACTGGCATATAATTCCACACATTAAAAAATGGAGAACAAAAATGTGGAGGTTAAAGGGAAAGATCAAGATCCACTTCCACCTCGTGCTGAAGCTGCTGCCACTAGTCATGGCCGAGACGATGAAATGCCATCAACGTCGTCTGCCAAGGCCGATGCCCAATGTCATAGTAGAGAGCATGTAAAATCCAAAACACAAAAGTTCAGTAAAATTACCCAAAAATCAAAATTAAAAGCGTCTGAGGAGAAGCGTAAACTTGCCAATATGCCATTTACGACACGGAGTGGCAAGGAACGGCTGAGGCTCTGGCCTATGTTCATGGCTAGTGGTTCAGCTTCACATGAGGATGGAAGCACTCATCCTCTCGCTAGAAAAAAGAAAAGACTTAAGCTGACAAAAGCACAGCAAAGAACTGTGCGTTCTTCAAAATCACAAATCCCCAAGGAGAGTCCAATTGTGTCGGTTGCGATGCCTGACCTTCCCAACACTGGACGGGAAGAGCTTGCGCCTTCCACCATTTGAACACCCCCTGGAAGTGCTGGAAGGAGCACCCGCAGTCCAGTTCCTGATAGTCAAATTGAAGATGTCACTGTTGAAGTACACCAGGATGAGGATATGGGTGTTGCTGGCGCTGGG
Source organism: Pseudophryne corroboree (assembly GCF_028390025.1). Taxonomy (NCBI): domain Eukaryota; kingdom Metazoa; phylum Chordata; class Amphibia; order Anura; family Myobatrachidae; genus Pseudophryne; species Pseudophryne corroboree. Next base: position 38,611,370 of record NC_086444.1, on the reverse strand, counting down.
GAGGAAATTGACCAGGAGGATTCTGATGGTGAGGTGGTTTGTTTAAGTCAGGCACCCGGGGAGACACCTGTTGTCCGTCGGAGGAATTTGGTCATTGACATGCCTGGTCAAAATACAAAAAAAATCAGCTCTTCGGTGTGGAATTATTTCAACACAAATGCGGACAACAGGTGTCAAGCCGTGTGTTGCCTTTGTCAAGCTGTAATAAATAGGGGTAAGGACGTTAACCACCTCGGAACATCCTCCCTTATACGTCACCTGCAGCGCATTCATCATAAGTCAGTGACAAGTTCAAAAACTTTGGGTGACAGCGGAAGCAGTCCACTGACCACTAAATCCCTTCCTCTTGTAACCAAGCTCCTGCAAACCACACCACCAACTCCCTCAGTGTCAATTTCCTCCTTACCCAGGAAAGCCAATAGTCCTGCAGGCCATGTCACTGTCAAGTCTGACGAGTCCTCTCCTGCCTGGGATTCCTCCGATGCATCCTTGAGTGTAACGCCTACTGCTGCTGGCGCTGCTGTTGTTGCTACTAGGAGTCGTCCAAGAGGGGAAGTCGGAAGACCACTTGTACTACTTCCAGTAAGCAATTGACTGTCCAACAGTCCTTTGCGAGGAAGATGAAATATCACAGCAGTCATCCTGCTGCAAAGCAGATAACTCAGGCCTTGGCAGCCTGGGCGGTGAGAAACGTGGTTCCGGTATCCATCGTTAATTCAGAGGCAACTATAGACTTGATTGAGGTACTGTGTCCCTGGTACCAAATACCATCTAGGTTCAATTTCTCTAGGCAGGCGATACCGAAAATGTACACAGACCTCAGAAAAAGACTCACCAGTGTCCTAAAAAATGCAGTTGTACCCAATGTCCACTTAACCACGGACATGTGGATAAGTGGAGCAGGGCAGACTCAGGACTATATGACTGTGACAGCCCACTGGGTAGATGTATTGCCTCCCGCAGCAAGAACAGCAGTGGCGGCACCAGTAGCAGCATCTCGCAAACGCCAACTCGTTCCTAGGCAGGCTACGCTTTGTATCACCGCTTTCCAGAATAGGCACACAGCTGACAACCTCTTACGGCAACTGAGGAAGATCATCGCAGAATGGCTTACCTCAATTGGACTTTCCTGGGGATTTGTGACATCGGACAATGCCAGCAATATTGTGCGTGCATTACATCTGGGCAAATTCCAGCACGTCCCATGTTTTGCACATACATTGAATTTGGTGGTGCAGAATTATTTAAAAAACGACAGGGGCGTGCAAGAGATGCTGTCGGTGGCCCGAAGAATTGCGGGCCACTTTTGGCATTCAGGCACCGCGTACAGAAGACTGGAGCACCACCAAACATTCCTGAACCTGCTCTGCCATCATCTGAAGCAAGAGGTGGTAACGAGGTGGAATTCAACCCTCTATATGCTTCAGAGGATGGAGGAACAGCAAAAGGCCATTCAAGCCTATACATCTGCCCACGATATAGGCAAAGGAGGGGGAATGCACCTGACTCAAGCGCAGTGGAGAATGATTTCAACGTTGTGCAAGGTTCTGCAACCCTTTGAATTTGCCACACGTGAAGTCAGTTCAGACACTGCCAGCCTGAGTCAGGTCATTCCCCTCATCAGGCTTTTGCAGAAGAAGCTGGAGACATTGAAGGAGGAGCTAAAACAGAGCGATTCCGCTAGGCATGTGGGACTTGTGGATGGAGCCCTTAATTCGCTTAACCAGGATTCACGGGTGGTCAATCTGTTGAAATCAGAGCACTACATTTTGGCCACCGTGCTCGATCCTAGATTTAAAACCTACGTTGTATCTCTCTTTCCGGCAGACACAAGTCTGCAGAGGTTCAAAGACCTGCTGGTGAGAAAATTGTCAAGTCAAGCGGAACGTGACCCGTCAACATCTCCTCCTTCACATTCTCCCGCAACTGGGGGTGCGAGTAAAAGGCTAAGAATTCCTAGCCCACCCGCTGGCGGTGATGCAGGGCAGTCTGGAGCGAGTGCTGACATCTGGTCCGGACTGAAGGACCTGCCAATGATTACTGACATGTCGTCTACTGTCACTGCATATGATTCTCTCACCATGGAAAGAATGGTGGAGGATTATATGAGTGACCGCATCCAAGTAGGCACGTCAGACAGTCCGTACGTATACTGGCAGGAAAAGAGGCAATTTGGAGGCCCTTGCACAAACTGGCTTTATTCTACCTAAGTTGCCCTCCCTCCAGTGTGTACTCCGAAAGAGTGTTTAGTGCAGCCGCTCACCTTGTCAGCAATCGGCGTACGAGGTTACTTCCAGAAAATGTGGAGAAGATGATGTTCATCAAAATGAATTATAATCAATTCCTCCGTGGAGACATTCACCAGCAGCAGCAATTGCCTCCATAAAGTACACGGGGACCTGAGATGGTGGATTCAAGTGGGGACGAATTACTAATCTGTGAGGAGGGGGATGTACACAGTAAAAGGGGTGAGGAATCGGAGGATGATGATGAGGTGGACATCTTGCCTCTGTAGAGCCAGTTTGTGCAAGGAGAGATTGATTGCTTCTTTTTTGGTGGGGGCACAAACCAACCAGTCATTTCAGTCACAGTCGTGTGGCAGACCCTGTCGCTGAAATGATGGGTTCGTTAAAGTGTGCATGTCCTGTTTACTTTGTACAACGTAAGGGTGGGTGGGAGGGCCCAGGGAGGGCCCAAGGACAATTCCATCTTGCACCTCTTTTTTCTTTCATTTTTCTTTGCATCATGTGCTGTTTGGGGACAATTTTTTGGAAGTGCCATCCTGTCTTGATTGACACTGCAGTGCCACTCCTAGATGGGCCAGGTGTTTGTGTCGGCCACTTGTGTCGCTTAGCTTAGTCAAACAGCCACCTTGGTGCGCCTCTTTTTTTCTTTGCATCATCTGCTGTTTGGGGACAATTTTTTGAAGTGCCATCCTGCCTGACACTGCAGTGCCACTCCTAGATGGGCCAGGTGTTTGTGTCGGCCACTTGTGTCGCTTAGCTTAGTCACACAGCCACCTTGGTACGCCTCTTTTTTTCTTTGCATCATGTGCTGTTTGGGGACTATTTTTTTGGAATTGCCATCCTGTCTTGATTGACACTGCAGTGCCACTCCTAGATGGGCCAGGTGTTTGTGTCGGCCACTTGTGTCGCTTAGCTTAGTCAAACAGCCACCTTGGTGCGCCTCTTTTTTTCTTTGCATCATGTGCTGTTTGGGGACAATTTTTTGAAGTGCCATCCTGCCTGACACTGCAGTGCCACTCCTAGATGGGCAAGGTGTTTGTGTCGGCCACTTGTGTCGCTTAGCTTAGTCACACAGCCACCTTGGTTGGTGCGCCTCTTTTTTTCTTTGCATCATGTGCTGTTTGGGGACAATTTTTTGGAAGTGCTATCCTGTCTTGATTGACACTGCAGTGCCACTCCTAGATGGGCCAGGTGTTTGTGTCGGCCACTTGTGTCGCTTAGCTTAGTCAACAGCCACCTTGGTGCGCCTCTTTTTTTCTTTGCATCATGTGCTGTTTGGGGACAATTTTTTTGAAGGGCCATCCTGCCTGATACTGCAGTGCCACTCCTAGATGGGCCAGGTGTTTGTGTCGGCAACTCGTGTCGCTTAGCTTAGTCACACAGCGACCTTGGTGCGCCTCTTTTTTTCTTTGTATCATGTGCTGTTTGGGGACAATTTTTTTGAAGGGCCATCCTGCCTGACACTGCAGTGCCACTCCTAGATGGGCCAGGTGTTTGTGTCGGCCACTTGTATCGCTTAGCTTAGCCACACAGCGACCTTGGTGTGCCTCTTTTTTTCTTTGCATCATGTGCTGTTTGGGGACAATATTTTTTAAGGGCCATCCTGCCTGACACTGCAGTGCCACTCCTAGATGGGCCAGGTGTTTGTGTCGGCCACTTGTGTCGCTTAGCTTAGCCTTCCAGCGACCTCGGTGCAAATTTTAGGACTAAAAATAATATTGTGAGGTGTGAGGTGTTCAGAATAGACTGGAAATGAGTGGAAATTATGGTTATTGAGGTTAATAATACTATGGGATCAAAAGGACCCCCAAATTCTATGATTTAAGCTGTTTTTTAGGGTTTTTTGAAAAAAACACCCGAATCCAAAACACACCCGAATCCGACAAAAAATTTTCGGTGAGGTTTTGCCAAAACGCGTCCGAATCCAAAACACGGCTGCGGAACCGAACCCAAAACCAAAACACAAAACGCGAAAAATTTCCGGTGCACATCACTAGTTGCTGTTGAGTTATACATGCTGGTTGGCATGAGTTATGTTAAAGGCCATGTTAGCCGACATGTTTCTTGTGTATGGTGTGAGCTGGTGTGAATCTCGCCACAAGTTTATTAGTAAATCCTCTCTCGAATATGTACGTCTCCTCGGGCACAGTTCCTATAATGAGGTCTGGAGGAGGGGCATAGAGGGAGGAGCCAGTTCACACTGTTAAAAAGTCTTAAAGTGCCAAAGGCTCCTGCGGAACCGTCTATACCCCTTGGTACTAAAATGGACCCCAGCATCCTCTATGCACTATGAGAAAAGGATTTACTGGTAGGTTATTAAAATCCTATTTATGCATACTTTTTTTTATATATATACTACATAATGATTGTGTAGGGCTGTCATGTCTCCTCAATGTGCAAGATAGCGCAGCCTTAGCGAGGAGCACGGGGCGCTACTTATATACGGGAGCGGAGACGGAAGAGGGGGGTTGAAGCTGTAACAGAGGGGAAAAGGAGGTGGAGGACAATAGAGAGGGGGTAGAGCAATGTAGGTGGCATGTAGATGTTGATGACCCAGCAGCAGTCACCCTAGTACAGCGGTGGCCAACCCGCGGCTCTCGAGCCGCATGCGGCTCTTTCATCCTCCACATGCGGCTCGATCCACTCCCGGCCACCGCTGCCCAACACACAGCAACTTCTAAGGCTTAGAAGTTGCTGTGTGTTAATTTAAGGTCTCTCTCCGGCGTGCGAGTAGAGGGGAGGAGAGCGCAGCATGCGCCTCTCCTGCCCCTCTGACTCCTGCTGTGTCTATCTTCAATTCGGTGCCTACCCATGAGCCAATCAGAGCTCGCGGTCCGGCAGCTAAGCTCCTGATTGGCTGCCGGACCGCGAGCTCTGATTGGCTCACAGGTCAGCGCTGAATTGAAGATAATTACCGCCGCCGGAGTCAGAGGAACAGGAGAGGCGCGCACTGTGCTCTCCTCCCCTCCCCTCCCCTCACAGCAGCAGCACAACGGTGAGCAGCACTAGGGGGGGGAGCCACTGTGGGGACATGTGGATCTGCACTGGGGGCATAACTGGCACTGTGGGGACATGTGGATCTGCACTGGCGGCATAGCTGGCACTGTGGGGGCATGTGGCTCTGCACTGGGGGCATAGCTGGCACTGTGGGGGCATGTGGATCTGCACTGGAGGCATAGCTGGCACTGTGGGGGCATGTGGATCTGCACTGGGGGAATAACTGGCACTGTGGGGGCATGTGGATCTGCACTGGGGGCATATCTGGCACTGTGGGGGCATGTGGATCTGCACTGGGGGAATATCTAGCACTGTAAGAACATGTGTAGCTGGCAATGGGGGCATATCTGACACTGTAAGGACATGTGTATCTACACTGGGGGCATATCTGGCGCTGTGGGGGCATGTGTAGTTGCACTGGGGGCATATCTGGCACTGTAAGGACTAGAGATGTGCACCGGAAATTTTTCGGGTTTTGTGTTTTGGTTTTGGTTCCGCAGCCGTGTTTTGTATTCGGACGCGTTTTGGCAAAACCTCCCTGAAATTTTTTTGTCGGATTCGGGTGTGTTTTGGATTCAGGTGTTTTTTTTTCAAAAACCCCTCAAAAACAGCTTAAATCATAGAATTTGGGGGTTATTTTGATCCTATAGTATTATTAACCTCAATAACCACAATTTCCACTCATTTCCAGTAGAGATGAGCGGGTTCGGTTCCTCGGAATCCGAACCCGCCCGAACTTCAGGGTTTTTTACACGGGGCCGAGCAGGCTCGGATCCTCCCGCCTTGCTCGGTTAACCCGAGCGCGCCCGAACGTCATCATCACGCTGTCGGATTCTCGCGAGGCTCGGATTCTATATAAGGAGCCGCGCGTCGCCGCCATTTTTCACACGTGCATTGAGATTCATAGGGAGAGGACGTGGCTGGCGTCCTCTCCGTTTATAGAGATTCGAGAAGAGAGTGAGACAGAGAGAGACACAGTAGTAATTTGGGGAGCATTAGGAGGAGTACTACTACTACTAGTACTTGCTGAAGTGAAGTGATAGATAGTGTGACTGTATTGTATTATCTGACTTGTGGGGGAGACACTGACAGTGGGGAGCAGTTAGAGTCTGAGAGCAGGACTCAGGACTCAGGAGTACATACTACATATAACGTACAGTGCACACTTTTGCTGCCAGAGTGCCACACCAGTATAATATATATTGTGATTGTATGCTTAGGAGTACTACTTGCAAGTTGCTGATAGTGTGACCAGTGACCTGACCACCAGTTTAATAATCACCACCAGTTTAATTAATATATATATATATATATATATATAATTGTATATAATTAATATATATATAATATTATAATTGTATACCACCTACCCGTGTTTTTTTTTTTTCTTTCTTCTTTATACATACTACTATAGTAGCTTACTGTAGCAGTCTGCGGTGCTGCTGAGCTGACAGTGTCCAGCAGGTCCGTCATCAGTCATTACATAATAAATATATATACCTGTCCGGCTGCAGTACTAGTGATATTATATATACATATATATATTGATTTCATATCATTATCATCCAGTCTATATTAGCAGCAGACACAGTACGTTAGTCCACGGCTGTAGCTACCTCTGTGTCGGCACTCGGCAGTCCATCCATAATTGTATACCACCTACCCGTGGTTTTTTTTTTTCTTTCTTCTTGATACATACTACTATAGTAGCTTACTGTAGCAGTCTGCGGTGCTGCTGAGCTGACAGTGTCCAGCAGGTCCGTCATCAGTCATCATTACCTAATAAATATATATCTACCTGTCCGGCTGCAGTACTAGTGATATTATATATACATATATATATTGATTTCATATCATTATCATCCAGTCTATATTAGCAGCAGACACAGTACGTTAGTCCACGGCTGTAGCTACCTCTGTGTCGGCACTCGGCAGTCCATCCATAATTGTATACCACCTACCCGTGGTTTTTCTTTTTCTTTCTTCTTTATACATACTACTATAGTAGCTTACTGTAGCAGTCTGCGGTGCTGCTGAGCTGACAGTGTCCAGCAGGTCCGTCATCAGTCATTACATAATAAATATATATACCTGTCCGGCTGCAGTACTAGTGATATTATATATACATATATATATTGATTTCATATCATTATCATCCAGTCTATATTAGCAGCAGACACAGTACGTTAGTCCACGGCTGTAGCTACCTCTGTGTCGGCACTCGGCAGTCCATCCATAATTGTATACCACCTACCCGTGGTTTTTTTTTTTCTTTCTTCTTGATACATACCACTATAGTAGCTTACTGTAGCAGTCTGCGGTGCTGCTGAGCTGACAGTGTCCAGCAGGTCCGTCATCAGTCATCATTACCTAATAAATATATATCTACCTGTCCGGCTGCAGTACTAGTGATATTATATATACATATATATATTGATTTCATATCATTATCATCCAGTCTATATTAGCAGCAGACACAGTACGTTAGTCCACGGCTGTAGCTACCTCTGTGTCGGCACTCGGCAGTCCATCCATAATTGTATACCACCTACCCGTGGTTTTTTTTTTTTCTTTCTTCTTGATACATACTACTATAGTAGCTTACTGTAGCAGTCTGCGGTGCTGCTGAGCTGACAGTGTCCAGCAGGTCCGTCATCAGTCATCATTACCTAATAAATATATATCTACCTGTCCGGCTGCAGTACTAGTGATATTATATATACATATATATATTGATTTCATATCATTATCATCCAGTCTATATTAGCAGCAGACACAGTACGTTAGTCCACGGCTGTAGCTACCTCTGTGTCGGCACTCGGCAGTCCATCCATAATTGTATACCACCTACCCGTGTTTTTTTTTTCTTTCTTCTTTATACATACTACTATAGTAGCTTACTGTAGCAGTCTGCGGTGCTGCTGAGCTGACAGTGTCCAGCAGGTCCGTCATCAGTCATTACATAATAAATATATATACCTGTCCGGCTGCAGTACTAGTGATATTATATATACATATATATATTGATTTCATATCATTATCATCCAGTCTATATTAGCAGCAGACACAGTACGTTAGTCCACGGCTGTAGCTACCTCTGTGTCGGCACTCGGCAGTCCATCCATAATTGTATACCACCTACCCGTGGTTTTTTTTTCTTTCTTCTTGATACATACTACTATAGTAGCTTACTGTAGCAGTCTGCGGTGCTGCTGAGCTGACAGTGTCCAGCAGGTCCGTCATCAGTCATCATTACCTAATAAATATATATCTACCTGTCCGGCTGCAGTACTAGTGATATTATATATACATATATATATTGATTTCATATCATTATCATCCAGTCTATATTAGCAGCAGACACAGTACGTTAGTCCACGGCTGTAGCTACCTCTGTGTCGGCACTCGGCAGTCCATCCATAATTGTATACCACCTACCCGTGGTTTTTTTTTTCTTTCTTCTTGATACATACTACTATAGTAGCTTACTGTAGCAGTCTGCGGTGCTGCTGAGCTGACAGTGTCCAGCAGGTCCGTCATCAGTCATCATTACCTAATAAATATATATCTACCTGTCCGGCTGCAGTACTAGTGATATTATATATACATATATATATTGATTTCATATCATTATCATCCAGTCTATATTAGCAGCAGACACAGTACGTTAGTCCATGGCTGTAGCTACCTCTGTGTCGGCACTCGGCAGTCCATCCATAAGTATACTAGTATCCATCCATCTCCATTGTTTACCTGAGGTGCCTTTTAGTTGTGCCTATTAAAATATGGAGAACAAAAATGTTGAGGTTCCAAAATTAGGGAAAGTGCAAGATCCACTTCCACCTCGTGCTGAAGCTGCTGCCACTAGTCATGGCCGAGACGATGAAATGCCAGCAACGTCGTCTGTACTATGCCCAATGTCATAGTACAGAGCATGTCAAATCCAAAACACCAAATATCAGTAAAAAAGGGACTCCAAAACCTAAAATAAAATTGTCGTAGGAGAAGCGTAAACTTGCCAATATGCCATTTACCACACGGAGTGGCAAGGAACGGCTGAGGCCCTGGCCTATGTTCATGGCTAGTGGTTCAGCTTCACATGAGGATGGAAGCACTCAGCCTCTCGCTAGAAAAATGAAAAGACTCAAGCTGGCAAAAGCAGTAGCACCGCAAAGAACTGTGCGTTCTTCGAAATCCCAAATCCACAAGGAGAGTCCGACTCCAATTGTGTCGGTTGCGATGCCTGACCTTCCCAACACTGGACGTGAAGAGCATGCGCCTTCCACCATTTGCACGCCCCCTGCAAGTGCTGGAAGGAGCACCCGCAGTCCAGTTCCTGATAGTCAGATTGAAGATGTCAGTGTTGAAGTACACCAGGATGAGGAGGATATGGGTGTTGCTGGCGCTGGGGAGAAAATTGACCAGGAGGATTCTGATGGTGAGGTGGTTTGTTTAAGTCAGGCACCCGGGGAGACACCTGTTGTCCGTGGGAGGAATATGGCCACTGACATGCCTGGTGAAAATACCAAAAAAATCAGCTCTTCGGTGTGGAAGTATTTCAACAGAAATGCGGACAACAGGTGTCAAGCCGTGTGTTGCCTTTGTCAAGCTGTAATAAGTAGGGGTAAGGACGTTAACCACCTCGGAACATCCTCCCTTATACGTCACCTGCAGCGCATTCATAATAAGTCAGTAACAAGTTCAAAAAACTTTGGGTGACAGCGGAAGCAGTCCACTGACCAGTAAATACCTTCCTCTTGTAACCAAGCTCACGCAAACCACCCCACCAACTCCCTCAGTGTCAATTTCCTCCTTCCCCAGGAATGCCAATAGTCCTGCAGGCCATGTCACTGGCAATTCTGACGATTCCTCTCCTGCCTGGGATTCCTCCGATGCATCCTTGCGTGTAACGCCTACTGCTGCTGGCGCTGCTGTTGTTGCTGCTGGGAGTCGATGGTCATCCCAGAGGGGAAGTCGTAAAACCACTTTTACTACTTCCACCAAGCAATTGACTGTCCAACAGTCCTTTGCGAGGAAGATGAAATATCACAGCAGTCATCCTACTGCAAAGCGGATAACTGAGGCCTTGGCATCCTGGGTGGTGAGAAACGTGGTTCCGGTATCCATCATTACTGCAGAGCCAACTAGAGACTTGTTGGAGGTACTGTTTCCCCGGTACCAAATACCATCTAGGTTCCATTTCTCTAGGCAGGCGATACCGAAAATGTACACAGACCTCAGAAAAAGAGTCACCAGTGTCCTAAAAAATGCAGCTGTACCCAATGTCCACTTAACCACAGACATGTGGACAAGTGGAGCAGGGCAGGGTCAGGACTATATGACTGTGACAGCCCACTGGGTAGATGTATGGACTCCCGCCGCAAGAACAGCAGCGGCGGCACCAGTAGCAGCATCTCGCAAACGCCAACTCTTTCCTAGGCAGGCTACGCTTTGTATCACCGCTTTCCAGAATACGCACACAGCTGAACACCTCTTACGGCAACTGAGGAAGATCATCGCGGAATGGCTTACCCCAATTGGACTCTCCTGTGGATTTGTGGCATCGGACAACGCCAGCAATATTGTGTGTGCATTAAATATGGGCAAATTCCAGCACGTCCCATGTTTTGCACATACCTTGAATTTGGTGGTGCAGAATTTTTTAAAAAACGACAGGGGCGTGCAAGAGATGCTGTCGGTGGCCAGAAGAATTGCGGGACACTTTCGGCGTACAGGCACCACGTACAGAAGACTGGAGCACCACCAAAAACAACTGAACCTGCCCTGCCATCATCTGAAGCAAGAAGTGGTAACGAGGTGGAATTCAACCCTCTATATGCTTCAGAGGTTGGAGGAGCAGCAAAAGGCCATTCAAGCCTATACAATTCAGCACATTATAGGAGGTGGAATGCACCTGTCTCAAGCGCAGTGGAGAATGATTTCAACGTTGTGCAAGGTTCTGCTGCCCTTTGAACTTGCCACACGTGAAGTCAGTTCAGACACTGCCAGCCTGAGTCAGGTCATTCCCCTCATCAGGCTTTTGCAGAAGAAGCTGGAGACATTGAAGGAGGAGCTAACACAGAGCGATTCCGCTAGGCATGTGGGACTTGTGGATGGAGCCCTTAATTCGCTTATCAAGGATTCACGGGTGGTCAATCTGTTGAAATCAGAGCACTACATTTTGGCCACCGTGCTCGATCCTAGATTTAAAGCCTACCTTGGATCTCTCTTTCCGGCAGACACAAGTCTGCTGGGGTTGAAAGACCTGCTGGTGAGAAAATTGTCAAGTCAAGCGGAACGTGACCTGTCAACATCTCCTCCTTCACATTCTCCCGCAACTGGGGGTGCGAGGAAAAGGCTCAGAATTCCGAGCCCACCCGCTGGCGGTGATGCAGGGCAGTCTGGAGCGACTGCTGATGCTGACATCTGGTCCGGACTGAAGGACCTGACAACGATTACGGACATGTCGTCTACTGTCACTGCATATGATTCTCTCACCATTGAAAGAATGGTGGAGGATTATATGAGTGACCGCATCCAAGTAGGCACGTCACACAGTCCGTACTTATACTGGCAAGAAAAAGAGGCAATTTGGAGGCCCTTGCACAAACTGGCTTTATTCTACCTAAGTTGCCCTCCCACAAGTGTGTACTCCGAAAGAGTGTTTAGTGCCGCCGCTCACCTTGTCAGCAATCGGCGTACGAGGTTACATCCAGAAAATGTGGAGAAGATGATGTTCATTAAAATGAATTATAATCAATTCCTCCGTGGAGACATTGACCAGCAGCAATTGCCTCCACAAAGTACACAGGGAGCTGAGATGGTGGATTCCAGTGGGGACGAATTGATAATCTGTGAGGAGGGGGATGTACACGGTGATATATCGGAGGATGATGATGAGGTGGACATCTTGCCTCTGTAGAGCCAGTTTGTGCAAGGAGAGATTAATTGCTTCTTTTTTGGTGGGGGTCCAAACCATCCCATCATTTCAGTCACAGTCGTGTGGCAGACCCTGTCACTGAAATGATGGGTTGGTTAAAGTGTGCATGTCCTGTTTATACAACATAAGGGTGGGTGGGAGGGCCCAAGGACAATTCCATCTTGCACCTCTTTTTTCTTTAATTTTTCTTTGCGTCATGTGCTGTTTGTGGAGTGTTTTTTGGAAGGGCCATCCTGCGTGACACTGCAGTGCCACTCCTAGATGGGCCCGGTGTTTGTGTCGGCCACTAGGGTCGCTTATCTTACTCACACAGCTACCTCATTGCGCCTCTTTTTTTCTTTGCGTCATGTGCTGTTTGGGAGTGTTTTTTGGAAGGGCCATCCTGCGTGACACTGCAGTGCCACTCCTAGATGGGCCCGGTGTTTGTGTCGGCCACTAGGGTCGCTTATCTTACTCACACAGCTACCTCATTGCGCCTCTTTTTTTCTTTGCATCATGTGCTGTTTGTGGAGTGTTTTTTGGAAGGGCCATCCTGCGTGACACTGCAGTGCCACTCCTAGATGGGCCCGGTGTTTGTGTCGGCCACTAGGGTCGCTTATCTTACTCACACAGCTACCTCATTGCGCCTCTTTTTTTCTTTGCGTCATGTGCTGTTTGGGGAGTGTTTTTTGGAAGGGCCGTCCTGCGTGACACTGCAGTGCCACTCCTAGATGGGCCCGGTGTTTGTGTCGGCCACTAGGGTCGCTTATCTTACTCACACAGCTACCTCATTGCGCCTCTTTTTTTCTTTGCGTCATGTGCTGTTTGGGGAGTGTTTTTTGGAAGGGCCATCCTGCGTGACACTGCAGTGCCACTCCTAGATGGGCCCGGTGTTTGTGTCGGCCACTAGGGTCGCTTATCTTACTCACACAGCTACCTCATTGCGCCTCTTTTTTTCTTTGCGTCATGTGCTGTTTGGGGAGTGTTTTTTGGAAGGGCCATCCTGCGTGACACTGCAGTGCCACTCCTAGATGGGCCCGGTGTTTGTGTCGGCCACTAGGGTCGCTTATCTTACTCACACAGCTACCTCATTGCGCCTCTTTTTTTCTTTGCGTCATGTGCTGTTTGGGGAGTGTTTTTTGGAAGGGCCATCCTGCGTGACACTGCAGTGCCACTCCTAGATGGGCCCGGTGTTTGTGTCGGCCACTAGGGTCGCTTATCTTACTCACACAGCTACCTCATTGCGCCTCTTTTTTTCTTTGCGTCATGTGCTGTTTGGGGAGTGTTTTTTGGAAGGGCCATCCTGCGTGACACTGCAGTGCCACTCCTAGATGGGCCCGATGTTTGTGTCGGCCACTAGGGTCGCTTATCTTACTCACACAGCTACCTCATTGCGCCTCTTTTTTTCTTTGCGTCATGTGCTGTTTGTGGAGTGTTTTTTGGAAGGGCCATCCTGCGTGACACTGCAGTGCCACTCCTAGATGGGCCCGGTGTTTGTGTCGGCCACTAGGGTCGCTTATCTTACTCACACAGCTACCTCATTGCGCCTCTTTTTTTCTTTGCGTCATGTGCTGTTTGGGGAGTGTTTTTTGGAAGGGCCGTCCTGCGTGACACTGCAGTGCCACTCCTAGATGGGCCCGGTGTTTGTGTCGGCCACTAGGGTCGCTTATCTTACTCACACAGCTACCTCATTGCGCCTCTTTTTTTCTTTGCGTCATGTGCTGTTTGGGGAGTGTTTTTTGGAAGGGCCATCCTGCGTGACACTGCAGTGCCACTCCTAGATGGGCCCGGTGTTTGTGTCGGCCACTAGGGTCGCTTATCTTACTCACACAGCTACCTCATTGCGCCTCTTTTTTTCTTTGCGTCATGTGCTGTTTGTGGAGTGTTTTTTGGAAGGGCCATCCTGCGTGACACTGCAGTGCCACTCCTAGATGGGCCCGGTGTTTGTGTCGGCCACTAGGGTCGCTTATCTTACTCACACAGCTACCTCATTGCGCCTCTTTTTTTCTTTGCGTCATGTGCTGTTTGGGGAGTGTTTTTTGGAAGGGCCATCCTGCGTGACACTGCAGTGCCACTCCTAGATGGGCCCGGTGTTTGTGTCGGCCACTAGGGTCGCTTATCTTACTCACACAGCTACCTCATTGCGCCTCTTTTTTTCTTTGCGTCATGTGCTGTTTGGGGAGTGTTTTTTGGAAGGGCCATCCTTCGTGACACTGCAGTGCCACTCCTAGATGGGCCCGATGTTTGTGTCGGCCACTAGGGTCGCTTATCTTACTCACACAGCTACCTCATTGCGCCTCTTTTTTTCTTTGCGTCATGTGCTGTTTGGGGAGTGTTTTTTGGAAGGGCCATCCTGCGTGACACTGCAGTGCCACTCCTAGATGGGCCCGGTGTTTGTGTCGGCCACTAGGGTCGCTTATCTTACTCACACAGCTACCTCATTGCGCCTCTTTTTTTCTTTGCGTCATGTGCTGTTTGGGGAGTGTTTTTTGGAAGGGCCATCCTGCGTGACACTGCAGTGCCACTCCTAGATGGGCCCGATGTTTGTGTCGGCCACTAGGGTCGCTTATCTTACTCACACAGCTACCTCATTGCGCCTCTTTTTTTCTTTGCGTCATGTGCTGTTTGGGGAGTGTTTTTTGGAAGGGCCATCCTGCGTGACACTGCAGTGCCACTCCTAGATGGGCCCGGTGTTTGTGTCGGCCACTAGGGTCGCTTATCTTACTCACACAGCTACCTCATTGCGCCTCTTTTTTTCTTTGCGTCATGTGCTGTTTGGGGAGTGTTTTTTGGAAGGGCCATCCTGAGTGACACTGCAGTGCCACTCCTAGATGGGCCCGGTGTTTGTGTCGGCCACTAGGGTCGCTTATCTTACTCACACAGCTACCTCATTGCGCCTCTTTTTTTCTTTGCGTCATGTGCTGTTTGGGGAGTGTTTTTTGGAAGGGCCATCCTGCGTGACACTGCAGTGCCACTCCTAGATGGGCCCGGTGTTTGTGTCGGCCACTAGGGTCGCTTATCTTACTCACACAGCTACCTCATTGCGCCTCTTTTTTTCTTTGCGTCATGTGCTGTTTGGGGAGTGTTTTTTGGAAGGGCCGTCCTGCGTGACACTGCAGTGCCACTCCTAGATGGGCCAGGTGTTTGTGTCGGCCACTAGGGTCGCTTAGCTTAGTCATCCAGCGACCTCGGTGCAAATTTTAGGACTAAAAATAATATTGTGAGGTGTGAGGTATTCAGAATAGACTGAAAATGAGTGGAAATTATGGTTTTTGAGGTTAATAATACTTTGGGATCAAAATGACCCCCAAATTCTATGATTTAAGCTGTTTTTTAGGTTTTTTGGAAAAAAACACCCGAATCCAAAACACACCCGAATCCGACAAAAAATTTTCGGTGAGGTTTTGCCAAAACGCGGTCGAACCCAAAACACGGCCGCGGAACCGAACCCAAAACCAAAACACAAAACCCGAAAAATTTCCGGCGCTCATCTCTAATTTCCTGTCTATTCTGAACAACTCACAATACTATTTTTAGTCCTAAAATTTGCACAAGGTCGTTGGATGACTAAGCTAAACGACCCAAGAGGGCGGCACAAACACCTGGCCCATCTAGGAGTGGCACTGCAGTGTCAGACAGTATGGCACTTAAAAAAATTGGTCCCAAACAGCACATGATGCAAAGAAAAGAGAAAAAGAGGTGCACTGTGGTCGCTGGATGGCTAAGCTAAGCGACACAAACACCTCAATATCACAGGAATTATTCGTTCTAATCAATGGTATTATTGGTCCAAATCACTGGAAGAAAATGACAAAATCACTGGAGTTCTAATCAATGGTATTATTGGTCCAAATCACTGGAAGAAAATGACAAAATCACTGGAATTATTTGTCAAGATCACTGTAATTAAAAATTATAAATCATTGATATTAATTGGTAAAATCTCGCTATCGCTTGCCTAGTGAAGTGGAATCTAGATGGGATTTTGTACCGGGGACACAATAACTTCATCAATTGTCTAAATCTCACAGCACTAATGGTGGAAAACGGGCACACGTCTAACAGCGCAATGATCATACTGAGAACTGATTATACTGATCACTAATGATACTACGGAGAACTGACACTGAGCAGCGAGAACAGCACTGGACTATTGTACTGTAGTATACTGGTCACCACAATGCAGCAATTACACTGAGCACAGATATTGAACACTGATCAGGATACTAGAACTGAGTCTGACACAGAGCTGCAAGATACAGCAATGGCCTACTGTACTGTACTACTATAATATACTGGTGGTCACCACAATGCAGCACACTGAGCACAGATATTACCAGGTGTATCTCACACATCGCTCAGTACATTATATAGGGTGTATAATCACCAGGTGTATCACAAACGTTGCACAGTACAGTATAAAGCGTGTATAATCACCAGGTGTATCACATGCCGCACAGTACAGTATATAGGGTGTATAATCCCCAGGTGTATCTCACACATCGCTCAGTACAGTATATAGGGTGTATAATCCCCAGGTGTATCTCACACATCGCTCAGTACAGTATATAGGGTGTATAATCCCCAGGTGTTTCTCACACATCGCCCAGTACAGATTACAGGATGTATAATCACCAGGTGTATCTCACACATCGCTCAGTACAGTATATAGGGTGTATAATACCCAAGTGTATCTCACACATTGCACAGTACATTATATAGGGTGTATAATCCCCAGGTGTATCTCACACATCGCTCAGTACAGTGTATAGGGTGTATAATCCCCAGGTGTATCTCACACATCGCTCAGTACGGTTTACAGGATGTATAATCACCAGGTGTATCTCACACATCACTCAGTACAGTATATAGGGTGTATAATCCCCAGGTGTATCTCACACATCGCACAGTACAGTATATAGGGTGTATAATTCCCAGGTGTATCTCACACATCGCACAGTACAGTATATAGGGTGTATAATCCCCAGGTGTATCTCACACATCGCTCAAACAGATTACATGATGTATAAAATCACCAGGTGTATAACACACGTCGCACAGTACAGTATACATACTGGTCACTACAATGCAGCAGATATTGAGCACTGATCAGGATACTAGAAGTGACACAGAGCTGCAAGATACAGCAATGGCCTACTGTACTGTACTATATGTATACTGCTGGTCACCAAAATGCTGCACTGTCCTACTATATACTGCTCACAATAATGCAGCACAGATATGGAATGGATACTTGCAGTAACACAGAGCTGCAAGATACAGCAATGGCCTACTGTACTGTACTATATATGTATACTGCTGGTCACCAAAATTCTGCACTGTCCTACTATATACTGCTCACAATAATGCAGCACAGATATGGATAGTATACTTGACACAGAGCTGCAAGATACAGCAATGGCCTACTGTACTGTACTACTATAATTATGTACTGGTGGTCACCACAATGCAGCCCACTGAGCACAGATATTTGCAGCACACTGAGCACAGATATGGAGCATTTTCAGGCAGAGAACGTAGATATTTTCAGCACACTGAGCACAGATATTTGCAGCACACTGAGCACAGATATTTGCAGCACACTGAGCACAGATACGGAGCTTTTCAGGGAGAGAACGCAGCCACGTCCTCTCCATTCAATCTCCAATACATGAGTGAAAATGGCGGCGATGAGCTGCTCTTTATATATAATTAGAATCTCGCGAGAATCCAACAGTGGGATGATGACGTTCGGGCGCGTTCGGGTTAACTGAGCAAGGCGGGAAGATCCGAGGCTGCCTCGGACCCGTGTAAAATAGGTGAAGTTCAGGGGGTTCGGATCTCGGAGAACCGAGCCCGCTCATCTCTAGTAAGGACATGTGTATCTGGCACTGGGGGGCATATCTGGCACTGTTAGGACATGTGTATCTGGCACTGGGGGCATAGCTGGCACTGTGTGGACATGTGTATCTGGCACTGGGGGCATAGCTGGCACTGTAAGGACATGCATAGCTGGCACTGTGGAGACGTGTATCTGCACTGGGGGTATATCTGGCACTGGGGGCATATCTGGCACTGTGGGGGCATGTGTATCTGGTACTGTGGGGGCATATATCTGGCACTGTGTGGACATATGTGTATCTGGCACTGTGGAGGGGGGTATATGTATCTGGCACTGTGGAGGCACCCATTTTTTTGGCATTTTTATATGTATGTGGCACTCTACTGGGGCATTATATGTATGTGGCACTGTATGACACAAGGTCATACTCCTACAAATGTCATACTGAAAGGTGCGCGCACAAAAATGGGGTGTGGCTTTGTGAAAACTAGGCCACGTCCCCATTTTTGTGCTTGCGCCTACGGCGCACGCATGATAGTGGCTCTTGCCCTTTACTACGGATCTTTTCTGGCTCTTTGCCTCTGACTGGTTGGCCACCCCTGCCTAGTATATGTATATATATTTATATATATATATATATATATATATATATACTGTACAGACACTTGCAGCACACATATATACTTATACATACATAAGTACACATATCTATATATGGCTAGACTGTCAGTCACCACTTTCCCCATTGAAGTTAATGAACAGTGAGATTTCCTTTTTGTTTTCTGGTTACTGTACACTTCCTCTTGCACTAATATTGCTAGCTCACCAGACTTTTCTCTACCATCAGAGTTTTCCTATTTTTTATCTTCTGTCTTATGTTGAGGTAGTGAACCTTACAAAATTTTTTAAAAAAATTAGAAAAAGAAAAAAGTTTAGTGTATTTTGTCCATATTAATTTTCTTAGAATAATACCCTTCTGACTGAGGATATTGCCGGGGCAACGTGGGTCCTGGATTGGTGTGATAGGGTCAGCCCAGGTTCGGTGCCCTGGGAATTCGATCCTGGTCATTACCAGGGTAATTCCCGGGTCCTAACTGGATAAACTGCAGTGTAAAAGGCGCGATCCTGGTTATTTTACGTTTATGTTTAAAAGCTGCTGATTGGCTGTGTACACAGAGGGCCGCCTCAAGGGAGTAAGATGCAGGGCAGACATTGTGCAGTGTGAATGCGATGACTCAGGAATAACCCAGGTCTAAGGTGCGGTGGGAAAAGGGTTTGAGCAGCTTGAAACCGTGTTCACTTTACCTGGATCGGACAGCATTTAGGTGTGAAAGAAATAAAAGTGTCAAATCTTAATTTGCTATGTATAATTTCTTATAAAACAATTCACCCTTTATGGCTTCTGCACGTTTCTTATGTCTCATTTACCATTGAACCTTGTATATCTGGTGCATATTTATCACAATCGGTATTTTTAAAGCAGATGTGATTTTTTTTTTATACCAAATTCGCAATGTGAAAATTTATATTTTCTTGCAAATTTACACATTTTCTGTTGCCAGGAGACAGTCTACGATAAGTGCCCAACCTGTCATAGAGGCTGGAAGCGAGTGATAATGTAACACTATTATACTGCTTCCTGGTTCGGGTCCCCAGTCGCCAACGAGCATTCGCGACCACTGGCCAACGCATGTATCATCCAGGGGCGAGGGAAAGGGAGTCAGTGGCTCCCTCTACATTAAAATCTGGAGTTGCGTTACCCGATCCCTCGCCGTAAAATTCTGGAGTTAGAGATATCCTATTGGGGCCGAGTCCGGAGCTCGGTAAATGTGACAGCTTCACAGGCCTCTTAGAAACCCGTGGCTGCCAAGAAAAATGGAGGAACTGCAGCAGATATTGGAGATATCTACTGCAGTCCCTCCATAGTACATTCAAGGGGTTCACTATGATTTGCCAGCGGCCGGGCTCCCGGCGACCAGCATACCGGCGCCGGGAGCCCGACTGCCGGCTTACCGACAGTGTGGCGAGCACAAATGAGCCCCTTGCGGTCTCGCTGCGCTCGCCACGCTACGCACGCCACACTATTTTATTCTCCCTCTAGGGGGGTCGTGGACCCCCACGAGGGAGAATAAGTGTCGGTATGCCGGCTGTCGGGCTCCCGGCGCCGGTATGCTGGTCGCCGGGAGCCCGACAGCCGGCATACTGAAGACCACCCCATTCAAGAGATACTTAATATTTGTGAGTATGTCCTGAAAATGACTGCTTTTCGTATAAATGAAGAATTCCCTGGGATTACACGGTTTATGTTTGTCCTTAAATCACCCATTTTAACACCAAACAAATTCATGTTCTATCTTCTCGAAGGATTCCGTCAGACTTTTCTGTGAATGACAACACTTCCCAAGTTCATTATTGGCCAACTGCTCCTTTTGGATTTGCCGAATGCTTTGATCAAATCCACAAATCAGATTATTTTGTAGCTTAATGAGTTTTATTAGCTCAAAGAAACAAACTAATAATATTTTGTTCCAGTTAGTTAAAAATTCTGAATTCTGAAATTTGTATGCGTGGCTTTTAATCGCAAGCAAACCCCCTGGAATAAAATTCTCAATTATCAATCATTTAAGTATCATAAATTCCAACTTCTAGCTCAGCTCCCCATTCTAAAGTGTCTCTTATTGACACTTGTAGCTCCACTTGTACCTAAACGTTTTACTGATATCTGTATGATGATTATTTAAAAATTCAAAGAAAGCTATTTAAAATATAAATAATAATTAAAAAACAGATAAACCAACAAATACTTGATAAAACAAAAAGCAGGTTGAAACTCGCCACCCCCCTTCCCTTCCCTTTTACAGACAGTGATACTTTGAGCAGGCAGAGAGAGGGCTGACTGCTGCTGCAAGGGATAAGCAATCACACCCACCGTCCACCAGATCTGTCACCCGCACCGCCTTGTACTCCGTGAGCAGCAGCAGTCAATTCGCTGTCACATATAAGCTAACACATTTAATTTATTTATTTTTCTCTTTATTTTGAAAAGTGGAGAGCGGTACAACACAGCAAAAGTTACATCCAGGAATACAACAAATCCGGGTATAGTACGAGTAATGTTGCATGACATATTACACAGCCAATTACAAAACAACAGTATAGTCCACTTGAATTTTATATTTTATAAAAACACATAACAAGCGCAAATAAAAAAATAAAACAATAAATAAAAAAAACAACAACACAGATACTGTATTCAATTGGGGAGGGGGAGACAGGGGACCAAAAAGAGTCAGGTAGAAAAATTGTGTCAAAGTCGGAAAAATATCATGCTACACGTTGCCATATATTCACCTCATGCGCTTGCCCGCTGCACGTGCACATTCTCTCCCGTGCGTGCGGATACTCGCAGCTGCGTGATGGCGCCTCCTCGGCCATGCGCTCGAGCGCGTGGTATGTGCATTTACGGTAGAGTTTGTTTGCGTCTAGCGGGCGACTCAAACGTTAAATAATAAAACCAAATAGTATGTTTTATAGATAATGTTCCCCTTAATAATGACTGTAAGTTTGTTTAATGTAACTGGTCGCTGGACAGAGAAATTCCTCTTTTCATGGTACGAAGGGTCAGACAGGGTTTGAGCAGTTGTGTTTGGTACCTAACTAAAGAACATTTTATTAGAAACAATCCGGTGCTGGTTAGGTAAAGATTAATCGCTCCTGCGTATAGTTATGTCTATTAGTAGTTTCTGGACATTCACTATATTTGCGGTTCATTATCCATGCGGCGGGAATTCTCAGATTCCCTCCCACCTGAGCAGTTTGATATAGTCACAGCCCACCTGTTCAAACTAACCTATGACCTTTTGTTATGATGCGAGGAGACATTCCTGTGTCCAATGAACAATGAGATTGTAAGTCCCTTTGTAGTATACTGTATGCAGTGTATATAAGGACAGCCAGCTGGCCAGCTCAGTTTTCTCTCCACAAACGGTTTTCATCTTGACTAACTCGGAGCTGGTACCAGGACTGCGCAGCGGTCATTCCCCAGTGTGTGTAAGTTATTCTCTGTAACCATTCTAAATCTCTGTTTGTATTTGCTATATTCTCTCTCTCTGTTATTGTATAAGATTGTGACGATATTGTATATTTATGTGTAGTTAGCCTGCTTAGATATTGATGTTAGCCTGTAGTGTATGAACTGTTAACTGTTTTAACTTTTACATAGCTAGATATTGTTAGTAAAGGTGTTGGAACCTTAGCAAGGTATTGTGTGTTTATTACATTGCTGAGAGTATTCAGAGTGTCTCAATCGCTCAAGAGGCTTTCATACAATAGAGGTTAATTAGCATTGCATTGTGCTCACATTACAAAACCAAGGTTTACAGTACAAACTCAATCTTTCACTGTGTTGCATACAAGGTTTACTGAGTGTCATCCCGTGAGCGTCTGCGCCGCTCGTGTTCTCCTCGTGGTCACGAGCGTACGCTACGCTAGTAGCGTAGCATTACGGTAGTCGGCCGCCTATAGCGTGCTCGACACCACGCGTTAAGTTGTGAGCGAGCGTGTCGCATGTGCGTCTCGACCACGGCTAAGCGTCTGCTACGCTAAGTGCGTACCCTTACGGTACCCCATACGCCAATTGCGTACTGAGTCTCTTACCCATTTTATAGTGAATGTAATAAGATAAATAGTTAGCTTTATCAATTGAGAACACCAAAAGGATTGAGATGAGCTTCTTCATTCCATATTGAAAAATAGTAGGGCTAAATCTGTGCAGAAAGTCTATAAGATACAATGCAATTGTCTCTGAAAATGTTGGTACCAAGGGCTCCAAACCACAGAGAATTTATCTACCGAGTCGTGGAGTAGGGCTGTAATATATTCAATGGAGACTATGAACCAGATTTTTATTAAACACCGCTTGTAGGGATGGGGTAGTGGATTGTTTCCAGTTAGCTGCTATCAATAATTTGGCTGAATTAAATATATGGTTGCATAATTTGCTCCCTGGTCTGGACATACGGTCCAGTGGTTTGCAAAGCAGTGCATTAAGTGGGCTTTTAGGGATAGAGAAATTAAAGATTTTACCCAAGAGAGAAAAAATGTAATTCCAATAAGGGACAATCCCACCACATGTGTAGAAAAGAGCCCCCGGCACCACATTGTCTCCAACACAGATTTGAACTTAGTGGGAAGATAGTATGTATTCGTACAGGAGCCATGTACCACCTCGAGTAAACCTTATAGGCGTTTTCCTTAATATTCGAGTTAATAGAGGCTTTAGCGAATAACTCTCTGATTTCTGACCAATCCTCCTCCTCCATGGTTACACCCAAATCCCGTTCCCAGGCTAGTTTGAATGGCTCTTTGGATGGAGGGGATCCAGCCAGGAGAGAGTACAACATTGATATGACACCTTTACTGTCAGGGGTATAAAAACACATTAGTTCAAAAGGAGTTGGGGAACTGAGTTTGCCAGGTTTACTTAGAGAGCGCACAAAACTGGAAATCTGCATATAGTCGAAGTGTCTATTGTGTTGTATGCCATATTTCTCACAGAGGGCCAATAATTTAATGGGGCAAATTCCCCTGAGATATGTATAAGCCTGGTTATACTCATTGTGGCCCAGGGGTGCATATAGGATGCCATACAACCCAAGGCGAAGTCGGGGTGACGCCAAAGAGGTGTCAGAGGAGATAGGTAGGATGCCAACTTGAAATTCTTATTGATGTTACTCCAAATTTTTAGTACAGAATGAACACAAGTAGTGGCACTGACCGAGGCTGGTCTCATATGTGGAGGTAGCCAAGGGAAAGAACTAACCTGGTGATAGTTAATTAGTTTATTTTCAAGAGATACCCACTTTTTGCTCCTCTCTTGAGTGCACCAAGCCTCGGTGTGGCTCAGTTGTGCAGCTTGGAAGTACCGCTCAAATATAGGTAGGCCTAAGCCCCCATTAATCGAGGATTTAGCCAAACATCTACTGTATCTAGGTGTTTTATTAGACCAGATGAAGTGACCGCACAAAGATTGCACGGTGCGAAGATATGAGGAGGGTACAAGTATAGGAATGGTTTGAAATAGATAGAGCAATTTTGGAAGAATAGACTTTTTAATTGAATTTATTTTACCCGTCCATGAAATGCACAGGGAAGCCCATTTAGCTAAATCCTGTTTAATGTTGTGCAAAAGAGGGAGATAATTGGCTTTAAACAGCTGGTCATAGTGTTTCGTGATTTGGATTCCAAGTTACGTAATGGATTTAGACATAATCAAAGTAATGCTCCAATAGTTGCACCGAATTGTGGGGAAGGTGAAAGGCCAGTGCTTCAGATTTGGTGCTATTCACCTTACAGTATGTCCCGACAAAGCACCATATAGTGAAAGTTCAGCCTGTAAATTATGGAGAGATGTCAACGGAGATGATAAAGAGAGCAGGACATCGTCCGCAAAAAGTGAGATTTTGTATTGGGAACCCTGAACTGAGATCCCTTTAATATCGGGATTCTGCCTAATGTGCGCCACGAGGGGTTCAATACTTAGGGCGTACAACAGAGGGGACAGGGGGCAACCCTGTCTCGTGCCATTTCCCAAGCTGAAAGAAGGGGTGGAGAGCCCATTAGTGGAAACTATGGCCGCAGGGTTATAATACATAGCTTGCAATGCAGACACAAAGCCACCGCAGAGGCCGTAGAATCTCAACGTTTGGAACATAAAAGGCCAGGACAGGTGGTCAAAGGTCTTTTCGATGTCCAAGGATAACAGAACCGCTGGAGTCTTATGTTTGTTGATGTATGAGATTAAATTGATCATTCACCTAGTCTTGTCTAGGGCCTGTCTTGTAGGGACAAAGCCCATTTGATCTGGGTCGATCAGTTGTGTCAGGAGTTGAGCCTGAAAGCTAGTATTTTCGCAAGGAGCTTCATGTCTGCATTGATGAGTGAAATGGGCCTGTAGCTTGTGCAATGTGTGGGATCTTTTCCGGGCTTAGGGAGCACAATGATTGCTGATTTTAAAGAATCTGTATGAAATCTTTCACCTTTCATCACTTTACTGAAAACAGCAACCAAATGGGGAGCCAGTAAGCCCGGGAAAGACTTGTAATAGGACATAGGGAAACTGTCAGGGCCTGAAGCCTTTGATGGTTTTTGAGTTTTCAGGGCCGAATGAAACTCGTCGAGGGAGATAGGGGAGTTAAGGGCTTGTATAGCAGAGTCCGAGAGTTTAGGAAGGTTACTGGCATCCAGGTAGTTCTGAGCAATTTCAGAAGGCTTATTGGGTCCCACAGCCGGGCAAATTATACAGAGATTTATAGTAAGTATAAAACAAATAATTGATAGAACCCGGGTCATAACTAAGGGCATTTGAAGTATTTCTAAGAGCTATGATAGTTTGAGAGGCTCTTTTTGCTCTGAGTCTTGCTGCCAGAAGGGAATTAGATTTATTACCTCTTTCATAAAATCTTTGGTTGAGATATCTAAGGGATTTTTCCGTGCGTTCAGCTAGTAGGGACTGAAGTTCACCTGTAACACTCTGGATATGATTCAAGACTTGGGGAGAGTGTGATTGTTTATGGATGCATTCTAGTTGTTGAGTCATGAGAGAGGTTATCCTCTCGTTCTGTTGCTTTTTCCTATGGGATGCATATTTAATTATCACGCTCCGAAGGACTGCCTTATGGGCTTCCCAAATTACTGGATAGGAAACATCGTCTGTGATATTAATATCAAAATAGTCTTGCAATTGGGTTTTAATATAGTCGTTGAAGTGTGGGATGCTAAGGAGGGTTTAATTTAACCTCCAAGAATGGCGGCCCGAAGAAGAAACAATCAGATCAATTGAAGCCAAAACAATCGAATGGTCTGACCAGGCATTTGAAATAATGTCTACCTTCAGCAATGTGATTAGCAGACTACTGCAACCAAAAATCACATCTATACATATATACGTGCCATGGGGATTTGAAAAGAAGGTATAGTCTCTGGAGGATGGGTAGTGTGCCCGCCACGTGTCAAATAGACCAGCCTCGTCCATGTGCTTTTTCAGGTTACCTGAGGATTACGCTGAGAGTATGGGCTGGAGTGGCCAATTTTATCTAAATCTGATGATATTATAGAATTGAAATCACCACCCACCAGGAGGAGACCTCTGCATATGGATTGAATGTCTGCAGAAAGCTTCTCAAAGAAGCCACTTTGGCCCACATTTGGAGCATATAAATTCACCAGGGTCATAAACTGAGGGCCTAAATGTCATACCAGTATAATATAACACCCTTTGGTATCCATATTGGTGGAAAGGATATGAATTGGGACCGTGGATCGCAACTTGATAGCTACTCCATTCTTTTTTTGAGGGTTAGAGGAATACACTACTTTAGGGAAGTGTCTAGAGTCCAATGAAGGGTGGGAATGTTTTCTAAAATGTGTTTCCTGAAGAAACACTATATCCCCGTGATGAGTGTTAAGCGTTCTAAATAGAAGGGAGCATTTATGGGGGTGTTCAGTCCCTTAGCGTTCAGAGAGAGTACGTTAAAGGGCATAGAGATAGCTAGGTGTACTCACTCTACTACTACTTTACCACGTGCTGGGGAGAGAGGCCAAAAAAAAATTGAAGGGAGCTTCTGGAGGGGATTTGAAAGAGGGGTGGAAGGGGACGTGAACCAGAGAAATCCTCTCCAAAGAGGGAGGCTTTCACTCAGAGTGGGTCCAAACATGGGGAAAGGAGGCAGGTGAGCTTAGAAATATAAGTAAACCTAAAGGACCCAGTTACTGGGAGTGCTAGAAAAAATAATCACTTACCAGAGAATCGGAGAGAGTATAAATGGGAGGGATAGCTCTCAATGTAATCCCAACTAAGAGGGGGGTGGGGATGGCTTAGCTTGAGAAAGCTAGAAACTATCCACCCGGAACCATAATACATTAGTTACTGTTAACATTACGCAATAGTAAACAGAGATAAGAACAACATTCCCAACAACACAGCATGTAGAAAATAACAAAATAACCAAAATACAGGTGCAATTATTCAGTAGATCCAAACAGGAGAACAGTGTGGAGGGTATGAAAACTTTGAAAGATCCAACTTCCTAGTGCTGCAATAGCCGTTAGGCTAGTACCAAAAAAACTGTGTGTGTGGGGGGGGGGTCGATTGTGATATATAGGTTCTGAGGCAAAGTAGGTTACAGACACTCAAATAAACGCTTAGTCCAGAACCCACAGTAAAAGAAAAATAGAAGGAAAACAGTCAGAATAATATGAAGTGGGATCTCCCATTACCTGCTAGGCAGTGCTCATCAGGGCTGTGTCAGGCTGCCCGAGGCATGACCAATCACCATCGGGGAAAGCTGAAGTCTGTGAAGAAGGTCAGACCCTTCCTTAGCGTTACTTACTGATACAGAGCGACCGTTTACATCTACTATCAAACGGAATGGGAATCCCCATTTGTATTTGTAGCCATTGTCACAGAGGGGCTCTGGTGATGTCACGTAACTCCCTTCTCTTAAGAATGGTTGAAGGGGCTAAATCTTGGAAGATTTGCTGTTGGGAATCTTCAAACAATATGCGATGCAATAATCTGCTGGAGTTTGAGATCTGGTCCTTTACTTTAAAGGAGAGGAATTTCAACACAACATCTCTCGGAGGGTCACCTTCCTTGGGTCTGATATGGTTCCAAGTTGCGGGCAGTGACCAGCTCAGGAATGTTCCGTATTCGGAGATTACAACGTCGTTCCCTGTTTTCAAGATCTTCTTTCTTGTCCCATAGAAATTCCACTCCTGGTACAGAGAATTGACATCCTGGGAAAATACCTCTTTAGGAAAGTACACAGGGAGCACTGCGCCGTTCTCGAATGCCATTGAGTCCCCTCCACAGTCGAAGCGGTAGGAGTGAGGCAGCTCAAATTCCAATTCCCGGGATCCTGAGAACGTAAGGAGGTCCCCGGATCGGAATTGTACTATCCGAAAGCCGGGTCATGGACACAAATTCCTTCTTGCAGGGAGCCGGGAAGAAACTGTAGGATTGGCTGTACAGGCCACTAGGTGGTGCTCTAGGGCTGAGCAATGCCTGAGATCCTGCAGTAATGGCAAGCTAGTGTGATGCAATATAAAATGAGGCACATTAGGCCAGTAATGAGAAATAGGGACAGTTGTCAATCCCTGGAGGGGAGCACCCCAGTACTAGCCCTGTGGTGCAGCAGGATATAGCCCCTTGGCAGTAAAAAAGGGTGGGGAGCTGTGCTGCTGATACTGGGGCAGAACAATAGGAGGCGTAGGAGCTCCACCTGAACCATATGAGGACCTTGCCTAGATAGTATTGTAGTAGGGTCTTGTGGCATCCTCTTAACAGAGCTGGGAGTGCAGTCTGGGTCCAGGGGCATAGAAGCCAGGCAGCCCCCCTGCTGGATGCGGGAACCACTGCTGCTGGTGTTCAGCTCACCTGCTGTGATGGTCCTGTGACCTCTGGTGAGTCCTGCCCCGGGTCCCTGGTGCAGCACAATGAGAGGAGGGACCAGGTAAACTCTACCGGCTCTGGGGTCACTTGGTGGGGGTATTGGTGCACTTGCGGATGCGGGCGGTGCTGCCGCTCCAAAATTTGGGTCCTGGCTCCCGGATGGAGGGAAGGCCTCGGCCCCAGCCGCGTAACCTGGTCCCACGACCTGTGGCAGATTGGTAAGGCAAGGGTAGGCAGAGCAGAGGCACAGAGATGCTCCAGATCAGGGATAAAGCACTTGAAAGGGTGGCCAGTGCGGGAGCTCCTTCCCCATGCTTCTTTCTTCTTTGCTGGCCAAGCCACGCCCCTTCACATTTAATGTTTTCTAAGGATGGGGTCTGGCCACACCTTTCCATGTTGGCGATGCCCCCTCCAAGAAGTACCAGGGCTCCATATCTGGCACCACAACTGGTTACCACCCAGTTGCCCCTCAGAAATGCCCATTTCATGGAAAGAGTCACCTGATGGATCTATTCCACTATCTCAAGCTCATATATGCATGTATGCCTGGTGATGAGCATTCACAGTCTGTAATTGCTGTCTACAGTGCATGTGCACTTACAGATAACTCAGGAGGTGTCTGCATTTAGATGCATCCAAATGCCCAGAAGGACCTGTTATGCTATACCAACCTATGCTGGTTTTAGTATGAGCTTTACCTGCAAACTGTACCGTTACAAGCCTAAGACAAATCTCTCCAGATATCTGTATGTAGAAACTCCCAAAAATCATGTGGTGCTCCCGGCTTCCTGTTTAGGTGGTCAAGTCTCCCTCACCTGTATCCAGCTGCTTACCTCCCATGGCTGATCACTTACAGAGCACAAGTGGGCGGTCCATGGGAGCAACAAAGTCAACAAGTATGACTCAGGGGTTGATGAATCAAGCAGTGAAAAGCATCAGCTTTGAGGTAGCATTTATTAAGTGCATTCTATAAAGTGATTCTGATTGTTTGCAATGTCAACATCTCCAATGGTCCACTTCTTCACTATATTCACTGCTTGGTACAGTACATCAACCCCATAATGAGATGGCAAGTGATCAAGTATTATAATGTACTGTTGATACAGGGGCTGATTCAGAGGTGACGTAGATGCCGCCATGGTAGCGGCTTTTGACAGTTGCCTGTCTGCAACATTATGCAAATTCCCGTATAGACCCCTTCCCTGATGTACATCTGTATGTATAAATATGCAAGGACTTAGACTACAACTTTGGGTGTCTGTAGCAGGGACAGCTCCAGGCATGTTCCAATAGAGCAGCCGAAGAGGGCGCCACACCTAACGGGCGCTGCTAGCTCTCGCCGCCATATGGGAGCCTGGAGTCATCCCTACAGCAGCAGCAGTAGCGTCCGCCTCCTAGCAGCCACTTCATCACACGATCACAGCCCTCCATGTGTAACCCCCTCCCTGCTAACCGGTGTTGGCCCATGAGCAAATCAGAGCTCGTGATCCGGCAGCTAAGGCTACTGATTGGCAGCTGGACCACGAGCCAATCAAAGCCAAACCGGCGCCTAATTGCAGCTGCCGGAGACTGAGAGGCAGGAGAGGCGCACAATGCGCTCTCCTACCCACTTTCAAGAACAGGAGGCAGCGCGGTGAGCAGCACTTGGGGGGGCATATCATGTGTATCTGGCATTGGGGGCATATCTGGCACTGCATTGGGGGCATATCTGGCACTGTGTGGGGGCATGTGTATCTGGCATTTGGGGCATGTCTGGCACTGCACTGTGGAGGCATATCTGACACTGTGTGTGGACATGTGTATCTGGCATTGAGGGCATATCTGGCACTGCATTGGGGGCATATCTGGCACTGTGTGGAGACATGTGTATCTGGCATTGGGGGCATATCTGGCACTGTGAGTACATGTGTATCTGTCACTGTGGGGATATATGTATCTTGCACTGTGGGGCATATATGTAACTGGCACTGTGGGGGCATGTGTATCTGGCACTGGGGGCATATATTTATCTGGCACTGTGGGGCATATATGTATCTGGCACTGCTGGGGGCATATTGTTTATCTGGTACTGCTGGGGGGCATATCATGTGTATCTGGCACTGCTGTAGGGGCATATCATGTGTATCTGGCACTGCTGGGGTGCAGATCATGTGTATTTGGCACTGCAGGGAAGCATATCATGTCTATCTGGCACTTCTGGGGGGGGGGCATATCATGTATATCTGGCACTGCTGGGGGGCATGTCATGTCTATGTGGCACTGCTGGGGGGCATATCATGTCTTTCTGGCATTGCTGGGGGCATATCATGTGTATCTGGCACTGCTGGGGGGCATGTCATGTTTATGTGGCACTGCTACGGGGCATATCATGTGTATCTGGCACTGCACTACTGGGGTCATTATGTGTATCTGACATTTAACTGGAGACATTGGCCAATATTTACTAAAAAATCGAGTTTGTCCGATTTGCGTTTTTTTTTTAAAGTCCCAACACGGGAATTCACTAAGCACCAATCTCGGCAGTTTTTGGCCTATTCGTAATGGTTTGATTTGCAAAGTTCAGAAATACGAATGAATAGACCATCGGTCAAACGAGGCTGTTATTTTATACAACACGGGTATTCACTATTCATTCGTATTTGGGTGTTAGTCTCTGAGTGCTCAATTGCGGTCGTATTTTTTTGCGATTCGTTAAAAAAAGCGGCAAAAAAATAGACCTGCTTTTTTCAGCCGTGTTTACATGTGTTGCAACTCAAAAATCAATCACACCTGAATACGGATGCCTATAAAAGGATGTTAGGCCCAATTCAATCCACCTACACTCATAAATGGCAGCAGGACTGTGGACCAGTGATATTTTGTGTGCTGTGGGATTCCTTAGACTCAGACATCAGCCTGTAAGTAACCAGGGCCAACAAACTGAACATGGTCAGCAGGTTGTA
This sequence comes from Pseudophryne corroboree, assembly GCF_028390025.1. Classification (NCBI taxonomy): domain Eukaryota; kingdom Metazoa; phylum Chordata; class Amphibia; order Anura; family Myobatrachidae; genus Pseudophryne; species Pseudophryne corroboree. The sequence goes on along the minus strand of NC_086444.1, from coordinate 38,579,974 downwards.
CAGGTTCCGCGGAGGCTGCGCAGGCTTCATTTTTTTAGGGGGCGTTTAAACTTGAACGCATTGTCCGATAATATGGTCATACAGATGTTCCGTCTAAATCGTAGCAACATTTTCCGTCTGTATGACCTTATCAAACTGGGCCTAGACCCTGAGACAGCACGCTCTCGCTCTGTCTCAGGCCTGCACAAACTCCTGGCTGTGTTGCACTTTATGGCTACTGGCAGCTTTCAGGCTGTGTCTGGGGATGTCATAGGAATCTCACAGCCCTCATTTTTGAGAATATTAACACAGGTGATGTATACCTAACTACCTCTTCTTTTTTTGTTTGTTTTAATTTCTCGGTGGCCAGTTCTGTCCTAAAATCTCATGTTTATTGTTCTTTCAAATATACACACAGGTGTTGGCTGTTTTGCAGCCCCACATCGATGCCTCAATCTGCTTTCCTACACAGGAGTCTCAGTGGCATGCCGTCAGGGTAGATTTCTATGAGCTGGCTGGCATGCCCAATGTGCTTGGAGCCATAGATTGCACACACGTTCAGCTGAGACCACCTAGGAGCAGGCAGCACATATATACAAATCGCCATCTAGGAGCACTCCACAAATGTGCAGGTGGTTTGTGATGCAAATCTCAAAATAATGAGTGTTGTTGCTGGTTACCCTGGGGGCTGCCATGACTCCTTCATCCTCAGTCAGTCATCCCTCTTTGATAAGTTTGAGGACGGACAAATGCCAGATGGATGGCTGCTGGGTATGTAATTTGATATGTGTAGGCCTGCGTATACTTTGTCCAAATACAGGGGCAGATGTATTAACCTGTAGAAGGCATAAGGAAGTGAGAAACCAGTGATATGTGCAAGGTGATAAAGGCACCAGCCAATCAGCTCCAATATGTAAATGAACATTTAGGAACAGATTGTCCGCTGCCTTTATTACCTTGCACATATCACTGGTTTATCACTTCCTTACGCCTTCTACAGGTTAATACATCGGCCCCACAGTGTGTTACTTATGTGTTGCTGTATCTTAATATGAATCACGTTACTATATCTGTCTTTTAGGTGATGGAGGATGTGGCTGTTTCTCTTGGCTTCTAACTCCATTGTCCCGACCTGATACCCCTGCTGAACACAATTACAATCATGCACATAAGTCCACGAGGAATGTGATAGAAATATGTTTTGGTGTGTTGAAATCTAGGTTTCGGTGTCTGGATAAGTCTGGCTGCCTTTTGTTGTATAGTCCCTCGAAGGTGACTCAAATTGTGTTCTGCTGCTGCTTTCTTCATAACATGTGTTTGCAACAACATCTGCCACATGTTGAGGAGGAGGAAGAGGATGAAGAAAGTAGCCAGCAAGCAGAGGAATTAGAGACATCTGGTGATACTTGGAGTACAGATGTAAGGAGGCAGGTTAGGCAAGAGCTCATCACTTGCTATTTCTAAGGTAAGTTTGGTTTGCTTATTTCATTTGTTGTGTAATCATAAATAGATGTTGGCCCATTTTTATTTTAAAAACCATTACTCAGAATGTGTCTGTCTCCTTGAGACATACAAACATACCCTCGCTTTATGCAAAACAAATGTCGCATGTGTATTGTGTTTATTGTAAAACTCTAAACAACAGATTATGAGTGCATTAAGTCTGGATAAGTGTTCGTAAACTTGCACTGCTAATTTATTACAAACACACATAATCCACATAGTAATTTATTTAGTATTTGACTTTATGATTGTGTGTAACGTCCTAATGCACAGGTTCTCAAACTCAGCCCTCAGGACCCCACACAGTGCATGTTTTGCAGGTAACCCAGTAGAAGCACAGGTGTATGAATTACTCACAGACACATTTTAAAAGGTTCACAGGTGGAGCTAATTATGTCACTTGTGCTTCTGTGAGGAGACCCGCAAAACATGCACTGTGTGGGGTCCTGAGGTCCGAGTTTGAGAACCTGTGTTGTAAATAAACAGTCCTCAACATATAATATGTTAGCCTTGAGGAATACATGTGTCTCTATGTGTGATGCTCCATCATATTTAAGGGAGACAAACTTACTCTCATCAAAAATAATTTATTTCGTAATGTTTGCTGCAGTAAACTTGCTGATTTGTAAGTAAATACACAGTTTGCCACATATATACATTATTATACACATTATTTGTTTTTTGGTTTAAAATTTCTTTTTTTTTGGTTTCTGCATCATGTGTAATAACATTATTACTCATTTTTAACACACACAATCATGGACCAACAATAATGACATTCATTTTGGCAATGAATTATCTCAATTCAATGACAACATAATAAAAGCTTTTTACGCAACTCAATTGTGTTTTTCTTGTAATGTTGTATAGAGAAGAAAGGTAAAATAGGTAACAATCACATTGTAATTTGTATTGGCTGCAGGATATGAGAATGATTGGAATCTCGAAAGAGTAATGATTATAAAAAAATCAAGTGGTCTGGTTACTTCCTGCTAACATGTCTGTGGCTGCCTGGCAATGATTGAGTGTGCAGGATAGGAGAATGATTGGAATCTAGAAAGAGTAATGATTAGAAAAAAATCAAGTGGTCTGGTTACTTCCCGCTAACATGTCTGTGGCTGCTGGCAATGATTGTGTGTGCAGGATAGGAGAATGATTGGAATCTAGAAAGAGTAATAATTATAAAAAAATCAAGTGGTCTGGTTACTTCCTGCTAACATGTCTGTGGCTGCCTGGCAATGATTGAGTGTGCAGGATAGGAGAATGATTGGAATCTAGAAAGAGTAATGATTAGAAAAAAATCTAGTGGTCTGGTTACTTCCTGCTAACATGTCTGTGGCTGCCTGGCAATGATTGTGTGTGCAGGATAGGAGAATGATTGGAATCTAGAAAGAATAATGATTAGAAAAAAAATCAAGTGGTCTGGTTACTTCCTGCTAACATATATGTGCAGCTCCAACAACATTTCCCTCCTCCAAGAAAAAACAAAGATGGTAAAGAATAAATGTGCACACAAATTTCATGTTGTTGTTTGTACCCTTATAATTAATGATGTTGTATAAATTTTCAAGGAGCTAAGTGTTATATATATTTTGCCAAACATACACTTACTAACTATTTTGATTTACTTATCAGAAATGTAAAATTTGTTGTTTTTGTTTTAATTTTTTTTGGGTGTCTGCTTGTCCTGCCCTTTGCCTTTAGCACTGTCATGTTGTCGTGCTCTGGTGGAGCATCTTGGTGGTGATGAGACTGGCGTGATATTTGGAGTAGTCGTACCAGAACTGCTGCTTGTTTGCTGTTGGTGCATGGATCTGAGTGTTTCATTCAGGTTAGTGAGGGTGGCATTGAGTTCACGTGTAGCAGCATTTTGATTGTCTACAATTTGGAATAAACTTTCATTTATCTTTTGATTGTTTTGAAAAATGTTCATATAACTTTGCTGTTGTCTGTGCTGTTCTTCCATTAGTCTGTGCTGTTCTTCCATTATGCGCTGTAAGTTGGCCATGGCCTGTGTAATGTCTGTATGCATGAGTTCCATGGTATTGCCAATTCTCGTGGTTTGTTCATTTTGTCTATTCATATTTCTGGTTATTCTTCTGAGGTGACATGGTAGGCTTGTAAACATTTGTGTCTGCCTACGCAGACAATCTTCATTAGTGGCCTGCTGTCTAGCCCAAATGGTCCAAAACACCTGATCAGGGCCTTGTGTTACTGGTATTGTTGGGCTGTGTTGTGGTGGTGGTGGTGTGCTTTGCTGTGGTGGTGTACTCACAGGTGCTGGGGGGCTGATTCCTTGGCTTAATGGCTGCATTTCTAACATGATTGTCTCATCCATGTCACTGTGTTGCTGTTGTTGCGGAGGGATGCTGTTACCAGGACTAGAAGCAGAAATGTTGAAAAAATCTCTGTTAGCTATCCATATGTTTGATAAATGAAAACAAATCACTACACATGGAACACATGTCATTCACTGTTGCTTTCAGATATTCTGCCTAGCAACATCATCACTCAGAACTTAAATACATACACATGCTTGTTTGTGGCAAATGTGTCTGGTTACTTAATTGTGAAAGCAAACACTTTAGTTTTATTGTAGATCAGACATACTCCACCATAAAAACACATTGTAATCCATAATGTGTTACCTTATAGCTTTTCTAAAACAAACATAGTAATGTTTTTATATGTATTTGGCAATGTGAGGTCAAACACACATGTAAAAATTTGTTAAACAACCTTACTATTTTTAAAAATTAAACATGAGTTTCTGTTGCAGCATCTTACACACAATGTGCTACTGTATGGCTCAAGTGGACATACATATCTTTAATGGATGTGGACAAGGCCATTTTGCTTGGATTCCATTTCATGTTTTACTTACTTTGGTAAGTATATAAGATTTTGATGTGTTTTGACTTAATGCGGTGAAGAAAAAGTTTGATTACGATCTGAAATTGTTTACATTTATTTCAGTTGGATATTCACAATCAAGATGAGGGGAGTGTGGTTGACGTCTTGGAGGTATGTCCAAAATTTGGAGTGGGGGGACCGAACATACTGTCGATAATCTTCGTGGCGGGGTAGCCTGCTGTGGTTGGCCCTGTAAATCAGACCTTGCTTTCTTTGCTGCCACAGGTTTTTTGTGGTGGTGTCTTACAGAAGTCCCACTTCTGCTGCTCCAGACTTCTTTTGATGGACCTATTATTGAAAGTGAAATTTTGTTATGGCCATTCCTTTGCAAACATACCCTATACTACAATGGACACTTTACCTGCTTCCGCAGCGTCATCATCATCAGATGTGATGGGAGTTACTGGAGGATGAGTAGTACTGCTTTTTTCAAACACTGTAAAATAAAAAAACATGTATTCATGTATTCATGTATTATGCTTATAATAATGTATTCTTTTAGAAATGCTTGCTTTATTTTTAATAAATACATAAGGACCGGAAACAAAAAAAACACTACATAAAACAATAAACATTGTCCAATAGCCATATGCACTATGGAAAGTGCAACACAGGAAAACATGTACAGGACACTGACATAGGCCACAAGTAAAAATACATACATTAACAACCAAAAACACACACATCTTCATTTTGTAATGAAAGTAAAAATATTACAGATGCAATATATAAATTGCTCTGTGATGTGGCACTCCAAACACACATTACCACTATATGAGCCAAACAAAAACAAAACACAAAGTAAAAAATTACACTGCAGTGTTGTGTCAGGGTACAAATACAAACTCAAACTGAACAAACAAATAGTGTGTTTTTAAAAAAAAATATTACATTCTGTAATAATGACATTACACATGTAAGTGGTTTCCAAACCACTTTCCACTACTCCAGCCTCTAACATGACAACCACTGTTTTTGAAACATTGCACATGGATAACCTAAATATAAAACATAGTCCAAATGTAAAAAAAAAAAAGGCCAAAAGGAAACCATTATTGCAGGACAATTCAATTACACACCAAGTCCAAACTACACATGCAAAATATACTGGAAAAAAAACACATGACATACAATAAAGTAAGCTGTTACATTGGATTTTGGATAAAACATTACCCAAAACAATGTATTTGCTGACACACACTTGAAGATGGTAGTAATATGCTACGTGACATGACACACATTTAAAAAAATATATATATATATAAGGTCATAGAATGTTAATGGAAATACACATGCTCACCATTCTTCCTGGGCCTATCTGAATCCCGGACATGGGTTGCAGAGACTACTTCAGGAGGTATTACATTCCGCATGGGCTCCTCATAGTCCAGATATCTTGCAATATAGGGCTGCCCACCACCGGTTTTTCTAGCCGACTTTGCCTCCTTGGCCATTTTGGACTTGACACGTCACTTTATGTCATAGTACCGTTTGCGGCACGTGTCCTCCGTCCGCTTGACCACCCCCTCACTATTCACAGCAGCAACAACTTTCGCCCACAACACCGTCTTCTTCCGTGTTGGCACCTTGGTGGACTCAGGACCAAATAGCTGCCGCTGATACTTCATCAGCTCACGCACCAATGCCACATTTTCGGCATAACTAAACTTTACATTCCGCCCAGTCTTAGTAGTAGTGGGTGGCTGCGGAGCTGTCTGACTGTCACTATCACTGTCACTTGAGGCTGCTGCAGCAACCTCACCTACCTCCTCCACCTCACTAACCTCAGTCACACTCACCTCCTCCACCTGACCGACCTCCTCCCCCTCACTCACACCCTCCACCTCACCCACCTCTGAGTCACACATAATTGTGTGTCTAAACACTTAACACAGAAAAAAAAATAGACAAACAACATACTACTCCACTACCACTACACAACTCACACACACACCCACCCACACACGCCCACACAAACACTGACAAGGGACTATAAAGAAAAATAACTTGGACAAAAAATGAGACAAAACCACAAAAAACAAGACTACAAGAATGACAAGACGACTTTCAAACACAATACTACACTCAGAAATCGCTACCAACACTCCTCACCAAACCACAAATTCACCTACCTTCACAGCACAACCTCCCTCCTCCTCACCACTAACTAAAACCACAAGGTGCGGACGGTTTGGGGCGTATTTATATGGTTGCGCACAGACACTCCTACCATCTGAAACACAACCAATCACGAACGGGGATGAAAAACGAAACTAAAAGTGAAAATGCGGCCGCGGGAAAAAAAAAACCCTGCCGCGTTTAACTTAGAAAAAAAAACAGAAAAAAATACAAAAACACGAATGCAAACGACAATGACGGCCGTAAATGTGCCAAAAAAAAATGACTGGCATCGACATCGGAAAACACGAAAACCATAAAGTCGACTGCTTCGTAACTTGGCGTATATAGTTTCAAAAAGTTGCATGAAAATGCACCCGATACAAGACGAGTTTAAACACTACACAAACCGACACAAACACGAATATTAGTAAATATTGGCCATTATGTGTAAGGAACACTACTGTGGCTGTCATGTGTAAGGCTGGAAATTGTGTGTAGAGGGGGTGCGCGCATGGGGGGCGCTTCAAAATGTTCTCGTTCAGGGTGCTATTAGACCTGGCGCCAGCCCTGTATGTATGTACTGTAATACTGCTTGGTGAATCTATGGATGTCACTATCATTTGCGCCGTCAAAACTTAAACCAACCCTGTAGCAGGTGCAGATTTTCCATTTGATGATGGCTTCCAAAGTGAGCGATTGAGCGTCTGTGTATGCAACCACTTCAAAGACACACCCACAACTTTTTCCGTAACACTCCCATAAGAAGGACCATCTCCATATGTTTCTTTAGCCACCTCCCAGTCAACACTCAGGAGCACTTAGCATTTTTACAAGACATTTCTTAATCGTTCGATCTTAATCGCAACAGGACCTTTGTGAATACACATTGTAACAAATACGCTGTATGAGATTTCTGCAATGTTTGTGCTCTAGCACTTGCAAAAATTCACTGAATCAGGCCCACACAGTTACAAGCATAGACACAAGGCAAAGATTTATTTTGTATTGGCCTACCCCAGATATAGCTAAAATATATGCTCAACACAACATATATTGAATGAAGATGATCATGAATCCCAAAATGTTCTAATACCTTTCTAATTATTATATATGTAAGATGTAAGTAGTTAAACCTCAATAAAATTCAGATTTTACTATAGCTCACACCTACACACCGCACAAACTATTCACTCAACTCACAAAGGTTATTCATTAAAGTGCATGATGTTCACTAACAGAATCTTATTTACACAAGACTTCCCTAACGACTTTCTGTTCCAAAAGAAATCAAAATAAATATAAAAATCTGTTTTCCCAGGATTTAATCCAATATGTTAGGTTTCCTGTGTTATTTTCTATTTTATTGCAAAGCAATGAAAGAAAAGTCATTCCTTACAAAAAAATAAATACAATTAAATTAAATGATTTATCTTTATTCATACTAAGACATTTGTATTTATTAATGTCATTAATGCCATTTGTTATGGCACTGTACAGTATAGTCAATTGCAAGTTACTTTTCTTAAAGAAAAAGTGCATATAATAATATTAATAATAATAATAATAACAACATTATTATTATTATTATTATTATTATTATTATTATTACAATTATGATTACAAATACTATTGTTATCATTACTTTCTAATCATTGGCTTGTGATTATAATTTTAATTTTAGTGTGCAATTTATATATTTTTTATTAATGTTTTCAATCTATCATGCCAGCGTATATAACTTTCCACCCCTTTGATCCATTTAAGAGCAGCTCTCCACTCTTCGCAGGCATGTTTAACGCTGTTTCAAATGCTTGCAAAGATTGATTTTCCAGATGTACATCAGCACAGGAAATAATTACACTTCTGATCACTTCCAGCTGCCCAAAGGCCCTGCCAGCATATTCCCAGAAGGAGAAATTGTTTTTTGTTGCAAAACCAGGGAGAACCCTGTAAACGAATAATGTGTTACTGTGCATGTTGTAGAATGTACAAGAAATATGGACTCAATAACAGAAATAACTGCCAATAAGTCCAATCTCTGAGGTCAACAACATGTCAAAGCAAAATATTCAAATGTGGACTTTTTTGTGGAAATACTGTCAGTCAAATATATGAATTTGAGCAACAAACACACAATTTTGTCAAATTATAATTTACAATTTGATAAATTCTTCGAAGGATGCAGTTTCTTTCTTTGTTTTTTTAGTTGTTTTTTTTACAATTCAGCTTTATGTATGTGATACTTTTATTTGGAACCATATGATGAGTTTCAGTAAAACATTTTATTGAAATATCCTTAAAAGTAGCTCATCTGAGAAATTTATTTTAAGATGTTTTACATCTTGAAAAATAATTCCTGCTATAACATCTGGCTCTACGTTCAAAGTTTCCATCCAACCCTCCCTCAAAGGCTAGTTCTCACCTAGTCTATGTGTACTAAATTATGGACAGCCAACTAGACAGATTCTACACAAGCATGACAGGTTTTCAATTACTGTAGCTAATGGCGTCCGTCCAAGGAAAATTATTAAATGTAAGGAGTTTACTTCCAGACAATCAGTCTAAGGAAAAATCTATAACATTTTTGTATGAATTGTAAACATTAACATTAAATTGGTATGAATATAATTAAATTCATATGGCCATTAAGTTGTCTTTGCCTGTTCTTAACATCTGTATTTGCTTGAATAAACCTGGGGATTTAAAAGTATTTTGGATACGAATCAAACTCAGGTCTTTATGTGAGAATATAGTAGATTTCAGAGAGATACGCAATAATACACGGCTTGAATTCTGCCAAGAAAAGTTATATTTGTTTGGGTCTCAATAGCAACCAGTATAAACAGTTTGGTTTACCTGATAAAATGTGTATACAATTAGTTTTGTATGTTTATTATTTAAAAATATAATGGATGTAAGTGCAGATTACTTTTCCTTATATGTTTAGGGAAGACATGGTCAGAATGCATGGTATATGTGGAGTATGCTTTTCCAACTTTCTAGAGATGTTGAGAATTTTGTACTAATTAGATTTCGAAAAATTAGCAATTGCCCATTTTTTTCATTGAACCATTTCCTCAAATAACTTTTATGGTTTGCTTTATTAAAAAAAACAAACAAAAAAAAACAGTCATTTCTGAGGAATGAAAAAATGGAGGGAATGGTGGTGATTACTAGATTCTCAAACAGCATTAAGACTGCACCCAGGGCTGGCTCTACTATTAGGCAACTTTAGGCAGTTGCCTAGGGTGCCGGGATCTGGGGGAGGCAGCCCTTAGTCTGCTTATCACAAAATGAAGGATAACTCTCAAAGATGCATTCTTGTTAAACTTAATGCAGATAGCGGTTGTTGAACTTCTATGAACTTCTAATACGCTACCTCCACACTTTCCCCTGAGGATCTAGAAAGTGGGTACTGGTGTGTGGTTTGGGGTGGTGGGAGGGGGTTCAGGCTGAAGTTTTTCAGTGGCCCTGGCTGCACCCGGGGACTGATTCAGATGTGGGTGGAGCGGAAGTGCTATTGCTGCTTACATGGAAGTACTGTAACAGCGAATGCAGTAATATTGTGATGCAGCAGGAGGCGTCACACCTCCTGCTTGCATTAGTGATCCATGCTGCATCCTAGAATGAAGCATTGGATCACCTGCAACACTGTTGGCTGGCTGCGTGACCCATGCGGTCGCGCAAGACAGCTGCCACAGCTCCGACCAAGTAGCCTGGAAATCTCTGCCATCCGACAGGGATCCCGGCCTCGTCACCCCTCTCTCCCCCAGTGGGAGACGGAAGCAGTTGCCACCCCTTCCCTGCCTCCAGCCTTTTGCCGATCTGTGTCCAACGTCGCAGACCTGTACTGCACATGTGCAGTACGTATCCGGCACATGAGCAAAGTAAAAAACATTGGGGCAGATGTATTGGGTGTAGTATGACTCGCCGGCTGTAGGGATTCCGGAGCCCAGCATACCGGCACCGGGATCCCAACCGCTAGAATGCTGGCAGTGGGGTGAGCGCAAAAGAGCCCCTTGCGGGAACGGTGGCGCGCTGCACGCTCCACGCTATTTATTCTCCCTCCAAGGGTGTCGTGGAGACCCCAAGAGGGAGAATAGCTGTCGGTATGCCGTCTGTTGGGATTCCGGTGGCGGTATGCTTAGCGCCGGGATCCCGACAGCTGGTATATCGAGTGCCACCCAATGTATTAAACTTGGAGAAGTGATAAAGCAGTGATAAGTAGAAGGTGATAACACACCAGCCAATCAGCTCCTAACTGTCATTTTTCAAACCTGTAATGATTGGCTGGTGCGTTATCACCTTCCACTTATCACTGCTTTATAACTTCTCCAGGCTTAATACATCTACCCCATTGGTACTTTGCGTCATGCGCCGCACTAGCGTTGGGACCTGACTCAGGCCCCCTGGGCCAACTTCAGCCCAATTACACTCACTCCTGCTATGCACAGATATAACATAGATTTCAGATTGACTCTAATAAATGGCAATTTCTATTTATTATAACTGTATATTACTGTAGTCACACAACCATTTTAGTGTATTGGATCATAATAATAATAATAATAATAATAATACAAATAAAATATTTTTTAAAAATGACCCAGTCCTCTACGATTGGAACCCAGGCACTTTGCCCTGAGCAGTCAGGATTTATTCCAGTGCTGATATAAGCTGTATGTTCTTTGATAATTCCTTTCAGTATGTATCTTTCAGAATTTAGTCCAAGCTGTTAAACAAGTGATCCATTCTCAAATTATGAAGTTTGCGTAAACTTTTCAGTCATCTCAATATACTATATACAGATGTAGTATGACCAGTCGACATACAGAATGTTGACAGGTTCTTAATGTCAACAATCAGAATGGCAACATGGTCGTTAGGTTGACAACCAACATGTCAAAAAACACTGACGTAGACCTAGTTAAAATGTTAAAATCTTGACATGTTCAGAATGTCGACATTTAACATGCGGACATCAGAATGTCGACATATGTTTTTTTTTAACTTATTTAACCCTAATCCTAAAACTAACTCTAACCTTAAGAATCATAGAAAAACCCCATAAGATGGCATTCTGTTGTCAACGTTTTAAAAGTCAACATTCTTAACTAGTTGACAATTTAACCAGCTTGAATGTACAAGAAATATGGACTCAATAACATAAATAACTGGCAATAAGTCCAGTTGTTAAAGGATTTATCTTAATATGAGGTCTGGTACAACATAAATAATCAGTAATACAAAATAAAGTCTACAAAAGAAACGTACAATAAAATTAGCTCTGTACATACTGTAAACAGTCAGAAAAATATGCAGTGAAAGACTCCCCAAAATACAATAAAACTGAGTCTGTGATATAGAAGTCCCACTTAAGTCCCTTCCTTGAGGGGACAAATGTGTTAAACAGGTGACATGATAAACTGTTTCTTCAGAACAGGAAACCGAAAGGAAATTTCAGATCATGAAAATCTCTTACTCCATCTTAAATTCCAAAAATTCCTCTCAAATACTGTAATACCACTTTCCGACATGCGACCCAGGAATTTCCCTGCACAGACCCGGGTTTTTCATTTTTTTTCAAAAATCCTGCGTTTTTGCTTGAGACCCCTTTCACACTAAACCTGAGATCTCGGAAATTCCTAGGTCGACCCCTTTCAGACAGGGCCGGTTCTATGATTTGTGGCGCCCCGGGCAAAATATGGGGGGCGTGGCTTCGATTGGGGGCGTGGTCAGCGCGCTGAAAGAAAAAATAAAAATAAATAAAAAGTATACTTACCATCCCCGTTCCTGATCCAGACCCCCTCCGCCGGCGGCGCCGCTCTTCTCCTCTCCTCCTCTCTTCTGTTCTCTTTGATCTATGGGAGAGACGTTATTACGTCTCTCCCATAGAACAGCATAGACACTAGAGGTCAATTATGACCCCTAGTGTCTGTGCCACTATGCTGTGCGGTGCGCGATGACGTCATCGCGCATCGCACAGCAAAGGTCCTCTAGACGAAGGGAAACTAGACCGTAGCGTCTAGTTTCCCTTCATGGAGAGGACCTTTGCTGTGCGGTGCGCGATGACGTCATTGCGCACCGAACTAAGGTCCTCTCCATGAAGGGAAACTAGACGCTACGCGTCTGGTTCCCTTCAAAGCGGGGGGGGGGGGCACAGCAGGGCACTACGGGGGGCACAGTGGCGGATCTTGCCCTGGTGCGGCGCCCTCCGGATGGCGCCGGCGCCCTCCGGAAGGCGGCGCCCCGGGCAAAAGTACCGCTTGCCCGTGGCAAGAACCGCCACTGCTTTCAGACATAAGCCTGGTCTGCCCTGGCATTCTACAAGCCAGGGCATACCAGGCTACTCTTATGTCACATGTCATACACACACACATGTGCACACACACACACACACACACACACACACACACACTTCATTACTGTGTCACAGCATAAGCGATCTGTATGAAGTTTGTATGTCCTCTCCATGTTTCCTACAGGTGCTCTGATTTCCCCACACTCCATAAACAAACTGGTTGGTGAATTGGATTCTCACAAAATGAACCTTAGTGTGTAACTGTGTGCGTGCAGGCTTGTATGTTAGGTAATTTAGACTGTAAGCTCCAATGGGACAAGGATTGAATGACATGTATTGATGGCACTATAGAAATAAATGATAATAATAATACCTCAACCAGCACTGTTTCCCACCAGCGAGTAACACAACACATCCCACGGTTCCACCTTATTGTTCATGTTACAGGCATTTTGAAACTTTATTGAATGCGTGACTGTGACCTAAACTGTGACACCAATTTATTTTATGGACTTCACTAAGGCCTGGATCCTATTGCAAGTTTCAAAGGTTCCCCATTCTTTGAATTCACACAATAAGATGTACAGTAAATATGGCAATGTGTTATATTACTCAAGGGCACCCAACTTTTTGTAAGAAAAGAGTAAAATGCAGGGTAGACAACCCCCAAACCTGACACTGAGTGTTGTATGTATATAGGACAGATGCACCCATCCCTAACTACTGTGCACTGTGCAGATGCAGCTGGCATAACATATGGGCAATTTAGAATGAGCACAAGTCACTACAGTGCTTGAATGCCACATTTCTTAGAAAAACATACCTCCCAACTATCCTGTCCTGCTGACCCACCCGCGGGTGGGAAGCAGTTGGCAGAGCCAGTGATCACTGAATAGATTATGTGCACGACATCTAAACAGTGCAGGGAAATGAGTGTGGGGCTACCCAGCTGCAATGGGAGCGCTGGGCACGCCCCCAAAATGACGAAAATGGGAGTCGTGCAATGAGGCCCCACCTCCTTTTCCCCAAGGTCCCCCTTCTCCAGAAGCCCCACCCCTTTCCCCCAAGGTCCCCCCTTCTCCAGAGGCCCCACCCCCTTTTCCGCCATGGCGTGGCAGGTCCCAATTCACAGAGTACAGAAGTTGGGAGGTATGATTTAGGACCCCATTTGTCAATGAGTGATAAAACCAGTTGTGACTAGAGATGTGCGGCAGGCACTTTTTTCGTGTTTTGTGTTTTGGTTTTGTTTCTGGTTCCATGCTCATGTTTTGGATCTGGATTGGTTTTGCCAAAACCACCCTTTGGTTTTGGATCTTTTTTGGATGATTTTTGAAAAAACGTGAAAACAGCTAAAATCACAGAATTTGGGGGTAATTTTGATACTACAGTATTAACCTCAATAACATTAATTTCCACTCATTTCAAGTCTATTCTGAACACCTCACACCTCACAATATTGTTTTTAGGCCAAAAGGTTGCACCGAGGTGGCTGTATGACTAAGCTAAGCGACACAAGTGTGCGGCACAAACATCTGGCCCATCTAGGAGTGTCACTGAGGTGCCAGACAGGATGGCACTTAAAAAACATAGTCCCCAAACCGCACACCATGCAAAAAAGTAAAAGAGGTGCAATGAGGTAGCTGTATGACTAAGCTAAGTGACACAAGTGTGTGGCACAAACACCTGGCCCATCTAGGAGTGGCATTGCAGTGTCAGACAGGATGGCACTTTTAAAAACTAGGCTCCAAACAGCACATCATGCAAAGAAGTAAAAGAGGTGCAATGAGGTAGCTGTATGACTAAGCTAAGCGACACAAGTGTGCGTCACAAACACCTGGCCTATCTAGGAGTGGCACTGCAGTGGCAGACAGGATGGCACTTAAAAAAAATAGTCCCCAAACAGCACATCATGCAAAGAAGTAAAAGAGGTGCAATGAGGTAGCTGTATGGCTAAGCTAAGCGACACAAGTGTTCGGCACAAACACCTGGCCCATCTAGGGCTGGCACTGCAGTCCCACTGCACTAATAGTGGATACCGGATGCACGTCTAACACATAGCTGTCAAGGCCTCAGTTATCCGCTTTGCAACAGGATGACTGCTGTCATATTTCATCTTCCTCGCAAAGAACTGTTGGACAATCATTTGCTTAGTTGAAGTAGTACAAATGGTCTTCCAACTTCCCCTCTGGGATGACGATCGACTCCCAGCAGCAACAACTGCAGCAGAAGCAGCAGTAGGAGGAAGTGGTTCTTGATCTTTCCCTATTTTATCCTCCAAATTTTTGTTCTCCATTATTTTTCTGGAGTTATATAACAAAATGCAGCAAAGGAGAGCATACCTCTACACCACACAGGGCAAATCCTGCAAAAATTATTTGGATTAAATATTAATAACCTCTTTATTTGGAGTAAATAATATACTGCACAAGACAGCACCACTGAACTTATATGCAGCACCACTGGACTGGACTTATACAGCAGTACCACTAAACATATATGGCATTATCACTGGAATTATATGGCAGTACCACTGGACATATACGGCAGTATCACTGGACTAGATTTATATACAGTACTACTGGATTTATAAGGCAGTATCACTGGACATATACGGCAGTATCACTGGAATTATATGGCAGTACCACTGAACATATACGGCAGTATCACTGTATTTATACGGCAGTATCATTGACTGGATTTATATGTCAGTACCACTGACATATACGGCAGTACCACTGTACATATACGGCAGTATCACTGCAATTATATGGCAGTACCACTGGACATATATGGCAGTATCACTGGATTTATTCGGCAGTACCACTGGACATATACGGCAGTATCACTGGACTAATACGGCAGTATCACTGGACTGGATTTATATGCCAGTACCACTGGATTTATACGGCAGCACCACTGGACACATACGGCAGTACCACTGTACATATACGTCAGTATCACTGGAATTATATGGCAGTACCACTGGACATATACGGCAGTATCACTGGATTTATAAGGCAGTACCACTGGACATATACGGCAGTATCACTGGACTTATACGGCAGTATCACTGGATTTATACGGCAGTACCACTGGACATACTGTATACGGCAGTACCACTGTACATATACGGCAGTTCCACTGGACATATACGGCAGTATCATTGGACTTATACAGCAGTACCATTGGACATATACGGCAGTATCACTGGAATTATATGGCAGTACCACTGGACATAGACGGCAGTATCACTGGATTTATACAGCAGTACCACTGGACATACACGGCAGTATCACTGGACTAATATGGCACTATCACTGGACTTGATTCATACCCCAGTACCACTGGATTTATACAGCAGTACCACTGGACATATTCAGCAGTATCACTGGAATTATATGGCAGTACCACTGGACACATACGGCAATATCACTGGATTTATACGGCAGTACCACTAGACATATACGGCAGTATCACTGGACTTATACTGCAGTTCTACTGGACATATATGGCAATATCACTGGATTTATACGGCAGTATCACTGGACTGGATTTATACGCCAGTACCACTAGACTTATACGGCAGTATCACTGGACATATATGGCTGTATCACTGGACATATACGGCAGTATCACTGGACATATATGGCTGTATCACTGGACATATACGGCAGTATCACTGGACATATACAGCAGTATCACTGGCCATGTACGGTAGTACCACTGGACAGCACATACAGGGACACCACCACTGGACTGATGCAGGACAGCACAGCACCACTTCAATGGACTGGACTTATACAGCAGCACTGAACATATGGCAGCAGAGGAAACCACCACTGTGACTGGACTGATGCAGCACAAGGCACCACCACTGGCCTGAGCAGCACAAGACAGCACCACTGGACTGGACTTATACAGCAGCACTGGACATATGGCAGCAGAGGACACCACCACTGTGACTGGACTGATGCAGCATAAGACACTACACTGGACTGAGCAGCACAAGACAGCACTGGAATCGCCACCCCACTTTCCCTCCCGCACAGACACTGAGGACGGAGACACGTCCTCTCGCTATACTCTCCAATGCTGGAGTGAAAATGGCAGCGACGCGCGGCTCCTTATATGGAATACAAAACCCGCGAGAATACGACAGCGGGATGATGACGTTTTGCCTCGTTCTGATTTCTGAGTCACGCGGGAAAACCCGAGCCGGGCTCGGATCTGGGCTCGGGTAGTGAAGTCCGGTAGAGTTCGGTTCTCAGGGAACCGAACCCACTCATCTCTAGTTGTGACTGATAAAACTCCTTGCATGTACTAAATGGTGCACATGGCACTTTTTAGCTGTACACATGACAGGAGCTGATTGGCTAGAGCACCATTTATCCTGTGCATTTATCCTGAGTTTTATCTCTCACAATAAGTTTTATCGCTTGTTGATAAATGGACCTCAAAGTCTGCCAAAATTCACTACTCAGGGCCAGGGTCAGAGATGGATGCAAGCACCTTTACAGCTGTGATTTAGTGCATAATTCAGGTTGGATCGCACATCGCGATCAAACCGCAAAAAATACGACAAAGATGCGGGCTATTGCGCAGGGCTCGTCCTGTGCATGCGCCTGCATTTTCTGCGGGGGGACTGCAGAAAATGCGATTGCCCCTTCCTGTTAATCAGGCAGAGGCGGTCGCAGGGTGCGGGGGCGGCAACCAGTGACGTGCGGTGGGGTGACGCAGGTGAGGCAGGTGAATAAAGAATATGAAAAATACTAATAATTTGTTTGAAATATCTTTGAATTATTTTAATAATTTTTATAGCCCAAGCTCTGGAGTAAAAAGTCTATGGCAGGTGAGGCAGTGCCTCACCTGTGTATCCTTTCCGCACATCTCTGATCAAAACTCACCAAATTTCCAGGAGTTTATACTAATGCACCTGTGTATAATGCCCACATGTATATACTGCTGCACCTGTGTATAATGCCCACATGTATATACTGCTGCACCTGTGTATAATGCCCACATGTATATACTGCTGCACCTGTGTATAATGCCCACATGTATATACTGCTGCACCTGTGTATAACGCCCACATGTTTATAATGCTGCACCTGTGTATAATGCCCACATGTATATACTGCTGCACCTGTGTATAATGCCCAGATGTACCCTTTGGCACATATATTGCATGTAAATCTGGCTCTGGGGTTAGCCAGTGCCTTCTCAGCCATTTAGCTCACCACACGTCCCTGGGGTGAAGATGCGGAGTTGCCAGCCAAATGGAGGTGTGTCATGACCAGTCAGATGGCGTTTTCTGGGTGTGCATAAATTAGGATTTGCGATTTTTACTTGCTACTGGAGAGCTCTCTGCACCCGGGAGAGCAGCTCAGCCTACGCATCTTCAGAGGCACTCAGCTACATGTTACGATTTGCAATGCTAGTACTGATGTATCAACATTTATACACCATATGCTCGTTCCATCTTCTATTATCATATAGTCGTAACTGTGTATAGCAAAAGCAACACCAATCGCAAGAACAACCACATCTAAATTAGTCCCAAAGGCTCTCAATCAGATGTAGTTGGAGGTGCTATCCCTGCTGCTTACATAGAAACAGCAGCGATAGCAATGATATGGTAATGCGGCACGAGGTGACACACCTGCTGTATTACTGACCTGAACTGCATCCAAGGACGCAGTATCGGATCTTTCCCCGGCACCATTGGCTAGCTGCGTGACTTACGTGGTCGCACAAGCCGGTCACTGCAGCTGATACCTAGAGGCCGGGAAATCTCTATTCTCTAATGGAGATCCTGGCCTCGTCCCTTCGTTTCAGGAGGAGATGAAACAAAGCAATTCCACAAAGTACTGTGTGGCCGGAGAGACTCCCCAGCCACATGGTTAAAGGCGGCCGTGGCATTGAAGGGGTTAACGCCTTGTGCCCGGCGCCATTAGGAGGACAATGGGCGCTTGGCGCCACTTTTAAACTCTGCACTGGCGCTAGGCGCCATCTTTAAATGTATTGTAGGCGCTAGGCGCCGGGTATTTAAATATGTAAAATGCTTTAAAATATGTTTTATGACGTGTTTTAACATGTCATATGTCATGCTCTAGGCACAGTGGATTGCACATTTACAATGTATGCAAATGCCAGCACTTAGAAGGAATGTGTAAGTTATTTTGTTTCTAAAAGGCTTTGACAATTGTTCTTCAGCAACTTGTACATAGCAAGTCGTATGTTAATTGTCCTAGCTAAAGCAGGGTGTTGATTAGCAGGCCTTTTTGTGGGCAAACATTTCCTTTCAGATCAGAGCCAGATTAAGGGGGGTGTTAAGGGAACATAGTACCCCAAGCTCCCCTTATATTGGGGGCCCCCTGCCTGCCATCAAGCACTGGACGTTTACATGATTTTATTATTTTGTTTTATAAAGTTCTGCCGTTGGTGGCAGTGGTGCAGAACCCCCCTCCCCCCAAACCTCTCCCGTACGGATCAAATTTGTTTTCCAGAGATGGAGACAGCCCTGTCTCCATCTCTGCACTGGCCGGTCACACCTGCAGTCACAGTCAGAGCCGCCGGGCAAACACGCACGGCTGCTCCTCACAGAGAGTTCTGATCAGCAGAGCTCTCTGCAGCGCTGCATACATTGCAGGCAGCAGAGGGAGCTACTGAGTATGTGCAGCAGGAACACATGGACTCCGGCAGTGACAATCTCCTCCAGCTCTTCTTCTCTCTTGGTATGGTTAGTGCTTAATGGTGTGTGTGTGTTTTGTTTGTTTGTTTGTTTACTTTGTATGTATGTATGTATGTATGTATGTATGTATGTATGCATGCTGTGTGTGTTGTGTGTAAGTATGCTACAGTATGTATGTGTGTGTGTATGTGTATGTATGTATGTATGTATGTATGCATGCTGTGTGTATGTATGTATGTATGTATGTATGCTATGTGTATGTGTTGTGTATATGTACAGTATGTATGGTGTGTGTGTATTTGTAGCCATGCTGTGTGTGTTGTGTGTATATACAGTATGTATTGTGTGTGTGTGTGTGTGTGTGTGTGTGTACAGTATGTATGGTATGTGTATGTTGTGTGTATGTATGCTATGTGTGTGTTTGTAGCCATGCTGTGTGTGTTGTGTGTATGTACAGTATGTATGCTGTGTGTGTTGTGTGTATGTACAGTATGTATGCTGTGTGTGTGTATGTATGTACAGTATGTATGGTATGTGTATGTTGTGTGTATGTATGCTATGTGTGTGTTTGTAGGTATTGTGACAAGAACACTGGGATAGTGTTTGAGGGCAGGTATGTTTGTCCCAGGTTCTTGTCTTACATGTATTAGACAAATTAAAACTTCTAGGAATATGTTTTGTTTTGTTAGAACCTTTTCAGTTTGTTGGAAAAGCTGGGTAAGGGCCCTGAAAGAGAGATGGGGCAAGTTCCAGACATTGGGCCCAGTTCGGGTCTTTGGCCACACAGAAGGCTAATCAGGCTTTCAGCTGTGTAAGAGTGTTATAGAGCTGCTGGCCTGATTAGGGTGGGCAGACTGCCTGGGAAGACTTGAGGATCTCTGTGAGAGAAACACGCTTCCTGATACAAGTGAGCTATACAGTGTTTACTGGAGAACTCTGTGTTTTTGTTTAGTGATAGTTAGGAACATCTTGTGTTTAGTTAGTGCCGGACAGGCAAGGTATTTTCTTTTGGTGTTTGTTTTATTTTCCGTATAATAAAACTGGCTGGGGCCAGTTGTACCAGAAACTGGACTTGTGTGGTTCCTCAGCTGCTGCGTGCTGCCATCTTACCCCAGGAAACGGCACCTTGTACCCTGACCGTGTTACAGTATGCTGTGCGTGTATTAGGTTTTCGTCTTAAAGTAGGGCTGTCAGAAAATTAATTTTGTGACAGGCAGATTATACAGACCTGTACTATTGTAACCAGCAGCTTGCGTGCCCTTAGATGCTAGAAGAAGCATTCCCCAGCATAATACTATACCACCTACCATGTGACAGTGTAATATTGTTTTTTGTTTTTCTACATTTGATAAATGTGACTTCTATATTTTTGTTCAGTAATATTTACTGTACTGCCTCTAACACCTCTCTGCTTATATGTGTGATATCTATCTATGTATCTATCTATCTATCTATAGATATATATATATATATATATAGAGAGAGAGAGATAGATATATATATATATATAGAGATAGATAGATAGATAGATAGAACCCCCCCCCCCCGCCTATATACACTATATATAGCACTTAGGGGGCCCCCTTGTATTAAGTACCCCGGGCCCCGTGGAGCCTTAATCCGGCCCTGTTTCAGGTACAAACTAAGGTTTGGAAAGAAGACTGTGCTTTCAGCATCTCCTGTGGTGTGATAAGTCAAAGCTGGTTTTGCATGGAGACACAAGTGGCTGCTAAACCAGATTGTGTTTTACAAATGCAAACTAGTGGGTTTCGTGTAACAACAATTAAGATTTCTTAGGCTGCATTATCTAGGATGCAGATTCATGTTTAACTTATAAGAACTAGAGATTAGCGGGTTCGGTTCTCGGAGAACCGAACCGTACCGAACGTCACCATTCGAGTCCGGATCCGAGTTAGGCTCGAGTTTTCCCGCCTGACTCGGAAACCTGAATGAGGCAAAACATCATCATCCCGCTGTCGGATTCTCGCAGGATTTGGATTCCATATAAGGAACCGCACGTCGCGGCCATTTTCACTCCAGTCTCGGAGAGTGTAGTGAGAGGATGTGTCTCCGTCCTCAGTGTCTGTGTGGGGGCGGGAAAGTGGCGTGGCGAGTCTAGTGCTGTGTTGTGCTGCTCAGTCCAGTCCAGTGTAGTCAGTGTCTTATGCTGCATCAGTCCAGCCAGTCACAGTGTTGGTGTCCTCTGCTGCTATATGTCCCCAGTGTTGCTGGCTGCTGTATAAGTCCCTTGCAGTTTTGCTGTGTTGTGTTGCATCAGTCCAGTGACCAGTCACAGTGGTGGTGTCCTCTGCTGCCATATATCCAGTGCTACTGCTGTATAATTCCTGTGATATTGCCGTATAATTCCCGTGATACTGGCGTATAATTCCTGTGACATTTCCGTATAATTCTCGGAATACTGGCGCATAATTCCTATGATATTGCCGTATAATTCCTGTGATATTGCCATATAATTCTCGGAATACTGGCATATAATTCCTGTGACATTGCCGTATAATTCTCGGAATACTGGCATATAATTCCTGTGACCTTGCCGTATAATTCCTGTGATATTGCCATATAATTCTCGAAATACTGGCGTATAATTCCCGTGATGCTGGCATATAATTCCTGTGATATTGCCGTATAATTCCTGTGATATTGCCATATACTTCTCGGAATACTGGCGTATAATTCCCGTGATACTGGCGTATAATTCCTGTGATATTGCCGTATAATTCCCGTGATACTGCCGTATAATTCCAGTTATCCTGCCGTATAATTCCATAAATCGATATAATTCCGTATAAATCCAGTCCAGTGGTGCTGCCATATAAATTCAGTGGTGCTGTCCTGTGCTGTATATTATTGACTCCAAATAAAGGGGTTATTAATATTTAATCCAAATAGTTTCCTCTCACATATAGTGTCAGGTATATTAGTGAATCACCTCTCACATATAGGGCGGGATGTACTAAAGAAAAAATGCGGTAAACCCCCCGTTTTCGGGGGGTTTTACTGCATTTTCAAATGTACTATCACCCGCCCGCTGCGTTTTCGCCGATGAGGGTATCGCCATCTCTGGATGGCATTACCCTATAGAATCCAGCCGCCGCATCCCGCCGCAGACGCCGACCCCCCTCCCCCTCGGCATACTTTCCTCCAGGAAGCCTGGAGCCGGAAGGGGTTCCGACCTATTCAATAGGGGATGATTTTTTCTGACAAGTCGGGAATTCCCGACTTGTGGGAAAACACGTGGATCGGTGGAATAGCCGCTGATCCACGTGCTTCTGTCGGAAATGGGGCCAAATCCGACAGGTTTTGGCCCCCTTTCTAACAAACTCAATCCGACTAAAAACAAGTCGGATTGAGGTGAGGAGACAAGCGTTGCTGCGGGGAGCTGGGGGAGTTGAGATCGACGGCCGGCGGTGGGATCTGGCTGCGTGGGGACATGTCTGCGGCGGCGAAGGGAGGCGCTGCAGGGAGAGAGGTGCCTGGCGGTCCGGCCAGGCACCTCTCTCCCTGCAGCACCTCCCCCCGCCGCCACCGACATGTCCCCCCGCAGCCAGCTTCCCCCCACGGCCCGCAGGCACCTCTTTCCCTGCAGCGCCTCTCCCCGCCGCCCCAAACATGTCCCCCTGCAGCCAGCTCTGGACGCCGATCACTGCTCCCCCTGCTGCCCAGCTTACCCCCGCCGCCGTCCCGCTCACGGCCGTCGCCATCTGCACTTGTGGCCGCTGCTGTCAGCGCATCCGCAGCCACTGACAGCAGCGGCAGGACAGGACCTTGTGTACGGCCAAATCCGACAGTCGGATTTGGCCGTCCATTGAATAGGGGTTGTCGGATCCATTCCGACAACTGCATGTCGGAATGGATCCGACTCTTATTGCATATACCCCTATATGTGACAGGTCAATTGGCTTTATCCATGACACTATATGGGAGAGGTGATTCACTAATATACCTGACACTATATGTGAGAGGAAATCTACAAAATACCAATTAACCCTGCCTCCATAGAATCCTGGCACCGTATATGGCGCCCTTATTACTTATTACTTAATGCACTGATAATATACCTGCCACCATGAGTGTAACTAGGAAGATAGGAATCATGAGTTAATAATAACTATCTGCTAATGGCTTTCTCTACTTGAAAATTGACTATAATTCCCGTTAATAAATCAATTATTTTTCCAACACACGGCAGTAGAACCAGCTGGAGCATATGTGCTAATATATGGGACTAATAATGTTACATCAATAATTACTGTGTGATACAATTGTATCCAATTTTAAACGTCCTCTCCTAGCAAGATGCCAAGATTTATATAAGAGCACAACAGTGACAATTCTCTTACATGTTAATGTATCCACAATATTAACTCAAAATGGATACGGGATTCATACTAAGACATTCATTTTAGAGAACAGACACCAAAAAGAGGCTCAGTTTTTTAAATGTTCATGTTTATTCCTTTTTCTTCTTTCTTGTAATTCACAGCGTTGTTACGCTTTCACACAAATTCTATACAAGCTTTTTTTTAAATATTTTGCATAAATCAATGTGTAAGGCATGAGACAATATAACATGTCATTGTTTTCTTAAGGTATGAAATAAAAGTTATATTTTAAACTCTTTGTGCACCGTAAAACAGATCCTTTTCTCTTTTTCTTCCCTTACCTGTGTATTCCTCAAAATGTGGAAAAGATGATGTTCATAAAAATGAACTAAAAATTCCATGAGGAAGACATTAACTAAATCGGATGATTACAATATTGTAAGCTGTGAGGTGGTCAAAATTGAATGGAAATTAGTGGAAATTAATGTTATTAAGGTTAATAATACTATAGGAACATAAAAATGCCCAAATTATGTGATTTTAACTTTTTTTGTACATTTTTGGAAAAAATACAAATCCAAAACCAGTCATGGCCAAAATCCAAAACAACAGGATGTCTAAATTAGAGATGTGCACTTGAAATTTTTCGGGTTTTGTGTTTTGGTTTTGGGTTCGGTTCCGCGGCCGTGTTTTGGGTTCGACCGCGTTTTGGCAAAACCTCACCGATTTTTTTTTGTCGGATTCGGGTGTGTTTTTGATTCGGGTGTTTTTTTCAAAAAACACTAAAAAACAGCTTAAATCATAGAATTTGGGGGTCATTTTGATCCCAAAGTATTATTAACCTCAAAAACCATAATTTTCACACATTTTCAGTCTATTCTGAACACCTCACACCTCACAATATTATTTTTAGTCCTAATATTTGCACCGAGGTCGCTGGATGACTAAGCTAAGCGACCCTAGTGGCCGACACAAACACCTGGCCCTTCTAGGAGTGGCACTGCAGTGTCACGCAGGATGGCCCTTCCAAAAAACACTCCCCAAACAGCACATGACGCAAAGAAGAAAAAAAGAGGCGCAATGAGGTAGCTGTGTGAGTAAGCTAAGCAACCCTAGTGGCCGACACAAACACCTGGCCCATCTAGGAGTGGCACTGCAGTGTCACGCAGGATGGCCCTTCCAAAAAACACTCCCCAAACAGCACATGACGCAAAGAAGAAAAAAAGAGGCGCAATGAGGTAGCTGTGTGAGTAAGATAAGCGACCCTAGTGGCCGACACAAACACCTGGCCCATCTAGGAGTGGCACTGCAGTGTCACGCAGGATGGCCCTTCCAAAAAACACTCCCCAAACAGCACATGACGCAAAGAAGAAAAAAAGAGGCGCAATGAGGTAGCTGTGTGAGTAAGATAAGCGACCCTAGTGGCCAACACAAACACCTGGCCCATCTAGGAGTGGCACTGCAGTGTCACGCAGGATGGCCCTTCCAAAAAACACTCCCCAAACAGCACATGACGCAAAGAAGAAAAAAAGAGGCGCAATGAGGTAGCTGTGTGAGTAAGATAAGCGACCCTAGTGGCCGACACAAACACCTGGCCCATCTAGGAGTGGCACTGCAGTGTCACGCAGGATGGCCCTTCCAAAAAACACTCCCCAAACAGCACATGACGCAAAGAAGAAAAAAAGAGGCGCAATGAGGTAGCTGTATGAGTAAGCTAAGCGACCCTAGTGGCCGACACAAACACCTGGCCCATCTAGGAGTGGCACTGCAGTGTCACGCAGGATGGCCCTTCCAAAAAACACTCCCCAAACAGCACATGATGCAAAGAAAAAAAGAGGCGCAATGAGGTAGCTGTGTGAGTAAGATAAACGACCCTAGTGGCCGACACAAACACCTGGCCCATCTAGGAGTGGCACTGCAGTGTCACGCAGGATGGCCCTTCCAAAAAACACTCCCCAAACAGCACATGACGCAAAGAAAAATGAAAGAAAAAAGAGGTGCAAGATGGAATTGTCCTTGGGCCCTCCCACCCACCCTTATGTTGTATAAACAGGACATGCACACTTTAACCAACCCATCATTTCAGTGACAGGGTCTGCCACACGACTGTGACTGAAATGACGGGTTGGTTTGGACCCCCACCGAAAAAGAAGCAATTAATCTCTCCTTGCACAAACTGGCTCTACAGAGGCAAGATGTCCACCTCATCATCATCCTCCGATATATCACCGTGTACATCCCGCTCCTCACAGATTATCTATTCGTCCCCACTGGAATCCACCATCTCAGCTCCCTGTGTACTTTGTGGAGGCAATTGCTGCTGGTCAATGTCTCCACGGAGGAATTGATTATAATTCATTTTAATGAACATCATCTTCTCCACATTTTCTGGAAGTAACCTCGTACGCCGATTGCTGACAAGGTGAGCGGCGGCACTAAACACTCTTTCGGAGTACACACTTGTGGGAGGGCAACTTAGGTAGAATAAAGCCAGTTTGTGCAAGGGCCTCCAAATTGTCTCTTTTTCCTGCCAGTATAAGTACGGACTGTCTGACGTGCCTACTTGGATGCGGTCACTCATATAATCCTCCACCATTCTTTCAATGGGGAGAGAATCATATGCAGTGACAGTAGACGACATGTCCGTAATCGTTGTCAGGTCCTTCAGTCCGGACCAGATGTCAGCATCAGCAGTCACTCCAGACTGCCCTGCATCACCGCCAGCGGGTGGGCTCGGAATTCTGAGCCTTTTCCTCGCACCCCCAGTTGCGGGAGAATGTGAAGGAGGAGATGTTGACAGGTCGCGTTCCGCTTGACTTGACAATTTTGTCACCAGCAGTTCTTTGAACCCCAGCAGACTTGTGTCTGCCGGAAAGAGAGATCCAAGGTAGGTTTTAAATCTAGGAACGAGCACGGTGGCCAAAATGTAGTGCTCTGATTTTAACAGATTGACCACCCGTGAATCCTTGTTAAGCGAATTAAGGGCTCCATCCACAAGTCCCACATGCCTAGCGGAATCGCTCCCTTTTAGCTCCTCCTTCAATGCCTCCAGCTTCTTCTGCAAAAGCCTGATGAGGGGAATGACCTGACTCAGGCTGGCAGTGTCTGAACTGACTTCACGTGTGGCAAGTTCAAAAGGTTGCAGAACCTTGCACAACGTTGAAATCATTCTCCACTGCGCTTGAGACAGGTACATTCCACCTCCTATATCGTGCTCAATTGTATAGGCTTGAATGGTCTTTTGCTGCTCCTCCAACCTCTGAAGCATATATAGGGTTGAATTCCACCTCGTTACCACTTCTTGCTTCAGATGATGGCAGGGCAGGTTCAGGCGTTTTTGGTGGTGCTCCAGTCTTCTGTAAGTGGTGCCTGTACGCCGAAAGTGTCCCGCAATTCTTCTGGCCACCGACAGCATCTCTTGCACGCCCCTGTCGTTTTTTTTAAAAATTCTGCACCACCAAATTCAAGGTATGTGCAAAACATGGGACGTGCTGGAATTTGCCCAGATTTAATGCACACACAATATTGCTGGCGTTGTCCGATGCCACAAATCCACAGGAGAGTCCAATAGGGGTAAGCCATTCCGCGATGATCTTCCTCAGTTGCCGTAAGAGGTTTTCAGCTGTGTGCGTATTCTGGAAACCGGTGATACAAAGCGAAGCCTGCCTAGGAAATAGTTGGCGTTTGCGAGATGCTGCTACTGGTGCCGCCGCTGCTGTTCTTGCGGCGGGAGTCCATACATCTACCCAGTGGGCTGTCACAGTCATATAGTCCGGACCCTGCCCTGCTCCACTTGTCCACATGTCCGTGGTTAAGTGGACATTGGGTACAACTGCATTTTTTAGGACACTGGTGAGTCTTTTTCTGACGTCCGTGTACATTCTCGGTATCGCCTGCCTAGAGAAGTGGAACCTAGATGGTATTTGGTAACGGGGGCACACTACCTCAAGAAATTGTCTAGTTCCCTGTGAACTAACGGCGGATACCGGACGCACGTCTAACACCAACATAGTTGTCAAGGCCTCAGTTATCCGCTTTGCAACAGGATGACTGCTGTGATATTTCATCTTCCTCGCAAAGGACTGTTGGACAGTCAATTGCTTGGTGGAAGTAGTAAAAGTGGGCTTCCGACTTCCCCTCTGGGATGACCATCGACTCCCAGCAGCAACAACAGCAGCGCCAGCAGCAGTAGGCGTTACACGCAAGGATGCATCGGAGGAATCCCAGGCAGGAGAGGACTCGTCAGAATTGCCAGTGACATGGCCTGCAGGACTATTGGCATTCCTGGGGAAGGAGGAAATTGACACTGAGGGAGTTGGTGGGGTGGTTTGCGTGAGCTTGGTTACAAGAGGAAGGGATTTACTGGTCAGTGGACTGCTTCCGCTGTCGCCCAAAGTTTTTGAACTTGTCACTGACTTATTATGAATGCGCTGCAGGTGACGTATAAGGGAGGATGTTCCGAGGTGGTTAACGTCCTTACCCCTACTTATTACAGCTTGACAAAGGCAACACACGGCTTGACAAATGTTGTCCGCATTTCTGGTGAAATACTTCCACACCGAAGAGCTGATTTTTTTGGTATTTTCACCAGGCATGTCAACGGCCCTATTCCTCCCACAGACAACAGGTGTCTCCCTGGGTGCCTGACTTAAACAAACCACCTCACCATCAGAATCCTCCTTGTCAATTTCCTCCCCAGCGCCAGCAACACCCATATCCTCCTCATCCTGGTGTACTTCAACACTGACATCTTCAATCTGACTATCAGGAACTGGACTGCGGGTGCTCCTTCCAGCACTTGCAGGGGGCGTGCAAATGGTGGAAGGCGCATGCTCTTCACGTCCAGTGTTGGGAAGGTCAGGCATCGCAACCGACACAATTGGACTCTCCATGTGGATTTGGGATTTGGAAGAACGCACAGTTCTTTGCGGTGCTTTTGCTAGCTTGAGTCTTTTCATTTTTCTAGCGAGAGGCTGAGTGCTTCCATCCTCATGTGAAGCTGAACCACTAGCCATGAACATAGGCCAGGGCCTCAGCCGTTCCTTGCCACTTCGTGGGGTAAATGGCATATTGGCAAGTTTACGCTTCTCCTCCGACAATTTTATTTTAGATTTTGGAGTCCTTTTTTTACTGATATTTGGTGTTTTGGATTTTACATGCTCTGTACTATGACATTGGGCATCGGCCTTGGCAGACGACGTTGCTGGCATTTCATCGTCTCGGCCATGACTAGTGGCAGCAGCTTCAGCACGAGGTGGAAGTGGATCTTGATCTTTCCCTAATTTTGGAACCTCAACATTTTTGTTCTCCATATTTTAATAGGCACAACTAAAAGGCACCTCAGGTAAACAATGGAGATGGATGGATACTAGTATACTTATGGATGGACCAGCGACTGCCGACACAGAGGTAGCTACAGCCGTGGACTACCGTACTGTGTCTGCTGCTAATATAGACTTGATGATAATGAGATGAAATTAATATATATATATATATATATAATATCACTAGTACTGCAGCCGGACAGGTATATATATTTATTATGTAATGACTGATGACGGACCTGCTGGACACTGTCAGCTCAGCAGCACCGCAGACTGCTACAGTAAGCTACTATAGTAGTATGTATCAAGAAGAAAGAGAAAAAAAAAAACACGGGTAGGTGGTATACAATTATGGATGGACCAGCGACTGCCGACACAGAGGTAGCTACAGCCATGGACTACCGTACTGTGTCTGCTGCTAATATAGACTGGATGATAATGAGATGAAATTAATATATATATATATATAATATCACTAGTACTGCAGCCGGACAGGTATATATATTTATTATGTAATGACTGATGACGGACCTGCTGGACACTGTCAGCTCAGCAGCACCGCAGACTGCTACAGTAAGCTACTATAGTAGTATGTATAAAGAAGAAAGAAAAAAAAAAACCACGGGTAGGTGGTATACAATTATGGATGGACTAGCGACTGCCGACACAGAGGTAGCTACAGCCGTGGACTACCGTACTGTGTCTGCTGCTAATATAGACTGGATGATAATGAGATGAAATCAATATATATTATATCACACTAGTACTGCAGCCGGACAGGTAGATATATTTATTATGTAATGACTGATGACGGACCTGCTGGACACTGTCAGCTCAGCAGCACCGCAGACTGCTACAGTAAGCTACTATAGTAGTATGTATAAAGAAGAAAGAAAAGAAAAAAAACCACGGGTAGGTGGTATACAATTATGGATGGACGAGCGACTGCCGACACAGAGGTAGCTACAGCCGTGGACTACCGTACTGTGTCTGCTGCTAATATAGACTGGATGATAATGAGATGAAATCAATATATATTATATCACACTAGTACTGCAGCCGGACAGGTAGATATATTTATTATGTAATGACTGATGACGGACCTGCTGGACACTGTCAGCTCAGCAGCACCGCAGACTGCTACAGTAAGCTACTATAGTAGTATGTATAAAGAAGAAAGAAAAAAAAAAAACCACGGGTAGGTGGTATACAATTATGGATGGACGAGCGACTGCCGACACAGAGGTAGCTACAGCCGTGGACTACCGTACTGTGTCTGCTGCTAATATAGACTGGATGATAATGAGATGAAATCAATATATATTATATCACACTAGTACTGCAGCCGGACAGGTAGATATATTTATTATGTAATGACTGATGACGGACCTGCTGGACACTGTCAGCTCAGCAGCACCGCAGACTGCTACAGTAAGCTACTATAGTAGTATGTATAAAGAAGAAAGAAAAGAAAAAAACCACGGGTAGGTGGTATACAATTATGGATGGACGAGCGACTGCCGACACAGAGGTAGCTACAGCCGTGGACTACCGTACTGTGTCTGCTGCTAATATAGACTGGATGATAATGAGATGAAATCAATATATATTATATTACACTAGTACTGCAGCCGGACAGGTAGATATATTTATTATGTAATGACTGATGACAGACCTGCTGGACACTGTCAGCTCAGCAGCACCGCAGACTGCTACAGTAAGCTACTATAGTAGTATGTATAAAGAAGAAAGAAAAAAAAAAACCACGGGTAGGTGGTATACAATTATGGATGGACGAGCGACTGCCGACACAGAGGTAGCTACAGCCGTGGACTACCGTACTGTGTCTGCTGCTAATATAGACTGGATGATAATGAGATGAAATCAATATATATTATATCACACTAGTACTGCAGCCGGACAGGTAGATATATTTATTATGTAATGACTGATGACGGACCTGCTGGACACTGTCAGCTCAGCAGCACCGCAGACTGCTACAGTAAGCTACTATAGTAGTATGTATAAAGAAGAAAGAAAAAAAAAAAACCACGGGTAGGTGGTATACAATATTATATATATATTATATACAATTATATATATATATATATATATATATATATATATTAAACTGGTGGTGATTATTAAACTGGTGGTCAGGTCACTGGTCACACTATCAGCAACTTGCAAGTAGTACTCCTAAGCAGACAATCACAATATATATTATACTGGTGGTCAGTGTGGTCACAATGGCAGTGTGGCACTCTGGCAGCAAAAGTGTGCACTGTACGTTATATGTACTCCTGAGTCCTGC
Source organism: Pseudophryne corroboree (assembly GCF_028390025.1). Lineage (NCBI taxonomy): Eukaryota > Metazoa > Chordata > Amphibia > Anura > Myobatrachidae > Pseudophryne > Pseudophryne corroboree. The sequence continues at coordinate 38,548,485 of NC_086444.1, read as the reverse complement.
TCTCAGACTCTAACTGCTCCCCACTGTCAGTGTCTCCCCCACAAGTCAGATAATACAGTCACACTATCTATCACTTCAGCAAGTAACTAGTCTAGTACTCCTCCTAATGCTCCCCAAAATTACTACTGTGTCTCTCTCTACTGTCTCACTCTCTTCTCTATAAACGGAGAGGACGCCAGCCACGTCCTCTCCCTATGAATCTCAATGCACGCGTGAAAATGGCGGCGATGCGCGGCTCCTTATATAGAATCCGAGTCTCGCGATAGAATCCGAGCCTCGCGAGAATCCGACAGCGGGATGATGACGTTCGGGCGCGCTCGGGTTAACCGAGCAAGGCGGGAAGATCCGAGTCGCTCGGACCCGTGTAAAAAAAAATGAAGTTCGGGCGGGTTCGGATTCCGAGGAACCGAACCCGCTCATCTCTAGTCTAAATAGAACCAAAACCAAACCAGCAAAAATGGTCTGGTGCGCATCTTTAGTATTTACTACAGCATAAAAAAAATTAATCTATGAAAGCAGTTAAAATTCATATTTGCACATGCAATGCACACGTATGTACATGGATCACACATTATAAGCATTAGTAAATATAGCTTCCTACCATGTCTGTGTGAGTTAATGATGTAGGTATGAAGGATATGCTGAATGTCTAAGCCCACATAGTAGTGGGCGGTTCCGGTATGAAGGGTCAACAATGTTAAGGTCGACACTTATTAGGTCGACCACTATTGATCGACATTGACATGGTCAACATGCAGTAATGGTCGACACATGAAAAGGTCGACATGAGTTTTTTAAACTTTAAGTGTCATTTTCTGCGCAAAGTGATGGGGAACCCCAATTAGTGCACCGCGTCCCCTCGCATGGCTCGCTTCACTCGCCATGCTTCAGGCAAGGTGCCTCCCTCTGCTACCGCTGCACTCGGCACAGGTTACCATTTCCAATCGTAGTTCACGTGGATCGTAAAGTATGAAAAAGTTCCCAAAAAGTTTTTTTAAAAACTCACATTGACCTTTTCATGTGTCGACCATTTTCATGTGTCAACCATTTGTCCATGTCGACCATATCAATGTTGACCAATAGTGGTCGACCTAATGAGTGTCAACCTTAACATTGTCGACCATCTGAACGGATACCGTAGTGGGCACCTAGAGCTACTAAAGGCGGTATCAGCTATGGAACATCAGTATGGTTTGACCATGATGACATCGGTTTGGTTTGGCCATGAAGGATCATTTCACCAAATGTTACACAGTAGTACCCACATAGGACCAAACAATGGAGTCTGCTGCCCAGGCCATCATGGGACAGGACATCCACAAGTATCCCTGAACAGAATTAATCCAGGCAGCATGTTTCTAAGAAGAGTTACTTTATAGGCTGTGTCAGGTATATGTCAATGGAGTGTGTGAAAGTGTGAAACATACACTTCTGCAGATGCTCAGGACTCTTAAAGAGGATCAGAAGAGAAGGTGGCCAGAGGAAATATTTGATTAGCTGTGGACATTTAACAACTGGGTCAATCTTCTAGAGAAAGAGATTCTCAAGTTATCCTTGGACACCCTGGAAGAACAAGAAATGTGCACTCACTCTGGCTTGGTCCAGGAGTTGCAGAGCCATCTGTGGGTAGCTCATCATGTGTAGGAAATACAAATGAGAGCAAAAGTCCGCCCTAGTCTGGCTCCAATTGCAACACCACTTCTCGAGGGACAGAGGGTGTTGATCGAAGCTACAGCTCAGTGACAAGTGGGAAGCCATAATATACAGTATGTGAACCTTAGGCAATGTCTTCCCCAATCTAGAAAGTAATTGCTGAAGATGGCTCTGGGTTGATCGACACAAGTTTTTCATTTTTTCTTTTGGTGTGTATGTCGACATAGGTTGACATGGACACTGCATAAGTGTACCGCGTCCCCTGGCATGGCTCGCTGCTCTCGACATGGTTGGGGCACGGTGCAACGCTGCGTTCGGCACACCATTATATTCCCCCTCCAGGTCCACTGGGATGGTAAAGTATGAACAAGTTGGTTTCAATGAAAAAAATAATGGAAAACTCATGTTGACTTTTTGACCTGTCAACATTTTAAATGTCGGTATTTTGACCATGTCGAGATTTTGACCGTCGTTCAATGGTTGTCAGTATTTTGACCATCGGGATTTGATTGTAGGTAAATTGACTGCATCCCGCTTACTGCACACAAGTATGAATAATTATTACCTTCTTATTACTGCCCCCATGGCTAAGCCTGTATACACGCTGCATGTTGACATTTTGACTATGTCCACATTATGAATGGTTAGATATCATACCACACTCATCCGGGACAAAACTTTGGACTCATAGTCCACATCTTGCTGAGGTGTACAATCTGTGGAATGTCTGCTTAATGTGCCTAGCGCTATCTGCCTTGATGTAAGCATATTCTCACAGAGCAGAGGTTCTCAAATGCGCTCCTCAAGGCAATCCAACGGTCCAGGATTTAAGTATATATTCAGATGGTTAAATCAAAATGACTGAGGTGGTAATTAAGTCACCTGTAGCCAAGCATGGATGTACTTAAAACCTGCACCATTTGGGTGCCTTGAGGACTGCGTTTGAGAACCTCTGTCATAAGGTCTGATTACCCCCTTCTTCTGAGTATTTGTTGGAAATAGGAATTGGTCACCTATTCGATGGTTTATCGATATGTTCTAATGGTGTCACATTCACATGCTCATTAACAACAATATTTGAACTGCAAAAGATCTTTAAATATTCTATAAGGAATGTACATTTATCATACTTCCAACACGTTGAATTAGCGCACAATGCACTCTTTTGTGTTGGGTACATAGGGGGGACCAGAGAAGGGTACTTAGACATGCTGTTTCCCTTGGGTGCAGTTTCGGTTCTAGCATATCACTCTACGGTTGTAATGTTTGTTAAAGTATTTTAATCATGTAGGCATTACTTTAACCAGGATAGTACAGCATCATGTTTAAAGTTATAATACTGTAATCATTAAAATGCTTGAAATGACATTACAACCGTGCCGGCATTGTCCATAAGACATAATGTTGTCAACATTTTGACCGTCAACAGCATTAATGTCAACCTAATGTCAATACCTAGTAGCTACTTCCCTTTGAAACCTTCCATACCAGTTTCCCGATGAAACTCCCATGTCCAGGACCTATTGCAAATCACGACTTGTTTTAAATACCTCCAATTTTTATATCCGTTTTATCCTACCCACTGCCCGCCAGCCATTTACAATCCCCAATCCCCCCTCTGTACCGGTTACCATAGATGCTTTGCTTCCTTTCCATTTGTTACCGGTGTGGTAGACCATGGTCCTGCCCATGTTCTGTCCAGCATGCCAGTATTTCATTCTAGATGGCTTGCAACAATTTCTGCTACAGCCTACGGAGTCTATGGTGACCTAACCCTGTGACAGCTGCACATATTTCAATAACCAGTGCTGAAACTAGGGTGGTACGGGGTGGTACAGAGTACCATAAAGAAATATGGTGGTGGTACTCAGTACCACCAGCCCACAGCTGGGGCATAATTTGTAAGGGGCATTTTTGTGTGTGGGACATAAAATGGTGTCAGTGGCATAACTGTCTGTGGCATAATATGTAATATGCATTACGGTGTGTGGTATATGTAATAGGCATTACTGTGAGTGGTATAATATGTAATACGCATTACAGTGTGTGGTATAATATATAATAGGCATTACTGTGTGTGGTATAATATGTAAGGCATTACCATGTGTGGCATAATGTGTAATGGGCATTACAGTGTGTGGCATAATGTGTTATAAGCATTATGGTGTGTGACAGAGCCGGTGATAGCTAATTTGATGTCCTAGGCAAAATTTTGTCTGATGCCCCCTAGCACCGCCACTAGTTCTGCATCTGACCCAGCAGCATTCAGGCAGTGGGGCCCACCGGGTGGTTACCCTGTGGGCCAGTTCAAACCTGCATAATGCCACACAGTAATGCTCATAATACACATAATTCCACACAGTAATGCACCTTACACATATGCCCCACATTAATAATGCCCATAATACACATAATGCCGCACAATAATGCACATTACACATATGCCCCACATTAGTAATGCCCATAATACACATAATGCCGCACAATAATGCACATTACACATATGCCCCACATTAGTAATGCCCATAATACACATAATTCCACACAGTAATGCACCTTACACATATACCCCACATTAGTAATGCCCATAATACACATAATTCCACACAGTAATGCACCTTACACATATGCCCCACATTAGTAATGCTAGTAGCTTTTTGTTTCAAAACTTCTGACTGCGTTTTGTGAGATGGGGGTGGCAGGATGGGTGGGTGCGTGCTTGTGCTCGCACTTATTAAAAGGGCACATGTACAAGGGATGTGACCTCATAGAGTATGCCATCCTTTGCAAGCCTCACCCTTTATTTTTGCTTGCTCATTGGAAACAGCAGCAATGTCCAGATACTGCCGTACATGCTGGTTATACAAAAAGACCAGTATCAAACATGTAGCAACTGTCCATTGTCTTTACTGTTCAGTGTGTTTGCTGGTGTCTGTTACTCCCAGCAACTTCATGCCCTTTATTTTATACTGTGGGAGCGATATGCTCTGCCCTCCAGTCTGACGAGTCTGAAAGTCAAGCTGCACTGGCGTTTCATATAGAAATAGCGCAATGCAACTTACTGACCACATTACAGTACTGGATGGCAGGGGAATTTTTACGGCATGGAATGACTAGGAAATAAAGTGTGGGGAGAACACTACCCATGTTATGTCCCTGCAGACACCTGGGGTTTGCACAGGGATAAGGGACACATTATAGCAGGGTCCCCCTCCCCCAGGTGCACAAGCAGTATAGGTGATGTCAGATTTATGTGAAGCAGTCTTCAAAAATACACATGTGGTATCATAAGGAGCCATCCAGTAATATATAGTCAGTGAAAATGTGACATGTCCAGGAATTGCAGTTACTAGGCTTCTGCTGTCTCACAAGTCATGGGCATTCAAGCATGTCGGAGGGAGTTTAATGAACTTTAAGGGACAGTGTGCATTCTATTTGACAAATATAAACAGCAGTGTATACAAGTACTGATTGAATACATTTGGAAAGTAACAGTTTGCAGACTGTCCCTCCCAGCATGAGGAACTTTAAGGGACAGTGTACATTCTATTTGACAAATTTAAACCACAGTGTATACAAGTACTATTAAATACGTTTGGGAAAAAACTGTTAGTTTACAGACTATCCCTCCCAGCATGAGATACTGCAGGGACATGCTTGGATGCCCCTAGACATGCTTGGATGCCCTAGGCAAATGCCTAGCCTGCCTATAGCTAAGGCCGGCTCTGGTGTGTGACATAATGTGTAATGGGCATTACGGGGTTTGGCATAATGCAGTGGTTCCCAAACTTTTTTGAATCACGGCGCCCTAGAGTATCAGAATTTTTATCACGGCACCCCTAGTCCAAAAGTTTCTAATTGGGAAATGTATAAAAAATATGAAATTAAGTAAATTATGTTTATATGTCATACTTAGGTTCAGTTATGTGGTGAGGGACAAGATTTGCATCTGTTTGTACACATATTTTATGACTGGCAGCCACAAGTACTAGTTTTTCCTATTACATAGATAATAAATATTTTGAATTGGTCCTGGACCACCAACCCGAGGCACCCCTGCAAGTGTCCCGCGGCACCCCAGGGTGCCACGGCACACAGTTTGGGAACCACTGGCATAATGTGTAATTGTTAGGCGCCGGTGTCCGCTCGTCGGTGCGGCCCGGCGCCTAGCAACCAGGGACGCCGTACGCGGACAGCCGCCGGCTCCCTGGCAACGCTGGACGCCGGGCGCACTGAGCCGCACGGACCCTAGCAACGGGGACGCCATTGACGGACCGCGTTCCCCGTTGCTGGGTCCAGGGTTTAATGAACCTACACCTGTTTCCTGGCCGTGCAGCAAGGCAGCTGCACGGCATGTCGGTAATTAGCCCTGTCAGCACCTGATTGGAGGACTCCTGTTCATATGCACTCTCAGGGCTTCTCACAGACGCCGGTAATAGCTTCCTGCATGCTGTCTCTGTTTGCTGAGAGTCTGTTCCAGTCTTGCTGTATCCGGTCATTCCAGTATTCGGAAGTTCTGAACTCGGAAGTTGTCATCTTATTCCTGGAGTCCTGACTAATCACCGTATAACATCCAGTGGTGTTCGTGAGTCGCGGCTTTGCCGTGTGTTGCGGCTTGTCCGCTTTATTATTTATTATTTGTGTTTTGGAGCATTTCGCGGAGGGTTCCGCTTCCACAGGTCCACTCTGGTATCCAGTGGTGCTGGGTAGGAGTATTGGACAAGTGGATTTTGGTTGTCCTTTTCCCTCGCGGGTTTCCGCACATACTTCAGGTTTTGTTAGTTAGCTTGTTGCCCCTGGCCTGTTGTCAGTCAGAGGTCCTCTTGTTATCATCCTGCCTCGGATTTCCCTTTGTCTCTCACTAAGACCGGGGGGCACCGGAGTTGGGCAGACATAATCCGCCCTTCAAACGTGGCTGCCAGGGGCTCAAGAAACCATAGTCTCGCAGGGGATTTCCGATAGCACGGGTGAGACAATAGAGTTAGGGCGCCAGGGGCAACTAGTCTTTCCTGCTCCCGTTACCTGCATTCCATTCCAGCGCTCTGGTCCTTGTCATAAAATCTCCTCCGGTCAGGAGTGCTGGAATCATAACATTATTACCGGCCATACCAAAACTTAAAATTAAACGGAGTTTAATTTTTTCTTATTCAGTTTTTGTAAGAAATTGTCGGCCTCATGAATCCAACAGGGTTAGGACCAAATCCTGGTCAGCTCTTAGTCAGTCAGATTCAAGAACTTACTCAGATGGTTCAGGATCTTTCCCTTCGGGTGAAGTCGCAGGAAGATCTTTTACGAACTTCCCCGAGGGTAGTTCCTGAACCAAAAATGCATTTGCCTGACCGTTTTTCTGGTGATAGAAAAGAGTTTTTTAATTTTAAAGAATCCTGTAAACTTTATTTTCGTTTAAGACCAATCTCCTCGGGTACTGAATCTCAGCGGGTCGGGATTATTATTTCTTTGCTCCAGTGGGATCCCCAGACTTGGGCATTTGGTTTAAAAGCAGATGATCCGGTGTTTTTGTCAGTAGACGCTTTTTTTGGGTCTTTAGGACTGTTATATGATGACCCTGATAGAGAGGCATCCGCTGAAGGTCAATTGCGCGCTCTCAGACAGGGTAGGAATCCTGCAGAGGTTTATTGTACGGAGTTTCGCCGGTGGTCGAACGACTGTGGCTGGAATGACCCAGCCCTGCGCAGTCAGTTTCGCCTCGGCTTATCAGAATCTATTAAAGACAGTCTCCTCCAGTATCCCGCTCCTGAGACTCTCGATAAACTCATGGAGCTTTCTATTAAGATTGATCGTCGTCTCAGAGAGCGGAAGGCTGAAAAAGGAGCATCGGTCAGGTCATCTCCATGTGTATATTCCATCCCTGAGGACATAGAGGAGCCCATGCAGATGGGTCTCTCCCGGTTGTCTCCTGAAGAGAGAGCCAGAAGGCAAAACTCTGGTCTTTGTTCGTACTGTGGGGGTAAGGGACATTTTGCTCGTAATTGTCCGAATAAGTCGGGAAACGCCTTGACCAGGTGAATTGTGAGGGGGTTCACCTAGGTCTGCAGCTTATCTCCTCGAATAACTCCCTTTTAGTCCCAGCTAAGGTTTCCTTTGGCAGCCTCAGTTCCTCGGTGTCGGCTTTTGTCGACAGTGGAGCCGCAGGAAACTTTATGGATTTAACTTGGGCTAAGGCCTTAGGCATTCCTCAGTTATCTTTGGGTAGGTGTGTCACCATGCATGGCTTAGATGGGAGTCCACTGTCCAATGGGGTTATTTCCCTCTGTACACCCCCTGTACTACTTACAGTAGGAGCTCTTCATTCTGAAAAAATCGAGTTCTTCTTTACCCATTGCCCAGCAGTTCCAGTGGTTCTGGGTCACCCTTGGCTGGCCTTTCACAATCCCACCATTGATTGGCGGTCAGGGGAGATTTCTCAATGGGGTGCCCTCTGTGATAAGGAATGTATTTCGTTTCCAGTCAGAATAGCTGCTGCCATTCCTGAACTCATTCCCGTGGAGTACCAGGAGTTTGCTGATGTGTTCTCCAAGGGCAATGCAGACATTCTGCCTCCCCATCGGCCTTATGATTGCGCCATTGAGCTAATTCCTGGTGCCGCATTGCCAAAGGGAAGGTTATATGCTTTATCCGGGCCAGAAACTGCGGCCATGAATGACTATGTTAAAGAGAGCCTAGGGAAAGGATTTATTAGGCCATCTAAATCTCCTTTAAGTGCAGGCTTCTTCTTTGTGGAGAAAAAGGATGGCTCGCTCAGACCTTGCATTGACTATAGAGCCCTTAATAAAATCTCAGTTAAAAATACTTATCCTCTGCCGCTGATTTCTGTCCTCTTTGATCAGCTGCGTTCGGCTGTGATTTTTTCCAAAATTGATCTAAGAGGAGCGTATAACCTCATCCGAATCAGGTCCGGAGATGAGTGGAAGACAGCCTTCAGTACTCAGTCGGGTCACTACGAGTACCTAGTGATGCCGTTCGGCTTGTATAACGCTCCAGCAGTTTTCCAGGACCTCATTAACGATGTGCTCCGTGACTTCCTAGGGAAATTCGTGGTCGTTTACTTAGACGACATCCTGATTTATTCTGACTCTATTGAACAACATGTTACCCAGGTGCGTCAGGTTCTTCAAAAGTTACGTGAGAATCATCTATATGCCAAACTGGAAAAATGCGAGTTTCATGTCACGGAGGTATCTTTTTTAGGGTACATTATTTCCCCTCGGGGATTTTTCATGGAACCAAAGAAGCTCCAGGCCATCCTTAGTTGGGCGCAACCCACCAATTTAAAAGCAAGCAATTCAGCGCTTTTTAGGGTTTGCGAATTATTACAGGAGGTTCATTCATTCTTTTTCCGACCTGGTTGCTCCCATTGTGGCCCTGACAAAGAAAGGAGCAGATCCTACCAACTGGTCGCGTGAAGCGGAGTTGTCCTTTCGGGCCTTGAAACAAGCTTTTGTCTCGGCTCCAGTCCTCAGACATCCCAATCCAGGATTGCCCTTCGTTGTGGAGGTTGATGCCTCGGAGGTTGGAGTAGGGGCTATACTATCTCAAAAGGATCCAGAGTCTCTGGAACTACATCCTTGTGCCTTTATGTCCAGGAAATTCTCCTCCGCTGAATCCAACTATGACGTTGGTAACCGGGAATTACTGGCAATAAAATGGGCTTTCGAGGAGTGGAGGCATTGGCTGGAGGGAGCAACACATACCATTTCAGTATTGACTGACCATAAGAATCTGCAATACATCGAATCAGCTAAGCGGCTGAATGCCCGGCAGGCTCGTTGGGCTTTGTTCTTTACTCGTTTCAAATTTATTATAACTTTCAGGCCAGGTTCCAAGAATACCAAGGCAGATGCTCTGTCACGCAGTTTTCTTCCGGTTCATGATAACAGTCCTGTTACTCCCATACTTCCATCTTCAGTCATTTGGGCAGGCCTCACACAAGATTTATTTACCCAGTTAAAACAGCTTCAACACCAAACTCCTGGAAATACTCCTGCTGGTCGTCTTTACGTCCCTGAGTTCTTGAGAGCTACTGTTTTGACTGAGTTCCATGATAACAAAGTTTCCGGGCATCCAGGGATCTCTAAGACATTGGAGTTAGTCTCCCGCTCAGTATGGTGGCCTGGTCTTTCTAAAGACGTTAAGGAGTTTGTTTCTTCATGTCAGGTTTGTGCACAGCATAAGGTTCCCCGTGCCTTGCCTATCGGGCAACTTATGCCCTTGAATGTCCTTCTCAGGCCATGGTCTCATATTTCCATGGATTTTGTGGTGGACCTTCCCCTTTCAGCTGGATGCAGAGTCATTTGGGTGGTAGTAGACCGTTTTAGCAAGATGGCTCATTTAATTGCCCTTCCCCGACTGCCATCTGCCCAAGGATTGGCAGTGTTGTTTCTCCGCCATGTTTTCAGACTTCATGGGTTGCCCACTGATATTGTTTCTGATCGGGGTCCACAATTCATTGCACAATTCTGGAAGTGTTTTTGTGCTTCATTAAAGATGAGATTGTCATTAACATCTGGTTACCACCCACAGTCCAACGGGCAAACCGAGCGAGTTAACCAATCATTGAAACAGTATTTGCGTTTGTACTCAGCCAAACTCCAGAATGATTGGTCCGAGTTTCTTCCATTGGCGGAGTTTGCTTACAATAATTCTTGTCATTCCTCAACCAACGTGTCTCCATTCTTTTCAGTTTTTGGTTTTCACCCCAGAGCTAATTCTTTTTTTCAACATTCCTCAGTTTCCTCGCTAACCTTAACCTCCCATCTCAGAGCCATTTGGAAAAAAGTGCACCTTGCTCTCAGAAAAGCGGCCTTTCGAGAGGAAAAATTTTCTGACCGGCTCCGACGTCCTTGCAATTTTAAGGTGGGAGATAGGGTATGGTTGTCGACTCGTAACATTAGACTTCGACAATCTTCAGCTAGGTTGGGACCCAAATTTATTGGACCATTTCATATCATTAAAAAAGTTAACCCAGTTGCTTTCCGGTTACGTTTACCAAAATCTCTTCGGATTGGTAATACGTTTCACTGCTCCCTGTTGAAGCCATACATTTCTTCCAATAAATTTCCTCGGAAGATCTCTCAGGGAAGATCTCCAGTGGATGTACAGGGACAACAGGAGTTCCTGGATGAGAAGGTTCTCGATTCCAAGTTGTCCAGGGGCTGGCTTTATTTTCTGGTTCACTGGAGAGGTTATGGTCCAGAGGAAAGATCCTGGGTCCTGGATAAGGATCTTCATGCCCCAAGGCTCAAGAGGGCATTTTTTCGGGAATTTCCTTGGAATCCTGGCTTTAGGGGTTCCTTGACCCCTCCTCAAGGGGGGGGGGGTACTGTTAGGCGCCGGGGTCCGCTCATCGGTGTGGCCCGGCGCCTAGCAACCAGGGACGCCGTACGCGGACAGCCGCCGGCTCCCTGGCAACGCTGGACGCCGGGCGCACTGAGCCGCACGGACCCTAGCAACGGGGACGCCACTGACGGACCGCGTTCCCCGTTGCTGGGTCCAGGGTTTAATGAACCTACACCTGTTTCCTGGCCGTGTAGGTAATTAGCCCTGTCAGCACCTGATTGGATGACTCCTGTTCATATGCACTCTCAGGGCTTCTCACAGACGCCGGTAATAGCTTCCTGCATGCTGTCTCTGTTTGCTGAGAGTCTGTTCCAGTCTTGCTGTATCCGGTCATTCCAGTATTCGGAAGTCCTGAACTCGGAAGTTGTCATCTTATTCCTGGAGTCCTGACTAATCACCGTATAACATCCAGTGGTGTTCGTGAGTCGCGGCTTTGCCGTGTGTTGCGGCTTGTCCGCTTTATTATTTATTATTTGTGTTTTGGAGCATTTCGCGGAGGGTTCCGCTTCCACAGGTCCACTCTGGTATCCAGCGGTGCTGGGTAGGAGTATTGGACAAGTGGATTTTGGTTGTCCTTTTCCCTGGCGGGTTTCCGCACATACTTCAGGTTTTGTTAGTTAGCTTGTTGCCCCTGGCCTGTTGTCAGTCAGAGGTCCTCTTGTTATCATCCTGCCTCGGATTTCCCTTTGTCTCTCACTAAGACCGGGGGGCACCGGAGTTGGGCAGACATAATCCGCCCTTCAAACGTGGCTGCCAGGGGCTCAAGAAACCATAGTCTCGCAGGGGATTTCCGATAGCACGGGTGACACAATAGAGTTAGGGCGCCAGGGGCAACTAGTCTTTCCTGCTCCCGTTACCTGCATTCCATTCCAGCGCTCTGGTCCTTGTCATAAAATCTCCTCCGGTCAGGAGTGCTGGAATCATAACAGTAATAAGCATTATGGTGTGTGACATAATGTGTAATAAGCATTACGGTGTGTGACATAATGTGTAATGGGCATTACGGTGTGTGGTATAATGTGTAATGGGTGTTACGGTGTCTGACATAATGTGTAAGGGGCATTATGGTGTGTGACATAATGTGTAATAAGCATTACGGTGTGTGACATAATGTGTAATGGGCATTACAGTGTGTGGTATAATGTGTAATGGGTGTTACGGTGTCTGACATAATGTGTAAGGGGCATTATGGTGTGTGACATAATATGTAATAAGCATTACAGTGTGTGGCATAATGTGTAATAAGCATAAAGGTGTGTGACATAATGTGTAATGGGCATTACGGTGTGTGGTATAATGTGTAATGGGTGTTACAGTGTCTGACATAATGTGTAAGGGGCATTATGGTGTGTGACATAATGTGTAATAAGCATTACAGTGTGTGGCATAATGTGTAATAAGCATTACGGTGTGTGGCATAATGTGGCCATGCCCCTACTGTCATGTAACCACTGCCCTAGTTTTGTGTAACCACAACCCCTCATGACACGTGACAACGCCCATTTTTACTATCAGTACCACTAAGAAAAAATTTCTACTTGCACCACTGCCAATAACTCATTGCTGGTCTGGGCAGCAGTGGGCCCCTTAGTCCTCAGGGGCCTCAGTGCAATGCACCTGCTGCACCAATGGTAGTTCCACCTCTGCTGGGACTGTCATAGTCGCAAGATATGCAGGAAGGTTCTGTATGAAGTTACAGCTACACAATGGCCACTCAGCACCGTAGCTATGCATTGCACCTTGTCCGACAGATGACAGTATGGCATGAGAACGCAACGATATCCGAACTCTGACTCCTAAAAACAGATGCCTCCTGGAATTTGTTAGCTGAAGGAGAGCACATCTGTACCACGTGTGCACAGAAGAGAAGTGAGAAAGGATCTCGCCGCAGCCAGAGGCCAAACCACCGACAAGTCCCTGGCAGCACATCTTGGTCAAATCCAGAACAATTTGCGAAAAGCCACTGAAATGTCTGACACGGGCTTGCCTGACTAAAATGAATCTCTGTTACATCGATGCTGCTGAGAAAAATGATAAATGTTATTTTATTTTTTATATTATGGGTATGGCTGTAAATAATTTTTTTGAAATCATGTCACAGGCTGCAACATATATTTACTGCTGCTGTGCTGTAGGATTGATAGCAGAAGCAAATTAACTGATGTGCAGAAACTGTTCTACTGTAGTAGAACCGAGCTTTCTTTTATGCATCCATTATATCTCTATTTAACATCTATCTTCACCTTGCTACAGTTACAAGTCATTCTTTTTGGGTATGATGGAAGACAAAGGCAAAGGTGGAACTACTGGCTGCGCAGCAGGTAAAGCGCACTGAGGACTCGGCCTGCTCTCTTTTAGGGGCATACAGTATTTACCAAAAATGTTTGAAGGCCATCCCTTTAAAACACTTGCTTGCTGGGGTCGCTGCAAATATTCAGCATCCTCAGGATGTATCTAGGCTGGATCGCAGCAGATATCAGAGTTTTCCGTTGCAAAAGGAACCCCCCATACTGTAGGTTTCTATTGGGGCTGCTTAAGCATCAAATTCACCAAGCTCTAGAATTCGATCCCTCTCCTATACTGGTCCTTTGTGCATGTGCAGCCAGATGGGTGTGTACGTGCATTTCATCTGCTGGGTCAGATCCTGTAAAGCTAAGTACACACTATACAATTATCTGACAGATAATCTGCCAGATCTAGCTGGTTGGAATGAAAGTCTGGTAATGGATGAGAGCAAATTACAATCTATAATTTGTTCCCAAACACTGGAAAACGAACAGAGGCGGTAATTCTGAGTTGATCGCAGCAGCAAGTTTGTTAGCAATTGGCCAAAACCATGGCCCTCATTCCGAGTTGTTCGCTCGATAGCTGCTTTTAGCAGCTTTGCACACGCTAAGCCGCCGCCTACTGGGAGTGAATCTTAGCTTATCAAAATTGCGAACGAAAGATTAGCAAAATTGCGAATAGACACTTCTTAGCAGTTTCTGAGTAGCTCCACACTTACTCGGCATCTGCGATCAGTTCAGTCAGTTTCGTTCCTGGTTTGACGTCACAAGCACACCCAGCGTTCGCCCAGACACTCCTCCGTTTCTTCAGCCACTCCCGCGTTTTCCCCAGAAACGGTAGCGTTTTTTCACACACACCCATAAAACGGCCAGTTTCCGCCCAGAAACACCCACTTCCTGTCAATCACATTACGATCACCAGAATGAAGAAAAAACCGTGAGTAAAATTCCTAACTGCATAGTAAATTTACTTGGCGCAGTCGCACTGCGGACATTGCGCATGCGCATTCGCGACTAATCGCTCCGTTGCGAAAAAAAATAACGAGCGAACAACTCGGAATGACCCCCCATGTGCACTGCAGGTGGAGCAGATGTAACATGTGCAGAGAGAGTTAGATTTTGGTGGGTTATATTGTTTCTGTGCAGAGTAAATACTGCCTGCCTTATTTTTACACTGCAATTTAGATTTCAGTTTGAACACACCCCACCCAAATCTAACTCTCTCTGCACATGTTACATCTGTCCCCCCTGCAGTGCACATGGTTTTGCTCAATTGCTAACAAACTTGCTGATGCGATCAACTCAGAATTAGGCCCAAAACCTGTTGTTCATACATATTTGTTAAACACAAATTTAACCAAATTGGATGAATGACTGTTTTTGACAGTTTTGCAGTGTTTGGGAGCAAATGATAGATTGTAATTTGCGCTCATTTATTACCAGATTTTCATTCCAACCAGCTAGATCTGGCAGACTATATGCCAGATAAGTGTATAGTGTGTCATACTTGCCTACCCTCCCAGAATGGCCGGGAGGCTCCCGAAAAACGGGTGACCCTCCCGGCCCCCCGGAAGAGCAGGCAAGTCTCCCGATATCCGCGGGTCACCCCCTGCCCGCCGCCCACTTAACGAGTAAAGTGGGCGGTCCGGGCAGGCGATGATGCGATTCTTGTTGAATCGCGTCATCGTAACCACGCCCCCTGCTGTATAATGCCGGTAATCGCGGCATTACACAGCGGGGGCGTGGCTTAAATGACGCGGTCCAGAAGCCACGCCCGTTCTGCCTCTGGCTCGCCTCCGTTCCGCCTCTGGCCCGCCCCCTGTCACGTCACCTCACTGCCCACCCCCCCTGCTGAGCCGACGGGCTGCTCTTTCCCGGAGAGAGCAGCCCAGAAGTCGGCAACTTTGTAGTGTGTGTGTACCTTGTTTAATGGTGCCCATACACTTGTGCGACTGCATTCGACGTGATATCGGGCCCGATTTCCTTTGAAGCTCACCTTAAGATAAATCGCATAGAAAGTACTTTTTTGGTGCATTCGATGCGCATACAATCTTGCGATTTATCGCATGCCCCTTACGACCAGAAATCGGGTGACATCGTATGATCGAACTCAAGCGCATCGCATGCTGACCAAAGCACACCAGATTTATCTGCCAGATTTATAAAAATGTAACTAGAGGGCTGGCCTATCTGGGGGATATATAAACAGGCAGCCATTTTAACTCTGTGCACTTCTGTTTGCTTTGTGACTAGAGAAGTTTGCTTTATACCTGCTGCTCGTTCCACATTGCTAGCTACCGTGCACTGCTTTGCTCTGCTTGCATTACAAAGTGTTTCTATACTGCTGTGTGTAGAGATGGATTCTACTCGCTATCATGCTCTAATGTGCTACTCTGTGCTGAAGGTGAGGGGAGACAGGGAGAGGGCCCAGCAAAGGTGGAGGGAGAGATCTTGCTGGACCAAGGAGTGGCTGCTTTAGCGGCCTACTCGCTCCTACATGCCCCTCCTGGATGAGATCAGGGACAACAACAACCCAGATGACTACCGCAACTTCCTGCTCATACAGAAGCGGGATACCAAATGGCGGGTTCCTATCCCTGCTGAGGAGAGACCCGTGGCTACACTGCGGTTCCTCACTACTGGACAGACGTTTGAGGAGCTGAAGTTTGGGACCTGTATCTCTGCGCAGACTTTGGGACACATCATACCTGAAACCTGCAAGGCTATTATCAAGGTGCTTCAGTACAAGTACTGCAAGGTAAGAAAATTACACAACACATTGCTTGTCGTGTAACAAAATGTTTTATTTTGGAAACTGAATTTGGTAGAAAAAAATATGTGCTTTTTATTTCAAGACATGATTTTATTAAATATGTTGCCAACATGGCAGAACTTTAGCAAACACTATACGTTTTCATAATGCAGCACATCTGCATCATTGCATTTATGAAATGAAAAACAAAAAAGAAGCTATATATAGCTACAAATGTGCTGCATTCTGATACTATGCCAAACAGACAGGGGCACAATGCACACATGCAACTTGGGGTAGGAAGATGGGTCCCCGGTACCAGTGGCAAACGCAGGATTTTCACAGGGGGGCTTCCGTACGTGTGTGTGTAATTGAGTAGCCAGCACGCTGCTCGACCTGTATACATTATATATATATATATATATATATATATATTACATACCGCACATCTGTACATAGGCATAGTGTACATACACACAAACATACTGTACAGTAGCATACATGCACACAGCATACATACACAGTGTACATGCACACAGGATACATATGTACACACACACACTATACATGCACACAGCATACATACACACACAGTATACATGCACACAGCATACACACATACACACACACTACACATGCATGCACACATACTCACAGCATGCATGCATGCATACATACATAGTATACATGCACACAGGCATACTTACATACACAAAATAGATGCACACAGCATGCATGCATACATACACACACACACACACACACACACACACACAATAAATGCGCACAGCATTCACACACACACACTATACATGCACACAGCATACATACTTAGTTACTCACATAGTATCCATGTACATAGCCATGTACACACCCATTAACAGTAAACACAACACCCCCCTCCTCACCCCCGCACCTTATACACATACATGGCTACTCACAAACTGCTGCAGTACAATTTATTATAAACTACCCCTCCATCCATGATCCCACACACATACAGAATGTGAGACACGTACCTTTGCTTCTGCAGAGTCACACACAGTGGGAGCCGAAGACAGCAGAGAGAGGAGCTGTCCCATGCGCTTCCGCTGCAGCTCCCCCTACAGGCAGACAGCAGTAGCCATGTTCTCACTGTCACTCGGACAGTGTAAGGAGGAGGGAGCTGCTGCTGCCAATTAAAAATAAATGCTAAAAAATACGGACAGCAGCACTGATGGATCGGCGGCCAGGGAGGGGGGTTTCTAGGTACTCGGAAACCCCCCCTGCGTGCGCGTATGGGTACCATCAACCTGCACCAAGTTGCATGTGTGCATTGTGCCCCTGGGCTGCAGTGTCACTCAAAGCCGTAGTATCAGAATGCACCACATCTGCTGCAATATAAGTGCATGAAACCCCCCCCCAAAAAATTGTGTAGATATATATCAAAACATAAGTATTTTTATTTGGAAGGAACCTGTATCAGGACAAGCAGTGATTTTTCCTGTGGGACTGAAGAGAACCGAGGTTCCAGTTCTCTTATTGCATTTTTAAATCCACGGGACATTGTGTGTTTTTCTGACAGTGCACTGTTATTACTATAGTTCATTTGATCCACCTCTATTAGCGGCTAGATTTGCTGAAGTTGGAATTTAAGTATATATACAGTTTAGAGAAGTGTATGTATAGGATTAGGATGTATAGATGCGGTGTATTGTATACCTTTTAATATTGATTTTTTTATTTTTTTTTCAGAATATACACTGTTTTGTGCAATCTATATATTAAATAACAATTTTACAATTGCGTGTCTTCACTTATCTCATAAAGCCGTCAATTATCTAAATAGTGCAGAGTGAATTGTTTAATTTACTGCAATCTCCTGTAGTAGCAGGAGATTACCTTTTGTGCGTACACAGGCATAATATCACACCCTGCAGCTGATTATTAACTAGGATTAGATCACGGTGAATATTTTATCACTTAATAGAATATGATATTAGCGCCAAGAGACGTATTTGAGTAGTGTTTTTTGTACCTGATATCTCACAAGTCTATGGGCTACATAAGTCAAGGCATTACCGGGACAGCTGTTTATCGCCATTTTAGGGATTGCTACAATAAATTGAGACATTTTTAAATGTAAGTTTGAAGCATGGCTTACACTGTGTGATAATTGTGCAAACCAGCCAACCTAATAATTTGTGTGAATGATTATTGTTAAGTGTATGAACAAGAATGATGGCGCTAACGGCCTGAAAATGACTGAAAGTGGCTATCAAACTCCTCTGGTCCATTCATTGATCAGCCAACTTCATGCTGCGCCTGCATACAGTATATTGTGCAGTGTAAGGAGGTGTTTAGATCATTGGGACATCGCTCGTCCTCTTGTCTGTCCACTGGGTATGGCCAGCCTTGTTATAAAGTTTGATTTAAAGTTCTGTTTGTTGAGACTAGTTGATACTAGAGCTGTAGTATCAAACGTGACAAATTTAGCAAATTTCTATCATGAATTCTTTTTTTAACTATCCAAAAATTTGTAACAAAACTTTTTTTCTATTGTGTGTGTGTGTGTGTGTGTATGTATATATATATATATATATATATATATATATATATATATATATATATAGGTATACATATGAATGACCTGCAAAACTGCAGAGACTTGCTTAATCATAAAGGTTATGATATGATCACTTTAAGAAGCAACACTAATGAGGGAAAGTTATTCCAAGTTATTTTGATAAGATCAAGATGTTCCTGAAGGATAATTGTCAGAGTAGGGGGTCTTCACTAAGGAATGTCCCTGTGTGATAATACATAAGGGTTTGGTTGACTAAGACCAAGTTAAAGTCTCAGATGGGTTAGGTTACAAAATGCGTAAAAGTTGCATCAAATATAGAGATCAACTGATGCTTACAAACAGGTATATGAAATATAATGAAAGATTCCGGGCCTTCAAAGACACACTAAAGGCACAAAGCAAGTATATATATATATATATATATATATATATACACAGGAATCAAACAAACGGCGGCACTCAGGAGACGAAGAGATGGTGAAATAAAACGTTTTATTTCACCATCTCTTCGTCTCCTGAGTGCCGCCGTTTGTTTGATTCCTGTATGTGCACGGACCGCAGCGTCCGCGAGGAGGGCACCGGAGCAAATACACAGGTGACTGTCATCAGTGGGAGTGCCAGACATCAGTATATATATATATATATATATATATATATATATTTATATATTGCTTATAGGCTGTACTATAATAAAAAACGTACTGTGGAACAAGTACTGTACAGTTTATCATTACTGACTATGCTTTTCATGGAGTACTGTACATAGGGCCTAATTCAGACCTGATTGCTGGGCAGCGATTTTTGCTGTCCCGCGATCAGATAGTCGCCGCCTACCTGGGGAGTATATTTTAGCTGTGCAAGTGTGTGAACGCATGTGTAGCAGAGCTGTACAAACTGATTTTGTGCAGTCTCTGCGCAGCCCAGGACTTACTCAGCCGCTGCGATCACTTCAGCCTGTCCAGTACCGGAATTGACGTCAGACACCCTCCCTTCCAACGCATTGACACGCCCGCGATTTTCCAGACACTCTCTGAAATCAGTCAGTTGCCACTCAAACGCCCTCTTCCTGTCAGTCACCTTGCGATCACCTGTGTGATCGCTTTTTTCGCAACATCCCGTCACTATGCACCGATCCCCGTTGCTGTGGTCCGTCACGTCTGCGCATTGCGGTGCATACACATGCGCCATTCAGACCTGATCGCAGACTGTGAGAACGCAGCTTAGCGATCAGGTCTGAATTACCCCCATAGACTGGAAAAGCTGCTTTGATTCCAAAGGAGTACAGTTATTTGTCAAAATGTTCTGAACTACCATTACCAACTGAGAATACTTGCTGATAGCAGTTCCACTTCTTCTCATCAACAAAACCCTGTTACATGCATCTTAGTTTAGAGCAGAGCAGGAAACTAACCCTAACCCTCCCCCCTGGTGCCTAACACTAACCTCCCATCCTGCAGCCTAACCCTCCCCCCTGGTGCCTAACACTAACCTCCCATCCTGCAGTCTAACCCTCCCCCCTGGTGCCTAAAACTAACCTCCCATTCTGCAGCCTAACCCTCCCCCCTGGTGCCTAACACTAACCTCCCATTCTGCAGCCTAACCCTCCCCCCTGGTGCCTAACACTAACCTCCCATCCTGCAGCCTAACCCTCCCCCCTGGTGCCTAACACTAACCTCCCATCCTGCAGCCTAACCCTCCCCCCTGGTGCCTAACACTAACCTCCCATCCTGCAGTCTAACCCTCCCCCATGGTGCCTAAAACTAACCTCCCATTCTGCAGCCTAACCCTCCCCCCTGGTGCCTAACACTAACCTCCCATTCTGCAGCCTAACCCTCCCCCCTGGTGCCTAACACTAACCACCCATCCTGCAGCCTAACCCTCCCCCCTGGTGCCTAACACTAACCTCCCATCCTGCAGCCTAACCCTCCCCCCTGGTGCCTAACACTAACCTCCCATCCTGCAGCCTAACCCTCCCCCCTGGTGCCTAACACTAACCTCCCATCCTGCAGTCTAACCCTCCCCCCTGATGCCTAAAACTAACCTCCCATCCTGCAGCCTAACCTTCCCCCCTGGTGCCTAACACTAACCTCCCATCCTGCAGCCTAACCCTCCCCCTGGTGCCTAACACTAACCTCCCATCCTGCAGCCTAACCCTCCCCCTGGTGCCTAACCCTATGCTCCCATCCCGCAGCCTATCCCTAACTGTACTTCTGGTGCCTAACTGTGACAGGACGATACCGTACGGAAGCACTCGCCGCTTGCCGCGTCCCGTCGACTGCGCACAGAATGGAAGGTCAAGCCGCACGAGGCCTGACCACATAGGGGATTCCCGCTTACCGTCAGTAACCGCCTGTTACTGACTCCACCCACTGCGCTGTGGGCGGGTTCTCGCTGCCACCACCAAACTCCTAACCTGCCGTGGCGTTTGGAACCACGGTTCTGCTCTGTATGTGCCGACGCACTGCTTTACCACACCTGTGTGGTGTCGATGAATCCCCCACTAGCCACTTGCTAGGCCTCTACCGGTAGCTGGCGGAAGGCGGAGCTTGGAGACGTCAGGTGCTTCCCTGGACAGCCGGAGAACGGGGCTAGGTTTGGCCTAACCCTGTTGGTCACAAGATGAAGCAGTCTTCTTGAGGCAAAGGTGTTTATTGCTCAAATAACCTTTAAAAAGGCTCCTCCCTATTGCTAGGGGCAACAGCATACAATCAAGATCTTTTCAGCAGAAGAAGATGTTACAATACACACTCCTATGGGCCAACTGCCCTTCTTTTATCCCTCTCCAAGACCCCTTACCACAGGGGGTAAGCCCGCCCTGTGGTGTACAACCAATCAATGTTTACCCATGAGCTGTGCATGCTCTGGTCTCATGCACACCTTTACATTGTTCCCTATGGACAGTGGGGAGTGGTCGGTCTCCTTTGACCCTCCTATCTGGGAGAGTCAGGGCACTCCCCGGTGCCGTTCAGTCTGGCTGGGGGGAAGTTTTTCCCTCCTAAACTGACTTCCAGAAACCTGCCCGGGACCCCTCTCACTGCCTGCAGCCTGGATTTGGGCTCCAGAGCTGGGCAGCCTGGCTCCCCGGTCCAGGTTTCTTGGCACTACGGCTGATCTCCATGGAGCTCCAAGAAACCACTCAGCTTGTTTTATAGCTAAGCTGCTTCTCTTTCTCCCTGTGCCCATTGGAACTGTGAGGCTGGATGGGAAAGCATTCCGTTTTTAGGGAAAAGGTCTGGGAGAATCCATCAGCCTGCACAGCTATGGATTCCCCCCTCCTGGGACACACAATCAAGTAAGTGCATTTTATCTTTAAATACATTACATTTTAAATCACACTGTACATTTCCCTGTAACTATACACTGAGCCTGTGCCCTGCACAGACTCTACATACTCAGGCACTGCAGTGCCTTCCCTAGCCCTGCAGCCTGGCTGCTAGGGCTCTCCCTCTCAGTGCTGGAGGTATGGGGCTGGCTTCCCCCATCCTCCAGCCTGTCTTCCTGCCTCTGGGGTTCCAGGGAGCTGGCTCTCCCTGTCCCCCCAGGGTGGCACTAACCAGTGGCCTCGCCGCACGCAGCGGCGCACCACCCTGTACCTAAGCCCGGCGGCCCGGGACACTGGTCCCGGCCGCCGTGACTCTGGCTTTGTTGTAGCGCTGGGGCGCCGGGAGCGTAGCTCCCGGACCCCAGCGCTCACCATCCTGCTGGGCAGCCTACTTTCACCCACGCCGCTAGGGAGCCGGCTAGCCCGGTCCCCCATGAGCGGCGCCTGTCTGGTAGCCTCGCTGCAGCGTCCGGCGGGGAGCCGAGCTGCAGCGCACCCCCCTCGCCGGCTAGCAGCCCGGGACGTCCGTCCCGGCTGCTGCGGCTGGCCACCCGTGCTGGGCTGGGGCGCTGGGAGCAGAGCTCCCGGCCCCCAGCGGCGGCTCTCACATAGAGCACTGCAGCGGGAGCCGAGCTCCCAGCCGCAGCGCTCACCCTTCTCCCCGGCGCGCACACTCCAGTGCGCCCGGGGCTACACTGACCGCTGCCGGGAGCGGAGCTCCCGGACTCCGGCGGTCAGCGGCTGCCCTCTCCCCCGGCGTGCACACTCTGCTGAGCGCGCCGGGGGGCTGTCCTCCCTGCCGTGGTCTCCGGAGAGGTCCGGGACCACGGCACATTTTAAAAATACATTTGTATACATTAATAAAACACGGCGCCTAGCGCCCACAATACATGTTTCAAATCTGGCGCCAAGCGCCCTTTGTCCTTAACAAATGGCGCCGGGCACTAGGGATTAACCCCTTCAGTGCCAGGGCGGCCATTTGCCTCGTGGCTGGGGCTCTCCGGCCACACTCCTCCCCCCCCATTCAAGCGGGTCAACCAGGGACCCATGTCCCAACGATTTGGGTCCTGGTCCCGCAGTCCGTTGGGGTGAAGGGGACGCTACCTGGGGGGTGTAGGCTCTGGCCTAGACAGTTCATCCATAGTGTAGTGGGCCTCTCTTCGTGGGTGCACAATGTTCAAATAGTCCACCTGAAGTCCAAGTTCAAGGTTCCACCACAAAAGTCTGTCCAATTCCCCCAAGGTAGGTTGCAGCCACCTAACAGGTAGGTGGTAAGTCACCACGGTGGGGGGCCGGTTACAAACAAGTGCCACCCACGGTGTCCCAACTGTGGCATACCCCACCTCGCACAATAGCAGTTTCCTGCTCAAACAGGCCACAGGGTGCTCCTGCCCATAAGGCTCTTTCTGGCTCTGTACAGCTCCCAGTCCGTGCAGTGGCGCAATAGTTCGTAACACACAGTCCTGGTCAAGAATGTGCGCCATCAGCACTGGAGCGGGTACCCGAGCCTTCTTCAATGACTGGAATACCAACTCGCAAGCGGGTGCAAAGTCCACTGACTTGGGAATGCCCTTCCTAGCCATCTCTGTCAAGGGGTTCACTACAGGACTAAAGTCAATGACAACATGTCCGTAGGGCCTTACAGGTTCTAAGGTCAGTACCGGTCTGGGTGATGTGGGTCGGGGACAGCCTCTGGTTGCCTCCACCCCCTCTGGGTTGGGCCTACCCCTGTCTCCTCCCACATGGTGCCCCCGGCACTGCACCTCCGTCATACCTAACTGGCAACTGTCTGCCCTAACCGTCAGACCTGCCCTCCAATCCTCCTCTGTCGACCTATGACTCGGGAAACCTACCCTGTCACCTAGGCCTACTCTTCCCTCCTCGTCCGCTACCTGTGCCACAGTGATGGCGGCCAGACCACCAGCCTCTGGATCCTGTGTGGCATCCACTACAGGGAGGCTGCGTGTCTTCCCCGATCTACTGCGCACAGGCAGGGGACCTGCTATGTCCACAGCAACTTGCTGCAAGGGTTCTCCTATGGGCAGAGGCCCAGAGACAACACAACCGCTGGAGTGCCCCGGCTGCCAACGCATGGCACCAGCCTTACAGTTGGTCTGGGCGTCATCCGACATTCCAGACCAGGGTAAGCTCTGTGTCAGGCACTTCAGGGTACGGTCTGTCTCCGGGTTACTGTCCAAAGGGGTTTCGCTGGCATCCGACACCGGTTGCGCAGGAACTTTCCCTGAGGGGACCAGTTGGACACATTCCCTATCTGGTCTATCCCCTCCCACTTTCCTGGCTACCCTGTACCTTAACCCTTCCCGCCAGGTCAACCTCCCCGCCCCAACCCTGTCAAGGCCGCTGCCAGAGTGGCGCCTCATGCCTTTCGGGGATGGGTCAGAGAGTTGAGCCTCCCTAAACTGCTGCCTGTGGCCCTCAATTTCTCCTAAATTGGGACACTCTACAGGGGGATCTAGGTGGGGACTACTAGGGTCAGTCTGGTAGGGGTCAGTCATGGAAAAGTCAATGTGGTTTCTCATACTCACCGCCGGAGTTGGCAAACCACTTGGGTCAGGAACATCATTGGGCACCCCCACAGGATCAAACGAGCTGGAACCGACATCCTCTGCGTTGCTAGGGGACGTGGGCATACCAGAGGCAAAAGGCATGCGGGGTCGATGTACTGATCTAGCCGCTGTAATCTTTTCCTCTGGGCTGGTTGATGCTGTGGTTGGCTGTGCTGGCAGTTGTCTAGCAGCTGTAGTCTTTTCCTCTGGGCTGGGCTGTGCTGGAGTAGCTGATGTCAACGGGGGGTTTGGAACTTGACTCCGGGGAATGGCGCCAACAAACATAGTGACGATCCCACCACCCAGATCATTTCCTAGGACCACATCAGTTGGGAGACCATCCATGACGGCAACTTCTCGCAACTCTGGTCCAGCTCCCCAGTCCAGGTAGACTCTTGCCATGGGAACCGCTTTTTCTGTTCCTTCTGCCAGGGTGACCGTGGCAGTGCGACCCTGCAATACTGCAGCAGGATCTATGAGGTGGGGGCTCACCACAGTGATTGAGGCCCCTGAGTCTCTTAGGCCTTCTCCCTGCAGGGGTCCCACGTGGACCGGCTGCAGGTGCCTCCACATGTTGTGTAGGGGCTGTTTGGCCATGCAGGTGACTCTCTCCGCAGAGTGCACCTGTCTCTCGCCACACTCCATCGGACTGACTGGAGGGGGAACAGTCTCTGTAGGCTCATCTCCTCTCGTCAAACAAGCGATCCGGGCTCCAGCACTCGGATTTGGGGCACGAGTCTGGGGTGCTTGGGATGCAGGACAGTTCATCCTCAGATGTCCGATTTTCCCACAGCCGTAGCACTTCTTCTCCAGTCGTGGCACCGATGATCTCTGATCAGTTGCAGGGACGCTGCGGTGCGGTTGCTGGCCAAGAGCACCCGGGTTGGAAGATGCTTGTCTTTGGGGGTGATGAGTTGAAGAGGGGGGTCCCCCTGGTGGTACAGTCTTTTGGAGCTGGCTGCTCGCTGGGCGCTTCTGGCCCCGTGGCCGAATTGCCACATATTTGTCGGCTAATTGGGCAGCCATTTTTAAGCTGGGTGGCTCCCTATCTAGCACCCACTCCTTCACTTCTTGGGCGCACCTGCGGTAGAACTGCTCCCTGCAGATCAGGTCGATCAGTGCGTCCCATGTAGTGGCTTCCGAATCCTTCACCCACTTCACCACGTACTGCCGCAGCTGGGTGGCGAACTGTTCATGGGTGCTGCTAGGATTCTTAGGCAAGTCTCTGAATTTCTTCCTGTAAGACTCGGGAGTGATGAAGAATCGCTGGAGGAGGGCCTTCTCGACTTCGTCATAGTTCCCACAGTCCTCCGTCGCCACTCCTCGATAGGCCTCCAAGGCCTCTCCATGCAGAGTGGGTACAAGGTGACTCACCCACTCCGACTTGGGTAAATCGTGTAGTTTGCAAGTCCTTTCAAAAACTTGTAAATGTCCATCAATGTCCCCATCACTGTCTGCAAACTTGGCAAACTGAATGCGTCCTGATCTGTGTACAACAGCTGACAACTGCTCCCGGGGTACCACGGCCTGTGGTGCCCGCTCATCACGCCACATCTGGATGATGATCAAGCGCTCTTGCTCCGTTGCCCTTTCCCCCAATTCCGCTAGCCGATCTGCTAGGGTATCCGGGCCGCCCCCCCTGGGACGTTGGGATCCTGGCCCTGCTAGGGATTGCTGGGAAACATTGCTGCTGTGAGAGAGAGCGGGACTTGTGGTTCTCACCGGTTCCTTACGAAGGTCCACTGTTGGGCCGTCCTCTGCGATGCTGACGCCGTCAGTGCTTTCCACCTCCGCCCGATGAGACTCCTCCCAGCTCCTGAGCGCCGCCTGCATGACGCTCCTGGACGCGTTGAAAGGGATATCCACACCCTTCTCCTGGCATACGATCTCCAGATCATCCTTGGACATTCCGCTGAATTCCGCCATCTTGTGCGTCCTCCTGCGCTGCAGTTACTCCTCTCCTGAGTAACTCGGCTTCTCCAATCAGGTGATGAAAAGCCGCCTGGGAATATCCCACCGCTGCCACCAATTTCTGTGACAGGACGATACCGTACGGAAGCACTCGCCGCTTGCCGCGTCCCGTCGACTGCGCACAGAATGGAAGGTCAAGCCGCACGAGGCCTGACCACATAGGGGATTCCCGCTTACCGTCAGTAACCGCCTGTTACTGACTCCACCCACTGCGCTGTGGGCGGGTTCTCGCTGCCACCACCAAACTCCTAACCTGCCGTGGCGTTTGGAACCACGGTTCTGCTCTGTATGTGCCGACGCACTGCTTTACCACACCTGTGTGGTGTCGACGAATCCCCCACTAGCCACTTGCTAGGCCTCTACCGGTAGCTGGCGGAAGGCGGAGCTTGGAGACGTCAGGTGCTTCCCTGGACAGCCGGAGAACGGGGCTAGGTTTGGCCTAACCCTGTTGGTCACAAGATGAAGCAGTCTTCTTGAGGCAAAGGTGTTTATTGCTCAAATAACCTTTAAAAAGGCTCCTCCCTATTGCTAGGGGCAACAGCATACAATCAAGATCTTTTCAGCAGAAGAAGATGTTACAATACACACTCCTATGGGCCAACTGCCCTTCTTTTATCCCTCTCCAAGACCCCTTACCACAGGAGGTAAGCCCGCCCTGTGGTGTACAACCAATCAATGTTTACCCATGAGCTGTGCATGCTCTGGTCTCATGCACACCTTTACATTGTTCCCTATGGACAGTGGGGAGTGGTCGGTCTCCTTTGACCCTCCTATCTGGGAGAGTCAGGGCACTCCCCGGTGCCGTTCAGTCTGGCTGGGGGGAAGTTTTTCCCTCCTAAACTGACTTCCAGAAACCTGCCCGGGACCCCTCTCACTGCCTGCAGCCTGGATTTGGGCTCCAGAGCTGGGCAGCCTGGCTCCCCGGTCCAGGTTTCTTGGCACTACGGCTGATCTCCATGGAGCTCCAAGAAACCACTCAGCTTGTTTTATAGCTAAGCTGCTTCTCTTTCTCCCTGTGCCCATTGGAACTGTGAGGCTGGATGGGAAAGCATTCCGTTTTTAGGGAAAAGGTCTGGGAGAATCCATCAGCCTGCACAGCTATGGATTCCCCCCTCCTGGGACACACAATCAAGTAAGTGCATTTTATCTTTAAATACATTACATTTTAAATCACACTGTACATTTCCCTGTAACTATACACTGAGCCTGTGCCCTGCACAGACTCTACATACTCAGGCACTGCAGTGCCTTCCCTAGCCCTGCAGCCTGGCTGCTAGGGCTCTCCCTCTCAGTGCTGGAGGTATGGGGCTGGCTTCCCCCGTCCTCCAGCCTGTCTTCCTGCCTCTGGGGTTCCAGGGAGCTGGCTCTCCCTGTCCCCCCAGGGTGGCACTAACCAGTGGCCTCGCCGCACGCAGCGGCGCACCCCCCTGTACCTAAGCCCGGCGGCCCGGGACACTGGTCCCGGCCGCCGTGACTCTGGCTTTGTTGTAGCGCTGGGGCGCCGGGAGCGTAGCTCCCGGACCCCAGCGCTCACCATCCTGCTGGGCAGCCTACTTTCACCCACGCCGCTAGGGAGCCGGCTAGCCCGGTCCCCCATGAGCGGCGCCTGTCTGGTAGCCTCGCTGCAGCATCCGGCGGGGAGCCGAGCTGCAGCGCACCCCCCTCGCCGGCTAGCAGCCCGGGACGTCCGTCCCGGCTGCTGCGGCTGGCCACCCGTGCTGGGCTGAGGCGCTGGGAGCAGAGCTCCCGGCCCCCAGCGGCGGCTCTCACATAGAGCACTGCAGCGGGAGCCGAGCTCCCAGCCGCAGCGCTCACCCTTCTCCCCGGCGCGCACACTCCAGTGCGCCCGGGGCTACACTGACCGCTGCCGGGAGCGGAGCTCCCGGACTCCGGCGGTCAGCGGCTGCCCTCTCCCCCGGCGTGCACACTCTGCTGAGCGCGCCGGGGGGCTGTCCTCCCTGCCGTGGTCTCCGGAGAGGTCCGGGACCACGGCCCATCTTAAAAATACATTTGTATACATTAATAAAACACGGCGCCTAGCGCCCACAATACATGTTTCAAATCTGGCGCCAAGCGCCCTTTGTCCTTAACAAATGGCGCCGGGCACTAGGGATTAACCCCTTCAGTGCCAGGGCGGCCATTTGCCTCGTGGCTGGGGCTCTCCGGCCACACTAACCCTAACCTCCCATTCCACAGCCTAACACTAACCATATCCCCAGTGCCTAACCCTAACCTCCCATCCTGCAGCCTAATCCTAACCCTCCTGCTGGTACCTAACCCTAACTTCCTGTCTGCAGTCTAACCCTAATGTCCCCTCCTGCAGCCTAACCCTAACTGTCCTCATGGTGCCTAACTCTACCCTACCCCCTAACCATAACATCCCCTCCCGTAGCCTAATCCTGACCTCCCCTCTGCAGGGTAACCCTAACTTAACTCTAACCTCCCCTCCCACAGCCTAACCCTAATCATTCCACTGGTGACTAACCCTAACCTCCCCCAGTGTGTTGAATTCCCCGATGCACCCCCCAGTGTCCATGCATTACCTCCCCCGGTGCACAGAAATCCTCTGGTGTGCTGAACCCTCCCCCTGATGAAGAGGTGGGTCACATGGTTGTGACATAATCAGCGGTCCTTTAGTCCATTTAGATTTAGTATATACTTTGCTGCCGGTGCAAGAAGGGTCATGGGCACACAAAGCTCCTGACAGCGAGCAGTACAAGGAAGTGTAGTAACTGCAACCAAGAGCACCTGGATAGGAAGCAGCCTTCTAACCTGATAAGTATGAGGTTGCAATGTGTAAGGGTCATTACTGAGATATAACATGTAAGGGGAATTACTGTGAGGCATAATGTGTAAGGGGCATTATGGTGTGTGGCATAGTGCTTATGGGCATTGCATTGCATGCATAATGTGCTATAATAGGCATTACTGTGTGTGGCATAATGTGTAATGGCATTGCATTGCATGCATAATGTGCTATAATAGGCATAACTGTGTGTGGCATAATGTGTAAGGGGCATTGCAGTGCATGCATAATGTGTTATAATAGGCATTACTGTGTGTGGCATAATGTGTAAGGGGCATTGCAGTGCATGCATAATGTGCTATAATAGGCATTACTGTGTGTGGCATAATGTGTAAGGGGCATTGCAGTGCATGCATAATGTGCTATAATAGGCATTACTGTGTGTGGCATAATGTGTAAGGGGCATTGCAGTGCATGCATAATGTGCTATAATAGGCATTACTGTGTATGGCATAATGTGTTGTATGGGACATTTTGCTTATTCACCAGGAGAGAGGGGGTGGTGGCATGGGCAGCAGCTCACAGAGTGCTTGGCATGCCCCTACAATGGTGAAACTGAGGGTGTGGCCTGCGATCGCGGCACTTCCCATGAGACCGCGTCCCCTAATTTCTGGCGTGCACCTTCAGCAATGCATATGTCCTTCCCTAGCCCATCAGGAAGTGGGGCAGTATGTATGTTGTTCTAATATTAATTATATTTGTAAGAGTATAGAAGAAGTAGGAGAACTCAGGAATAGTAAGGGCAGAGTCTATACCAGGAGTCAGATGCTGACACCGATGTGGGCCTGTGTGTTCTTTAAATGCCAGGGTCTATTTTTTAGTCCCAGTCCGGCCCTGGTCCAAGACAATATAGGACAAGTACGGAAACCAGGGGTTAGGTGCCATCAAAGGGAGTATGGAGTATAAGATAGTGTTAGTAATAGAGATGAGCGCCTGAAATTTTTCGGGTTTTGTGTTTTGGTTTTGGGTTCGGTTCCGCGGTTGTGTTTTGGGTTCGACCGCGTTTTGGCAAAACCTCACCGAATTTTTTGTGTCGGATTCGGGTGTGTTTTGGATTCGGGTGTTTTTTTCAAAAAACCCTAAAAAACAGCTTAAATCATAGAATTTGGGGGTCATTTTGATCCCATATTATTATTAACCTCAAAAACCATAATTTCCACTCATTTTCAGTCTATTCTGAATACCTCACACCTCACAATATTATTTTTAGTCCTAAAATTTGCACCGAGGTCGCTGGATGACTAAGCTAAGCGACCCTAGTGGCCGACACAAACACCTGGCCCATCTAGGAGTGGCACTGCAGTGTCACGCAGGATGTCCCTTCCAAAAAACCCTCCCCAATCAGCACATGACGCAAAGAAAAAAAGAGGCGCAATGAGGTAGCTGTGTGAGTAAGATTAGCGACTCTAGTGGCCGACACAAACACCGGGCCCATTTAGGAGTGGCACTGCAGTGTCACGCAGGATGTCCCTTCCAAAAAACCCTCCCCAATCAGCACATGACGCAAAGAAAAAAAGAGGCGCAATGAGGTAGCTGTGTGAGTAAGATTAGCGACCCTAGTGGCCGACACAAACACCGGGCCCATTTAGGAGTGGCACTGCAGTGTCACGCAGGATGTCCCTTCCAAAAAACCCTCCCCAATCAGCACATGACGCAAAGAAAAAAAGAGGCGCAATGAGGTAGCTGTGTGAGTAAGATTAGCGACCCTAGTGGCCGACACAAACACCGGGCCCATTTAGGAGTGGCACTGCAGTGTCACGCAGGATGTCCCTTCCAAAAAACCCTCCCCAATCAGCACATGACGCAAAGAAAAAAAGAGGCGCAATGAGGTAGCTGTGTGAGTAAGATTAGCGACCCTAGTGGCCGACACAAACACCGGGCCCATTTAGGAGTGGCACTGCAGTGTCACGCAGGATGTCCCTTCCAAAAAAACCTCCCCAATCAGCACATGACGCAAAGAAAAAAAGAGGCGCAATGAGGTAGCTGTGTGAGTAAGATTAGCGACCCTAGTGGCCGACACAAACACCATGCCCATTTAGGAGTGGCACTGCAGTGTCACGCAGGATGTCCCTTCCAAAAAACCCTCCCCAATCAGCACATGACGCAAAGAAAAAAAGAGGCGCAATGAGGTAGCTGTGTGAGTAAGATTAGCGACCCTAGTGGCCGACACAAACACCGGGCCCATTTAGGAGTGGCACTGCAGTGTCACGCAGGATGTCCCTTCCAAAAAACCCTCCCCAAACAGCACATGACGCAAAGAAAAATAAAAGAAAAAAGAGGTGCAAGATGGAATTGTCCTTGGGCCCTCCCACCCACCCTTATGTTGTATAAACAGGACATGCACACTTTAACCAACCCATCATTTCAGTGACAGGGTCTGCCACACGACTGTGACTGAAATGACGGGATGGTTTGGACCCCCACCAAAAAAGAAGCAATTAATCTCTCCTTGCACAAACTGGCTCTACAGAGGCAAGATGTCCACCTCATCATCATCCTCCGATATATCACCGTGTACATCCCCCTCCTCACAGATTATCAATTCGTCCCCACTGGAATCCACCATCTCAGCTCCCTGTGTACTTTGTGGAGGCAATTGCTGCTGGTCAATGTCTCCGCGGAGGAATTGATTATAATTCATTTTAATGAACATCATCTTCTCCACATTTTCTGGATGTAACCTCGTACGCCGATTGCTGACAAGGTGAGCGGCGGCACTAAACACTCTTTCGGAGTACACACTTGTGGGAGGGCAACTTAGGTAGAATAAAGCCAGTTTGTGCAAGGGCCTCCAAATTGCCTCTTTTTCCTGCCAGTCTAAGTACGGACTGTGTGACGTGCCTACTTGGATGCGGTCACTCATATAATCCTCCACCATTCTTTCAATGGGGAGAGAATCATATGCAGTGCCAGTAGACGACATGTCCGTATCCGTAATCGTTGTCAGGTCCTTCAGTCCGGACCAGATGTCAGCATCAGCAGTCGCTCCAGACTGCCCTGCATCACCGCCAGCGGGTGGGCTCGGAATTCTGAGCCTTTTCCTCGCACCCCCAGTTGCGGGAGAATGTGAAGGAGGAGATGTTGACAGGTCGCGTTCCGCTTGACTTGACAATTTTCTCACAAGCAGGTCTTTCAACCCCAGCAGACTTGTGTCTGCCGGAAAGAGAGATCCAAGGTAGGCTTTAAATCTAGGATCGAGCACGGTGGCCAAAATGTAGTGCTCTGATTTCAACAGATTGACCACCCGTGAATCCTTGTTAAGCGAATTAAGGGCTCCATCCACAAGTCCCACATGCCTAGCGGAATCGCTCCGTGTTAGCTCCTCCTTCAATGTCTCCAGCTTCTTCTGCAAAAGCCTGATGAGGGGAATGACCTGACTCAGGCTGGCAGTGTCTGAACTGACTTCACGTGTGGCAAGTTCAAAGGGCATCAGAACCTTGCACAACGTTGAAATCATTCTCCACTGCGCTTGAGACAGGTGCATTCCACCTCCTATATCGTGCTCAATTGTATAGGCTTGAATGGCCTTTTGCTGCTCCTCCAACCTCTGAAGCATATAGAGGGTTGAATTCCACCTCGTTACCACTTCTTGCTTCAGATGATGGCAGGGCAGGTTCAGTAGTTTTTGGTGGTGCTCCAGTCTTCTGTACGTGGTGCCTGTATGCCGAAAGTGTCCCGCAATTCTTCTGGCCACCGACAGCATCTCTTGCACGCCCCTCTCGTTTTTTAAATAATTCTGCACCACCAAATTCAAGGTATGTGCAAAACATGGGACGTGCTGGAATTTGCCCATATTTAATGCACACACAATATTGCTGGCGTTGTCCGATGCCACAAATCCACAGGAGAGTCCAATTGGGGTAAGCCATTCCGCGATGATCTTCCTCAGTTGCCGTAAGAGGTTTTCAGCTGTGTGCGTATTCTGGAAACCGGTGATACAAAGCGTAGCCTGCCTAGGAAAGAGTTGGCGTTTGCGAGATGCTGCTACTGGTGCCGCCGCTGCTGTTCTTGCGGCGGGAGTCCATACATCTACCCAGTGGGCTGTCACAGTCATATAGTCCTCACCCTGCCCTGCTCCACTTGTCCACATGTCCGTGGTTAAGTGGACATTGGGTACAGCTGCATTTTTTAGGACACTGGTGACTCTTTTTCTGAGGTCTGTGTAAATTTTCGGTATCGCCTGCCTAGAGAAATGGAACCTAGATGGTATTTGGTACCGGGGACACAGTACCTCCAACAAGTCTCTAGTTGGCTCTGCAGTAATGATGGATACCGGAACCACGGTTCTCACCACCCAGGATGCCAAGGCCTCAGTTATCCGCTTTGCAGTAGGATGACTGCTGTGATATTTCATCTTCCTCGCAAAGGACTGTTGGACAGTCAATTGCTTGGTGGAAGTAGTAAAAGTGGTCTTACGACTTCCCCTCTGGGATGACCATCGACTCCCAGCAGCAACAACAGCAGCGCCAGCAGCAGTAGGCGTTACACGCAAGGATGCATCGGAGGAATCCCAGGCAGGAGAGGAATCGTCAGAATTGCCAGTGACATGGCCTGCAGGACTATTGGCATTCCTGGGGAAGGAGGAAATTGACACTGAGGGAGTTGGTGGGGTGGTTTGCGTGAGCTTGGTTACAAGAGGAAGGGATTTACTGGTCAGTGGACTGCTTCCGCTGTCACCCAAAGTTTTTGAACTTGTCACTGACTTATTATGAATGCGCTGCAGGTGACGTATAAGGGAGGATGTTCCGAGGTGGTTAACGTCCTTACCCCTACTTATTACAGCTTGACAAAGGGAACACACGGCTTGACACCTGTTGTCCGCATTTCTGTTGAAATACCTCCACACCGTAGAGCTGATTTTTTTGGTATTTTCACCTGGCATGTCAACGGCCATATTCCTCCCACGGACAACAGGTGTCTCCCCGGGTGCCTGACTTAAACAAACCACCTCACCATCAGAATCCACCTGGTCAATTTCCTCCCCAGCGCCAGCAACACCCATATCCTCCTCATCCTGGTGTACTTCAACACTGACATCTTCAATCTGACTATCAGGAACTGGACTGCGGGTGCTCCTTCCAGCACTTGCAGGGGGCGTGCAAATGGTGGAAGGCGCATGCTCTTCACGTCCAGTGTTGGGAAGGTCAGGCATCGCAACCGACACAATTGGACTCTCCTTGTGGATTTGGGATTTCGAAGAATGCACAGTTCTTTGCTGTGCTTTTGCCAGCTTGAGTCTTTTCATTTTTCTAGCGAGAGGCTGATTGCTTCCATCCTCATGTGAAGCTGAACCACTAGCCATGAACATAGGCCAGGGCCTCAGCCGTTCCTTGCCACTCCGTGTGGTAAATGGCATATTGGCAAGTTTACGCTTCTCCTCCGACAATTTTATTTTAGGTTTTGGAGTCCTTTTTTTACTGATATTTGGTGTTTTGGATTTGACATGCTCTGTACTATGACATTGGGCATCGGCCTTGGCAGACGACGTTGCTGGCATTTCATCGTCTCGGCCATGACTAGTGGCAGCAGCTTCAGCACGAGGTGGAAGTGGATCTTGATCTTTCCCTAATTTTGGAACCTCAACATTTTTGTTCTCCATATTTTAATAGGCACAACTAAAAGGCACCTCAGGTAAACAATGGAGATGGATGGATACTAGTATACAATTATGGACGGACTGCCGAGTGCCGACACAGAGGTAGCCACAGCCGTGAACTACCGTACTGTACTGTGTCTGCTGCTAATATAGACTGGTTGATAAAGAGATGTCGTAGTATGTATGTATAAAGAAGAAAGAAAAAAAAACCACGGTTAGGTGGTATACAATTATGGACGGACTGCCGAGTGCCGACACAGAGGTAGCCACAGCCGTGAACTACCGTACTGTACTGTGTCTGCTGCTAATATAGACTGGTTGATAAAGAGATGTCGTAGTATGTATGTATAAAGAAGAAAGAAAAAAAAACCACGGGTAGGTGGTATACAATTATGGACGGACTGCCGAGTGCCGACACAGAGGTAGCCACAGCCGTGAACTACCGTACTGTACTGTGTCTGCTGCTAATATAGACTGGTTGATAAAGAGATGTCGTAGTATGTATGTATAAAGAAGAAAGAAAAAAAAAACCACGGTTAGGTGGTATACAATTATGGACGGACTGCCGAGTGCCGACACAGAGGTAGCCACAGCCGTGAACTACCGTACTGTACTGTGTCTGCTGCTAATATAGACTGGTTGATAAAGAGATGTCATAGTATGTATGTATAAAGAAGAAAGAAAAAAAAACCACGGGTAGGTGGTATACAATTATGGACGGACTGCCGAGTGCCGACACAGAGGTAGCCATAGCCGTGAACTACCGTACTGTACTGTGTCTGCTGCTAATATAGACTGGTTGATAAAGAGATGTCGTAGTATGTATGTATAAAGAAGAAAGAAAAAAAAACCACGGTTAGGTGGTATACAATTATGGACGGACTGCCGAGTGCCGACACAGAGGTAGCCACAGCCATGAACTACCGTACTGTACTGTGTCTGCTGCTAATATAGACTGGTTGATAAAGAGATGTCGTAGTATGTACGTATAAAGAAGAAAGAAAAAAAAACCACGGTTAGGTGGTATACAATTATGGACGGACTGCCGAGTGCCGACACAGAGGTAGCCACAGCCGTGAACTACCGTACTGTACTGTGTCTGCTGCTAATATAGACTGGTTGATAAAGAGATGTCGTAGTATGTATGTATAAAGAAGAAAGAAAAAAAAACCACGGTTAGGTGGTATACAATTATGGACGGACTGCCGAGTGCCGACACAGAGGTAGCCACAGCCGTGAACTACCGTACTGTACTGTGTCTGCTGCTAATATAGACTGGTTGATAAAGAGATGTCGTAGTATGTACGTATAAAGAAGAAAGAAAAAAAAACCACGGTTAGGTGGTATACAATTATGGACGGACTGCCGAGTGCCGACACAGAGGTAGCCACAGCCGTGAACTACCGTACTGTACTGTGTCTGCTGCTAATATAGACTGGTTGATAAAGAGATGTCGTAGTATGTATGTATAAAGAAGAAAGAAAAAAAAACCACGGTTAGGTGGTATACAATTATGGACGGACTGCCGAGTGCCGACACAGAGGTAGCCACAGCCGTGAACTACCGTACTGTACTGTGTCTGCTGCTAATATAGACTGGTTGATAAAGAGATGTCGTAGTATGTATGTATAAAGAAGAAAGAAAAAAAAACCACGGTTAGGTGGTATACAATTATGGACGGACTGCCGAGTGCCGACACAGAGGTAGCTACAGCCGTGAACTACCGTACTGTGTCTGCTGCAACTGGATGATAAATAATGATATAAAATATATATATATATATCACTACTGCAGCCGGACAGGTATATATATTATATAATGACGGACCTGCTGGACACTGTCTGTCAGCAGAATGAGTTTTTTATAGAATAAAAAAAAAAAACACCACACAAGTGAAGTCACACGACGAGTGTTTAACTTTTTCAGGCAATCACAATATAGTATACTACTAACTATACTGGTGGTCAGTGTGGTCAGGTCACTGGTCAGTCACACTGGCAGTGGCACTCCTGCAGCAAAAGTGTGCACTGTTTAATTTTAATATAATATGTACTCCTGGCTCCTGCTATAACCTATAACTGGCACTGCAGTGCTCCCCAGTCTCCCCCACAATTATAAGCTGTGTGAGCTGAGCACAGTCAGATATATAATATATACATAGATGATGCAGCACACTGGGCTGAGCAGTGCACACAGATATGGTATGTGACTGTCTTGTACTCCTGGCTCCTGCTATAACCTATAACTGGCACTGCAGTGCTCCCCAGTCTCCCCCACAATTATAAGCTGTGTGAGCTGAGCACAGTCAGATATATAATATATACATAGATGATGCAGCACACTGGGCTGAGCAGTGCACACAGATATGGTATGTGACTGAGTCACTGTGTGTATCGTTTTTTTCAGGCAGAGAACGGATATATTAAATAAAACTGCACTGTCTGGTGGTCACTGTGGTCAGTCACTAGTAAACTCTGCACTCTCTTCTACAGTACTCCTAAGCTCCAGTAAATCAGGTCAATCTCTCTCTCTCTCTCTCTCTCCTAATCTAAATCACTGTACTCCCTAACAGCTGCTCCCCGTCCCCAATCCTCCCCACAATTATAACTAAGTCACTCAGTCTTTACTCTTTTCTACTATAACGGAGAGGACGCCAGCCACGTCCTCTCCCTATCAATCTCAATGCACGTGTGAAAATGGCGGCGACGCGCGGCTCCTTATATAGAATCTGAGTCTCGCGAGAATCCGACAGCGTCATGATGACGTTCGGGCGCGCTCGGGTTAACCGAGCAAGGCGGGAAGATCCGAGTCGCTCGGACCCGTGAAAAAAAACATGAAGTTCGTGCGGGTTCGGATTCAGAGAAACCGAACCCGCTCATCTCTAGTTAGTAAGAGAGGAAAGGTACATAAGGGGAGAAGGCTCTTATCTTGTGAGCTTACACTCTAAAAGGTAAAGGACTGACAGACCGAAGTGACACAGAAGGGGTAGACAGTGAGCATAGACAAGAGGGTTAGGAGAAGAGTTGGCTAGGTTTGGTGAAGAGGTAGGTCTTGAGGGCCCTTTTGAAGTTTTGTAGAGACTTTCAGCGGTAGAGAATTCCAGAGAAAGGGAGCAGCATGTGCAAAAATTCTAGGTAGGAGTGGGAGGAGGTAACCAGTTGGCAGGAGAGGTGGGGTGCATTAGTGGAGCGAAGAAGACGGGTGAGAGTGTAAAGAGATAAGGTCAGAGATGTACTAATGTACAAATAATGACCTTTCATTGCAAGAGGTCCTGTGGTCTCTTCTTCTTGTTCACAGTTCACCCAATGAATCAGGCAAAAAAGGGCACAGAAACAGAGAATTGAGAGAAGCAGGGATGGCCTGAGACTTGGGAGGGAGAGGATGGAAACCCAGGAGGGTCAGGAGAAGGTACCTACAAGCAGCAGTAGATTGGTGGCTGTTCCCGAGGCAGGGAGCAACTACCATGCAGAGAGGGAAGGCGGCAGGTACTACTGCTACTGGCTACACCTTGTGCACCAAACAGGTCAGACTGTGACATGTCTGTATATGCAGTCTTTTCCACACAGCAGCAGGTAAGTGTGGGGGCAGCGACAATGGCTTATTAGATCTGGATCCTTTAGACATCATTATTATGCTTTCAACCACAGTGCTGCCCCTAAAGTGCTGGGCCTGTCTATTCATACAATATGAATTGCATCTACTTGACTGGCCGACACCTTTCCTACCTACAGTATGGGATTCTGTATTGGATGGGAAGATTTATTTGTATTATTCAGCTGTTTGGGCAGAACACTGCTTGGTGTTTGAGATGAACGAAGTTGCAGTGAACCTTGGCATGATCCATGTGGGGCAGAACAGACCATTGTGCAGAGGCCTGAATACCCACTCTTTTCCACTCTTGCTTCAACATTCCTGTACATGTAAATGCAGCATTTTGTGGAATTGGAGTAAAACAATGACAATTTATTTTGTTCTGTTGTGTGGTTGGGGTGGACACTTAAGGCCAACTTCTGCTAGAGAAATGCATGAAATTCAGCAGGAAATGATGAATATGTGACCGCCGCTCGGGATCACGGCGGTCAGCATGCCGACGCCAGGATCCCAAGCAATCAAAATGCCGCCAGACAGAATGCCGACCCACAGGGACTATTCCCACTCGTCGGTGTCCATGACACCCATAGAGTGGGAATAAAACTTGTGTCAAGCGCAGCAAGGGGCTTTGTTGCCGGGATCCCTAGCCCAACCCAATATGGCAAATGGTTTAGACATGCATTGTATAATAAAGTTATTACCAGTGCTGATATCAGTGAAACTTACTGGCAGTGTGTAAATACACTGATGGAATTAAACTTTACTTTGTTTAATGGGCCCTACACATTGAGGGATCCGCCGCCGAGCCGCCCAACGGCGGATACGGCCAAAGGGTGACCCGGCGGCGGGGAGGGGGCAGTGACGGGGAGAGTGAAGTTTCTACATTCCCCCCGTCACCCGGCTCCATAGAAGTGCAGGCAAATATGGACGAGATCGTCCATATTGGCCTGCATGCACAGGCGAAGGGGCACCAGCAATGAACGAGCGCAGAGCCACGCATTGTTCATCGCTTGTGCCTCCACACTGAAAGATATGAACGGTATCTCGTTCATAAATGAACGAGATCGTTCATGTCTTTCATTACTATCGCGCAGTGTGTAGGGCCCTTAACAAGTAGCATGAATATCAAACCGATAACAGATGCCCATAAAAATTAATGCCAATGTGATCGTTTTGAAGTGGTCCACCAGGCTGTCTGTGGATGCTTGCATAAAGTTCTGTAATTAGGGGTCTATTTACTAGAGATGAGCGGGTTCGGTTCCTCGGAATCCGAACCCGCCCGAACTTCATGTTTTTTTTCACGGGTCCGAGCGACTCGGATCTTCCCGCCTTGCTCGGTTAACCCGAGCGCGCCCGAACGTCATCATGACGCTGTCGGATTCTCGCGAGGCTCGGATTCTATCGCGAGACTCGGATTCTATATAAGGAGCCGCGCGTCGCCGCCATTTTCACACGTGCATTGAGATTGATAGGGAGAGGACGTGGCTGGCGTCCTCTCCATTTAGATTAGAAGAGAGAGAGTGAGATTGATTTGAGACAGAGACACTTGATTTACTGGAGCTTAGGAGTACTGTAGAGAGTGCAGAGTTTAGTAGTGACTGACCACAGTGACCACCAGACAGTGCAGTTTTATTTAATATAATCCGTTCTCTGCCTGAAAAAAACGATACACAGTGACTCAGTCACATACCATATCTGTGTGCACTGCTCAGCCCAGTGTGCTGCATCATCTATGTATATATCTGACTGTGCTCACACAGCTTATAATTGTGGGGGAGACTGGGGAGCAGTGCCAGTTATAGGTTATAGCAGGAGCCAGGAGTACATATTATTAAAAGTAAACAGTGCACACTTTTGCTGCAGGAGTGCCACTGCCAGTGTGACTGACCAGTGACCTGACCACACTGACCACCAGTATAGTTAGTAGTATACTATATTGTGATTGCCTGAAAAAGTTAAACACTCGTCGTGTGACTTGTGTGGTGTTTTTTTTTTTATTCTATAAAAAACTCATTCTGCTGACAGACAGTGTCCAGCAGGTCCGTCATTATATAATATATACCTGTCCGGCTGCAGTAGTGATATATATATATTTTTTATATCATTATTTATCATCCAGTCGCAGCAGACACAGTACGGTAGTTCACGGCTGTAGCTACCTCTGTGTCGGCACTCGGCAGTCCATCCATAATTGTATACCACCTACCCGTGGTTTTTTTTTCTTTCTTCTTTATACATACATACTACATCTCATTATCAACCAGTCTATATTAGCAGCAGACACAGTACAG
The DNA here is from genome assembly GCF_028390025.1 of Pseudophryne corroboree. Lineage (NCBI taxonomy): Eukaryota > Metazoa > Chordata > Amphibia > Anura > Myobatrachidae > Pseudophryne > Pseudophryne corroboree. The sequence goes on along the minus strand of NC_086444.1, from coordinate 38,507,728 downwards.
TAGTCCACGGCTGTAGCTACCTCTGTGTCGGCACTCGGCAGTCCGTCCATAATTGTATACCACCTACCCGTGGTTTTTTTTTCTTTCTTCTTTATACATACATACTACATCTCTTTATCAACCAGTCAATATTAGCAGCAGACACAGTACAGTAGTCCACGGCTGTAGCTACCTCTGTGTCGGCACTCGGCAGTCCATCCATAATTGTATACCACCTACCCGTGGTTTTTTTTTCTTTCTTCTTTATACATACATACTACATCTCATTATCAACCAGTCTATATTAGCAGCAGACACAGTACAGTACGGTAGTCCACGGCTGTAGCTACCTCTGTGTCGGCACTCGGCAGTCCGTCCATAATTGTATACCACCTACCCGTGGTTTTTTTTTCTTTCTTCTTTATACATACATACTACATCTCTTTATCAACCAGTCTATATTAGCAGCAGACACAGTACAGTAGTCCACGGCTGTAGCTACCTCTGTGTCGGCACTCGGCAGTCCATCCATAATTGTATACCACCTACCCGTGGTTTTTTTTTCTTTCTTCTTTATACATACATACTACATCTCTTTATCAACCAGTCTATATTAGCAGCAGACACAGTACAGTAGTCCACGGCTGTAGCTACCTCTGTGTCGGCACTCGGCAGTCCATCCATAATTGTATACCACCTACCCGTGGTTTTTTTTTCTTTCTTCTTTATACATACATACTACATCTCTTTGTCAACCAGTCTATATTAGCAGCAGACACAGTACAGTAGTCCACGGCTGTAGCTACCTCTGTGTCGGCACTCGGCAGTCCATCCATAATTGTATACCACCTACCCGTGTTTTTTTTTTCTTTCTTCTTTATACATACATACTACATCTCTTTATCAACCAGTCTATATTAGCAGCAGACACAGTACAGTACGGTAGTCCACGGCTGTAGCTACCTCTGTGTCGGCACTCGGCAGTCCGTCCATAATTGTATACCACCTACCCGTGGTTTTTTTTTCTTTCTTCTTTATACATACATACTACATCTCTTTATCAACCAGTCTATATTAGCAGCAGACACAGTACAGTAGTCCACGGCTGTAGCTACCTCTGTGTCGGCACTCGGCAGTCCATCCATAATTGTATACCACCTACCCGTGGTTTTTTTTTCTTTCTTCTTTATACATACATACTACATCTCTTTATTAACCAGTCTATATTAGCAGCAGACACAGTACAGTAGTCCACGGCTGTAGCTACCTCTGTGTCGGCACTCGGCAGTCCATCCATAATTGTATACCACCTACCCGTGGTTTTTTTTTCTTTCTTCTTTATACATACATACTACATCTCTTTATCAACCAGTCTATATTAGCAGCAGACACAGTACAGTACGGTAGTCCACGGCTGTAGCTACCTCTGTGTCGGCACTCGGCAGTCCGTCCATAATTGTATACCACCTACCCGTGGTTTTTTTTTCTTTCTTCTTTATACATACATACTACATCTCTTTATCAACCAGTCTATATTAGCAGCAGACACAGTACAGTACGGTAGTCCACGGCTGTAGCTACCTCTGTGTCGGCACTCGGCAGTCCGTCCATAATTGTATACCACCTACCCGTGGTTTTTTTTTCTTTCTTCTTTATACATACATACTACATCTCTTTATTAACCAGTCTATATTAGCAGCAGACACAGTACAGTAGTCCACGGCTGTAGCTACCTCTGTGTCGGCACTCGGCAGTCCATCCATAATTGTATACTAGTATCCATCCATCTCCATTGTTTACCTGAGGTGCCTTTTAGTTGTGCCTATTAAAATATGGAGAACAAAAATGTTGAGGTTCCAAAATTAGGGAAAGATCAAGATCCACTTCCACCTCGTGCTGAAGCTGCTGCCACTAGTCATGGCCGAGACGATGAAATGCCAGCAACGTCGTCTGCCAAGGCCGATGCCCAATGTCATAGTACAGAGCATGTCAAATCCAAAACACCAAATATCAGTAAAAAAAGGACTCCAAAACCTAAAATAAAATTGTCGGAGGAGAAGCGTAAACTTGCCAATATGCCATTTACCACACGGAGTGGCAAGGAACGGCTGAGGCCCTGGCCTATGTTCATGGCTAGTGGTTCAGCTTCACATGAGGATGGAAGCACTCAGCCTCTCGCTAGAAAAATGAAAAGACTCAAACTGGCAAAAGCAGTAGCACCGCAAAGAACTGTGCGTTCTTCGAAATCCCAAATCCACAAGGAGAGTCCGACTCCAATTGTGTCGGTTGCGATGCCTGACCTTCCCAACACTGGACGTGAAGAGCATGCGCCTTCCACCATTTGCACGCCCCCTGCAAGTGATGGAAGGAGCACCCGCAGTCCAGTTCCTGATAGTCAGATTGAAGATGTCAGTGTTGAAGTACACCAGAATGAGGAGGATATGGGTGTTGCTGGCGCTGGGGAGGAAATTGACCAGGAGGATTCTGATGGTGAGGTGGTTTGTTTAAGTCAGGCACCCGGGGAGACACCTGTTGTCCGTGGGAGGAATATGGCCGTTGACATGCCTGGTGAAAATACCAAAAAAATCAGCTCTTCGGTGTGGAAGTATTTCACCAGAAATGCGGACAACAGGTGTCAAGCCGCGTGTTCCCTTTGTCAAGCTGTAATAAGTAGGGGTAAGGACGTTAACCACCTCGGAACATCCTCCCTTATACGTCACCTGCAGCGCATTCATAATAAGTCAGTGACAAGTTCAAAAACTTGGGCCGACAGCGGAAGCAGTCCACTGACCAGTAAATCCCTTCCTCTTGTAACCAAGCTCACGCAAACCACCCCACCAACTCCCTCAGTGTCAATTTCCTCCTTCCCCAGGAATGCCAATAGTCCTGCAGGCCATGTCACTGGCAATTCTGATGATTCCTCTCCTGCCTGGGATTCCTCCGATGCATCCTTGCGTGTAACGCCTACTGCTGCTGGCGCTGCTGTTGTTGCTGCTGGGAGTCGATGGTCATCCCAGAGGGGAAGTCGTAAGACCACTTGTACTACTTCCACCAAGCAATTGACTGTCCAACAGTCCTTTGCGATGAAGATGAAATATCACAGCAGTCATCCTACTGCAAAGCGGATAACTGAGGCCTTGACATCCTGGGTGGTGAGAAACATGGTTCCGGTATCCATCATTACTGCAGAGCTAACTAGAGACTTGTTGGAGGTACTGTGTCCCCGGTACCAAATACCATCTAGGTTCCATTTCTCTAGGCAGGCGATACCGAAAATGTACACAGACCTCAGAAAAAGAGTCACCAGTGTCCTAAAAAATGCAGCTGTACCCAATGTCCACTTAACCACGGACATGTGGACAAGTGGAGCAGGGCAGGGTCAGGACTATATGACTGTGACAGCCCACTGGGTAGATGTATGGACTCCCGCCGCAACAACAGCAGCGGCGGCACCAGTAGCAGCATCTCGCAAACGCCAACTCTTTCCTAGGCAGGCTACGCTTTGTATCACCGGTTTCCAGAAAACGCACACAGCTGAAAACCTCTTACGGCAACTGAGGAAGATCATCGCGGAATGGCTTACCCCAATTGGACTCTCCTGTGGATTTGTGGCATCGGACAACGCCAGCAATATTGTGTGTGCATTAAATCTGGGCAAATTCCAGCACGTCCCATGTTTTGCACATACCTTGAATTTGGTGGTGCAGAATTTTTTAAAAAACGACAGGGGCGTGCAAGAGATGCTGTCGGTGGCCAGAAGAATTGCGGGACACTTTCGGCGTACAGGCACCACGTACAGAAAACTGGAGCACCACCAAAAACTACTGAACCTGCCCTGCCATCATCTGAAGCAAGAAGTGGTAACGAGGTGGAATTCAACCCTCTATATGCTTCAGAGGTTGGAGGAGCAGCAAAAGGCCATTCAAGCCTATACAATTGAGCACGATATAGGAGGTGGAATGCACCTGTCTCAAGCGCAGTGGAGAATAATTTCAACGTTGTGCAAGGTTCTGATGCCCTTTGAACTTGCCACACGTGAAGTCAGTTCAGACACTGCCAGCCTGAGTCAGGTCATTCCCCTCATCAGGCTTTTGCAGAAGAAGCTGGAGACATTGAAGGAGGAGCTAACACGGAGCGATTCCGCTAGGCATGTGGGACTTGTGGATGGAGCCCTTAATTCGCTTAACAAGGATTCACGGGTGGTCAATCTGTTGAAATCAGAGCACTACATTTTGGCCACCGTGCTCGATCCTAGATTTAAAGCCTACCTTGGATCTCTCTTTCCGGCAGACACAAGTCTGCTGGGGTTGAAAGACCTGCTGGTGAGAAAATTGTCAAGTCAAGCGGAACGCGACCTGTCAACAACATCTCCTCCTTCACATTCTCCCGCAACTGGGGGTGCGAGGAAAAGGCTCAGAATTCCGAGCCCACCCGCTGGCGGTGATGCAGGGCAGTCTGGAGCGACTGCTGATGCTGACATCTGGTCCGGACTGAAGGACCTGACAACGATTACGGACATGTCGTCTACTGTCACTGCATATGATTCTCTCACCATTGAAAGAATGGTGGAGGATTATATGAGTGACCGCATCCAAGTAGGCACGTCACACAGTCCGTACTTATACTGGCAGGAAAAAGAGGCAATTTGGAGGCCCTTGCACAAACTGGCTTTATTCTACCTAAGTTGCCCTCCCACAAGTGTGTACTCCGAAAGAGTGTTTAGTGCCGCCGCTCACCTTGTCAGCAATCGGCGTACGAGGTTACATCCAGAAAATGTGGAGAAGATGATGTTCATTAAAATGAATTATAATCAATTCCTCCGTGGAGACATTCACCAGCAGCAATTGCCTCCACAAAGTACACAGGGTGCTGAGATGGTGGATTCCAGTGGGGACGAATAGATAATCTGTGAGGAGGGGGATGTACACGGTGATATATCGGAGGATGATGATGAGGTGGACATCTTGCCTCTGTAGAGCCAGTTTGTGCAAGGAGAGATTAATTGCTTCTTTTTTGGGGGGGGTCCAAACCAACCCGTCATATCAGTCACAGTCGTGTGGCAGACCCTGTCACTGAAATGATGGGTTGGTTAAAGTGTGCATGTCCTGTTTATACAACATAAGGGTGGGTGGGAGGGCCCAAGGACAATTCCATCTTGCACCTCTTTTTTCTTTTCTTTTTCTTTGCGTCATGTGCTGTTTGGGGAGGGTTTTTTGGAAGGGCCATCCTGCGTGACACTGCAGTGCCACTCCTAGATGGGCCCGGTGTTTGTGTCGGCCACTAGGGTCGCTTATCTTACTCACACAGTCAGCTACCTCATTGCGCCTCTTTTTTTCTTTGCGTCATGTGCTGTTTGGGGAGGGTTTTTTGGAAGGGACATCCTGCGTGACACTGCAGACTGCAGTGCCACTCCTAGATGGGCCCGGTGTTTGTGTCGGCCACTAGGGTCGCTTATCTTACTCACACAGTCAGCTTCCTCATTGCGCCTCTTTTTTTCTTTGCGTCATGTGCTGTTTGGGGAGGGTTTTTTGGAAGGGACATCCTGCGTGACACTGCAGTGCCACTCCTAGATGGGCCCGGTGTTTGTGTCGGCCACTAGGGTCGCTTATCTTACTCACACAGTCAGCTACCTCATTGCGCCTCTTTTTTTCTTTGCGTCATGTGCTGTTTGGGGAGGGTTTTTTGGAAGGGACATCCTGCGTGACACTGCAGTGCCACTCCTAGATGGGCCCGGTATTTGTGTCGGCCACTAGGGTCGCTTATCTTACTCACACAGCGACCTCGGTGCAAATTTTAGGACTAAAAATAATATTGTGAGGTGTGAGGTATTCAGAATAGACTGAAAATGAGTGTAAATTATGGTTTTTGAGGTTAATAATACTTTGGGATCAAAATGACCCCCAAATTCTATGATTTAAGCTGTTTTTTAGGGTTTTTTGAAAAAAAACACCCGAATCCAAAACACACCCGAATCCGACAAAAAAAATTCGGTGAGGTTTTGCCAAAACGCGGTCGAACCCAAAACACGGCCGCGGAACCGAACCCAAAACCAAAACACAAAACCCGAAAAATTTCAGGCGCTCATCTCTACTATTTACTAAGCATTGGAGAGAGATAAAGTGGACACAGATAAAGTATCAGCCAATCAGCTCCTAACTGCAATGCTACAGTTTGCGTTTGAAAAATGACAGGAGCGTATTGGTTGGTAACGCTCTCCAATTTATCTCTAGTCCATTTATCTCTCTCCAAGGCTTAAGACTGGTACACACTAAACGATGTGTATACACGGCCAACGCCATGCCCGATATAATGATATATACTGGCCACGTCGTACCCAGCATTAGTAAATAGATCCCTTAGTCCAGTGGTTCTCAAACTGTGTGCCGTGGCAGCCTGGGGTGCCTCAGGACACTTGCAGGGGTGCCCTGGGTTGGTGGTCCAGGACCAATTAAAATTATTTATGGTCAATGTAATAGGCAAAACCAGTGCTGGTGGCTGCCATTTATAAAATATGTGGACATATAAACACAATTTAATATTTCTTTCTAAATTTCTCAATAATAAATTGGCCTGAGGGTGCCGTGAAAAAATTCTGATACTCTTGGGAGCCGTGGTTCAAAAAAGTTTGGGAACCACAGACTTAGTCCTTCCTCTTGTTGGAGCTGTGCAACCTACTGCTACAATGTACAATCAACCCTTCCTTCCTCTCTGGTGGCCACTTCATTGTCCTGACTTATGGAACATTTTGGCTCTTTACTGTCACGCCTGAGGTCTGACTCTGACCAGTGGAGGTCTTAGGCGTAGGGGCTTACTGGAATGTAAACCTGGGAGCTTTAATTAAGTTCTTAGACATATACCAGGATGTGGTATCACTTGAGCGTAATCCCGAAGGTGTGACCAGAATGGAGATGAAGGTATAATAAAATAAGTCTTTTACTCAGCACGCAAGTGATGGTACAAATAGCGGCACTTGGTAATAGACTTAGTAATCGGTATCACAGAAAATGTAGTAACGTATGCTTAGAGTCAGAGGCAATACTGCAGCAGATGTAACATCAATGGCAAGATGTAATAACAGATGCAGTGTTAACCACTTATGAAGTCCCAATATATAGGTGAGCACACAGCAGCAGACTCAGATGGTAACTAGCACAAGGTTACTGACCACTAGAGATAGAAAGAATACTGATGATGTGGAGCATGAATGGTGGATTTCCGATGAAACTGGATATTGGTGGCGGAGCACCGACGAAGCTAGAGATCGATGGCAGAACACCGATGGAGCAGGAGATCGATGGCGGAACACCGACGGAGGTGAGTATCGATGGCAGAACACTGATGGAGATGAGTATCGATGGCGGAACACTGATGGAACTAGAGATCGATGGCGGAACACTGGTGGAGCTAGAGATCAATGGTGGAACACCGATGGAACCAGGCAGAGCTGCAAGCTGGATGGAAATCGGGTCTCGGGGAAGAATGGAATCTCCTGGAGCAAGCTAACCAGGAAGCAGCAGAGAGCAAACAACCATAAAGAGTATGACAAACATAGCGCTGGCGACTAGGCAGTTCTTTCCCAGCATTCTTATAGCAGCCAGTGTGCGGGGATTGGCTGGAACAGTCAGCTGGACAGCTCAGGACAGGCTCAGAAGGATCAGGTGACCGGGCCAAACATGGCAGCACCCATGTTTGATTTAAGAGGGACACTGTGTTTGTATTACATGTGGCTGCAGCCTAGCAGCAATGGCGGCTGCATGGAAGCCGTGGGTAGCTGAGACTATGAGTCAGACATGATGGGCTGTATAGCCACAGGGACAGCGGCACCGAGTGATCCCAGAAACGGATGCAGATCTGCCACACTGTGCAGTGGACGCAGACAGCGCTGATAGCAACCGGACCTGGAGTGCAGCGACAGCTTGGACAGGCACTTGAGAGGGGTGGCCCCTGCCATGGAAAGCTTGGACAAGTTTCGGAGCATGGACATCGGATAAATTGGTCTAGGATCGCTCTCGTTTCTTATATAGCGCAGCAAAACAATAATAGTTACAAATTACAATAGGCCTATGGGGGTCATTCCGAGTTGATCGCTCGCTAGCTGTTCTTAGCAGCCATGCAGACGCAAAGTCGCCACCCACGGGTGAGTGTATTTTTGCTTTGCAAGTGTGTGAACGCCTGTGCAGCCGAGCTCTGCAAAAACTGTTTGTGCAGTTTCTGAGTAGGTCTGAACTTACTCAGCCGCTGCGATCACTTCAGTCTTTTTGGTGCCGAAATTGACATCAGACACCCGCCCTCCAAACGCACGGACACGCCTGCGTTTTCCCTACCTCTCCCAGAAAACAGTCAGTTGACACCCACAAACGCCCTCTTTCTGTCAATCTTCTTGCGATCGGCTGTGCGAATGGATTCTTCGTTAAATCCATAGCTCAGCAACGATCTGCATTGTACCCGTACGACGCGCGTGCTCATTGCGGTGCATATACATGCGCAGTAGAGACCTGATCGCAGCGCAGCGAAAATCGGCAGCGTGCGATCAACTCGGAATGACCCTCTATGTACGGTAATTAGTAGTCTCTTAAATGTGCTGAATATATTTCAAGTACTTCCCAAGCCATGTACAGCAGTCAGATACAATTCTTTTTCTAAAGTTTATACAGGTTGAGTCTCCCTTATCCAAAATGCTTGGGACCAGAACTATTTTGGATATCGTATTTTTCCGTATTTTGGAATAATTGCATACCATAATGAGATATCATGGTGATGGGACCTAACTCTAAGCACAGAATGCATTTATGTTACATATACACCTTATACACACAGCCTGAAGGTAATTTTAGCCAATATTTTTAATAACTTTGTGCATTAAACAAAGTGTGTGTAAATTCACACAAATCATTTATGTTTCATATACACCTTACATACACAGCCTGAAGGTCATTTAACACAATATTTTTAATAACTTTGTTTATTAAACAAAGTTTGTGTACATTGAGCCATCATAAAACAAAGGTTTCACTATCTCACTCTCACTCAAAAAATTCCGTATTTCGGAATATTCCGTATTTCGGAATATTTGGATAAGGTATACTCAACCTGCAGTTTGTTTTCTACATGCAATAAAATATATATGTGTATATATATATATATATATATATATATATACACACACACATATATATATATATATACACACACATATATATATATATTTAGTGATGTGCACCGGACATTTTTCGGGTTTTGTGTTTTGGTTTTGGATTCGGTTCCGCGGCCGTGTTTTGGATTCGGACGCGTTTTGGCAAAACCTCCCTGAAAATTTTTTGTCGGATTCGGGTGTGTTTTGGATTCGGGTGTTTTTTTTACAAAAACCCCTCAAAAACAGCTTAATTCATAGAATTTGGGGGTCATTTTGATCCCATAGTATTATTAACCTCAATAACCATAATTTCCACTCATTTCCAGTCTATTCTGAACACCTCACACCTCACAATGTTATTTTTAGTCCTAAAATTTGCACCGAGGTCGCTGGATGACTAAGCTAAGCGACCCAAGTGGCCGACACAAACACCTGGCCCATCTAGGAGTGGCACTGCAGTGTTAGACAGGATGGCAGATTTAAAAAATAGTCCCCAAACAGCACATGATGCAAAGAAAAAAAGAGGTGCAATGAATTAGCTGTGTAACTAAGCTAAGCGACCCAAGTGGCTGACACAAACACCTGGCCCATCTAGGAGTGGCACTGCAGTTTTCTAGCGAGAGGATGAGTGCTTCCATCCTCATGTGAATCTGAACCACTAGCCATGAACATAGGCCAGGGCCTCAGCCGTTCCTTGCCACTACGTGTCGTAAATGGCATATTGGCAAGTTTACCTTCTCATCAGACGCTTTTAATTTTGATTTTTGGGTCATTTTACTGAACTTTTGTTTTTTGGATTTTACATGCTTTCTAATATGACATTGGGCATCGGCCTTGGCAGACGACGTTGATGGCATTTCATCGTCTCGGCCATGACTAGTGGCAGCAGCTGCAGCACGAGGTGGAAGTGGATCTTGATCTTTCCCTATTTTACCCTCCACATTTTTGTTCTCCATTTTTTAATGTGTGGAATTATATGCCAGTAATATATCAATAGCAATGGCCTACTGTACCGTACTGCTATATATTATATACTGGTGGTCATCAAAATTATGCACTGTCCTCCTACTATATATACTGCGCACAACTTAAATGCACCACAGGTATGGATGGATAGTATACTTGACGACACAGAGATAGGTAGAGCAGAGGACTACTGTACTGTACTGCTATATATTATATACTGGCGGTCAGCAAAATTATGCACTGTCCTCCTACTATATATACTGCGCACAACTTAAATGCACCACAGGTATGGATGGATAGTATACTTGACGACACAGAGGTAGTTAGATCAGTGGACCGTACTGCTATATATTATATACTGGTGGTCATCAAAATTATGCACTGTCCTCCTACTATATATACTGCGCACAAGTTAAATGCACCACAGGTATGGATGGATAGTATACTTGACGACACAGAGATAGGTAGAGCAGTGGACTACTGTACCATACTGCTATATATTATATACTGGTGGTCAGCACAATTATGCACTAACCTCCTACTATATATACTGCGCACAAGTTAAATGCACCACAGGTATGGATGGATAGTATACTTGACGACACAGAGGTAAGTAGAGCAGTGGACTACTGTACCGTACTGCTATATATTATATACTGGTGGTCAGAAAAATTATGCACTGTCCTCCTACTATATATACTGCGCACAACTTAAATGCACCACAGGTATGGATGGATAGTATACTTGACGACACAGAGGTAGGTAGAGCAGTGGCCTACTGTACCGTACTGCTATATATTATATACTGGTGGTCAGCAAAATTATGCACTGTCCTCCTACTATATATACTGCGCACAACTTAAATGCACCACAGGTATGGATGGATAGTATACTTGATGACACAGAGGTAGGTAGAGCAGTGTACTACTGTACTGTACTGATATAATACTGGTGGTCACTGGTCAGCAAAATTCTGCACTGTCCTCCTACTATATACTACAATGCAGCACAAATATGGAGTGTTTTTCAGGCAGAGAACGTAGATATTTTCAGCACACTGAGCACAGATATTTGCAAGCACACTGAGCACAGATATTTGCAGCACACTGAGCACAGATATTTGCAGCACACTGAACACAAATGAGAGAACGCTGCACGTCCTCTCCCTATCATCTCCAATGCACGAGTGAAAATGGCAGCGACGCACAGCTCCTTATATAGAATACGAATCTCGCGAGAATCCGACAGCGGGATGATGACGTTCGGGTGCGCTCGGGTTAACCGAGCAAGGCGGGAGGATCCGAGTCTGCCTCAGACCCGTGTAAAATGGGTGAAGTTCGGGGGGTTTCGGATTCCGAGGAACCGAACCCGCTCATCACTAATATATATATATATATAAAAGAGATTTCCCCAGGGAGCTGATGTCGTACTTTGGTATGTACAATTTTTGTATAATAAAATAATTTAAAAAAAGAGAGATTGTTTATTTTTTTTAAAAACAATACATAAAACTGTTAACAATTTGCCCAGAATAACAATAAATAATGTTTGTACAGACGATAGTTGTGTTGGTAATTCAAACAACATCAAAATGATCTTCTTTGTAGAGATGTCAGAGAACAATGTGCTAACCAACGCGTTTCGTCCTACAGACTTCATCAGGGGTGTATTAATCTAAACAATACAGAAACATTCATAAACAACTTCACTCTTCTAGTTATAATACAATTAACTCTCTTCAAAAACTTATTGAATAAATACCAAAGAATCACAATATGGACATACATCTTATCGTGTCTTCAAAAAGGCAATTTAACAATGCTTAAAATAGTATCGGACCAAATTTCACCATATGGGGTATCTGTAAAATCATAACATATGTTACCAAAAGAATATTACCATAAAAATATATGGACAGGATATATTATGTGAGGAGGGACAGGAACAGGGTTACTGTCTTTTAAAGTTTGCAGTACGGTTTCTCGGATTTTACAGTATTAGGTGTTGCTGTCGGTATGAGCAATGTAGTTTGGTTTGTGGTTCTTATTTTATTTTTTTATTTTTTTTTTGCAAATAAATTCTGTGCCTCTACTTCCAGTGCCCTGAACAGAAACAGCAGGCAGTAACGGCGCTTTGTTTCAAGAAATGACTTTCCAGAATCAAAGTGCGCCTGATAAATAACCCACGTCACAGGTTCAATACTTACAGAAATAAATAAATAAATATCAACCATTTGATGCGCTCTATAAAGAGGGAAAATAAAAACATGTTCTGCTGTTATCAAGGGATAAAATGATATCGACCCAGAGAAGAAGACTTAAAACAACTCTCCATGAATAAAAACAAGCAGCTCCAGCGCTCCCATTCACTCACACAGCAATTGTTCTCTAAATCCGTATAGCATCTTAAAAAAATATTGTCTCTGTCTTTATATATTCAATAAAATAATAAACCCTTTCAGCACATACAAAACATATCTAGTTAAATGATCATTTCTTTCGGGCAGTCCCGATTAGCACTGGACACGAGTCTACGGGCCTAATTCAGACCTGATCGTCAGTCAGGCAGAAACGATTGCAGGGCTAAGACAGCCGTCGGCGCATGCGCAGTTCAGACCTGATCACTGTTGTGTGATCAGGTCTGAATTAGGCCCTACAAACAGAATTAAGGGGGCGTTCATCGTGCATGGCAGCCAGTATGACCAATCACATGCTTGCTTTTGAATAAATGTTAGCAGTTTTATCTAATCTGATCACTTCCAAACTCTGCCAAAGCACTCTTATAGGAAGCTAATACTTATAGAACGCCATAGGCATTCACAGGAGCCGACACAGGGGTGCCGCTCTGGGACTTCCCACCTCTGCTGCATTATGTTCTACTCCCCCACCCCATCCAGGACATACACTGCTTACCAGTGGTGCAAGTAGAAAAAATGTCTCACAGGTACTCTGTGCGCACGTGCCAAAAATGGGTGTGGCCAAATGCCACAAGGGGCGTGGCCAATGAAAATGGGGGAGTGATACACATATGAGAGGGGCAGATACACATATGACCCCAATAGTGCCAGATACACGTTGCCCCACAGTGCTAGATATACATTGCCCCACAGTGCCAGATACACAAATGCCCCCAGAGTGCCAGATATACATTGCCTCACAGTGCCAGATACACATTGCTCCATAGTGCCAGCTACACATTGCCCCCAGTGCCAGATATGCCCCCAGTGCCAGATACGTAGATGCCCCCAGTGCCAGATATGCCCCCAGTGCCAGATACAGAAATGCCCCCACAGTGCTAGATAGGTCCCAGGTTCCAACTATGCCCCCAGTGCCAGATATGCCTCCAGTGGCAGATACAGATATGCCCCCAGTGCCAGATACACATGTCGCCGCAGTGCCAGATATACCCCCAGTGCCAGGTACACATGTCCTCACAGTGCCCCCACCTTCCCCTGCTGCTTACCGCGCTGCTGCTGTCCTGTGTGTTAGTGGTGGAGAGCGCAACGTACGCCTCTTTTGCCCCTCAGTCTCTGGCGGTGGTGCGGGTGTCTACCTTTAATTAGGCACCGATCCATGAGCCAATCAAAGCTAGCGGTCTGGCAGCTAACCAGCAGTCTTGGCTGCCGGTCCACGAGATCTGATTGGCTCATAGGCCGGTGCCAAAGTGTGGGTAGACACTGAGGGGCAGGAGAGGCGCATGCTGCATTCTCCTCCCCTCAAGCAGCAACGGCGCGGTGAGCAGCTGCGATGGGAGGGAGGGAGCGGCGGCCCGGCAGCTGTGGGTACAGAGTACCCACGGCTAAATTCTTAAGGGTACGCCGTACCCACCTGTACCTGCCCACTTGCACCGCTGCTGCTTACCCGGGCGGTCTATGTCCAAAAGCAAGGAGTGGAGGAAGTAGTCCATTACCCAGCAAAGTCCCAGTGTGACACCCCCTGTGGCCGGAGAGACCAACCAGCCACACGTGCGGCACTGAAGGGGTTAACCCCTAGTGCCCGGCGCCCTTAACAGGACAATGGGCGCTTGGCGCCACTTTAAAACTGTGCACTGGTGCTAAGCGCCATCTTTAAATATAGTGTGGGTGCTAGGCACCGGGTATTTAAGAATATATTTAATACTGTGTTTTCACCAATGTTATATTTAAGGCAATAGGCACAGTTGTAAGATTGCACATTTACATTGCAGCAAATGCCAGCACTTAGAAGGAATGTGTAAGCTGTGTTGGTTTTAAAATGCATTTACGTTTGAGGACAAATGGCTTGGAAGCTTCTCACCTAGGAATTGAGATGCTGATGACCCTGGCACCTGGAAAGGGGTGTATAGACAAGCCATTTCTTTGAGATTGAGATGTGTCTCTGTGTAACTTTATAGACACATGCAGGTGAAAGGATTTGTTGCTGTCTTCTCTGAGTATTGAGTGAACTGGGTTTGCATGGAGATGTTAGAGAGACAGAAACATGTTAATCAGATTGTGTTTTACAAATGCAAACTAGTGGGTTTCGTGTAACAACAGTTTGATGTAACATTTCTTAGGCTGCATTATGTGTGATGCAGATTATGTTTAATTTACAGTATAAGAACGTTGTCTATGTGTGAGAGGGTGAATGCAATTGAAATGCAAGTTACATTTACATTTGTGAAAGAGACAGGAAGATGATAATCAGATTGTATTTGGGAAAGCCACTGGTTTGGTTATATATGAAGAGGAGCAGAACATTGCTTTATCTAATTCTTAACTTTTGAAATGTAAACTTGTATTTCTTTATATTTTCTGCAATAACCTGATTGGTTGGAGAAGACAGGGAGGGCTTACCCCCCTGTGGTACTGTGTGTAGAACTGGGATAAAAAGAGGATGCCTGTGAGCCTCCAGGTATATTGTAACATCTTCTTCTGCTGAAAACATCTCGATTGTATGCTGTTGCCCCTAGCAATAGGGAGGAGCCTTTTTAAAGGTTATTTGAGCAATAAACACCTTTGCCTCAAGAAGACTGCTTCATCTTGTGACCTACAGGGTTAGGCCAAACCTAGCCCCGTTCTCCGGCTGTCCAGGGAAGCACCTGACGTCTCCAAGCTCCGCCTTCCGCCAGCTACCGGTAGAGGCCTAGCAAGTGGCTAGAGGGGATTCGTCAACACCACACAGCTGTGGTAAGGCAGTGCGTCGGCACATACAGAGCAGAACCGTGGTTCCAAACGCCACGGCAGGTTAGGAGTTTGGTGGTGGCAGCAAGAACCCGCCCACAACGCAGTGGGTGGAGTCAGTAACAGGCGGTTACTGACGGTAAGCGGGAATCCCCTATGTGGTCAGGCCTCGTGCGGCTTGACCTTCCAGTCTGTGCGCAGTCGACGGGACGCGGCAAGCGGCGAGTGCTTCCGTACGGTACCGTCCTGTCACAGAAATTGGTGGCATAGTGGTGGGATAATCCCAGGCGGCTTTTCATCACCCGATTGGAGAAGCCGAGTTACTCAGGAGAGGAGTAACTGCAGCGCAGGAGAACGCACAAGATGGCGGAATTCAGCGGAATGTCCAAGGATGATCTGGAGATCGTATGCCAGGACAAGGGTGTGGATATCCCTTTCAACGCGTCCAGAAGCGTCATGAAGGCGGCGCTCAGGAGCTGGGAGGAGTCTCATCGGGCGGAGGTGGAAAGCACTGACGGCGTCAGCATCGCAGAGGACGGCCCAACAGTGGACCTTCGTGAGGAACCGGTGAGAACCACAAGCCCCGCCCTCTCTCACAGCAGCAATGTTTCCCAGCAATCCCTAGCAGGGCCAGGATCCCAACGTCCCAGGGGGGGCGGCCCGGATACCCTAGCAGATCGGCTAGCGGAATTGGGGGAAAGGGCAACGGAGCAAGAACGCATGCTTGTCATTCGGATGTGGCATGCGGAGCGGGCATCACAAGCCGTGGTACCCCGGGAGCCGTTGTCAGCTGTTGTACACAGATCAGGACGAGTTCAGTTTGCCAAGTTTGCAGACAGTGATGGGGACATTGATGGACATTTGCAAGTTTTTGAAAGGACTTGTAAACTACATGATCTACCCAAGTCAGAGTGGGTGAGACACCTTGTACCCACTCTGCATGGAGAGGCCTTGGAGGCCTATCGAGGAGTGGCGACGGAGGACTGTGGGAACTACGACGAAGTCGCGAAGGCCCTCCTGCAGCGATTCTTCATCACTCCGGAGTCTTACAGGAAGAAGTTCAGAGACTTGCCCAAGAATCCTAGCAGCACCCATGGGCAGTTCGCCACCCAGCTGCGGCAGTACGTGGTGAAGTGGGTGAAGGATTCAGAAGCCACTACATGGGACGCACTGATCGACCTGATCTGCAGGGAGCAGTTCTACCGCCGGTGCGCCCAGGAAGTGAAGGAGTGGGTGCTAGATCGAGAGCCACCCAGCTTAAAGATGGCTGCCCAATTAGCCGACAAGTATGTGGCAATTCGGCCACGGGGGCAGAAGCGCCCCGCCAGCAGCCAGCTCCAACAGACTGTACCACCAAGGGGACCCCCCTCTTCAGCTCATCACCCCCAAAGACAAGCATCTTCCAACCCGGGTGCTCTTGGCCAGCAACCGCACCGCAGCGTCCCTGCAACTGATCAGAGATCATCGGTGCCACGACTGGAGAAGAAGTGCTACGGCTGTGGGAAAATCGGACATCTGAGGATGAACTGTCCTACATCCCAAGCACCCCAGACTCGTGCCCCAAATCTGAGTGCTGGAGCCCGGCTCGCTTGTTTGACGAGAGGAGATGAGCCTACAGAGACTGTTCCCCCTCCAGTCAGTCCGATGGAGTGTGGCGAGAGACAGGTGCACTCTGCAGAGAGAGTCACCTGCATGGCCAAACAGCCCCTACACAACATGTGGAGGCACCTGCAGCCAGTCCACGTGGGACCCCTGCAGGGAGAAGGCCTAAGAGACTCTGGGGCCTCAATCACTGTGGTGAGCCCCCACCTTATAGATCCTGCTGCAGTATTGCAGGGTCGCACTGCCACGGTCACCCTGGCAGAAGGAACAGAAAAAGCGGTTACCATGGCAAGAGTCTACCTGGACTGGGGAGCTGGACCAGAGTTGCGAGAAGTTGCCGTCATGGATGGTCTCCCAACTGATGTGGTCCTAGGAAATGATCTGGGTGGTGGGATCGTCACTATGTTTGTTGGCGCCATTCCCCGGAGTCAAGTTCCAAAACCACCGTTGACATCAGCTACTCCAGCACAGCCCAGCCCAGAGGAAAAGACTACAGCTGCTAGACAACTGCCAACACAGCCAACCACAGCATCAACCAGCCCAGAGGAAAAGATTACAACGGCTAGATCTGTACATCGACCCCGCATGCCTTTTGCCTCTGGTATGCCTACGTCCCCTAGCAACGCAGAGGATGTCGGTTCCAGCTTGTTTGATCCTGTGGGGGTGCCCAATGATGCTCCTGACCCAAGTGGTTTGCCAACTCCGGCGGTGAGTATGAGAAACCACACTGATTTTTCCATGACTGACCCCTACCAGACTGACCCTAGTAGTTCCCACCTAGATCCCCCTGTAGAGTGTCCCAATTTAGGAGAGATTGAGGGCCACAGGCAGGAGTTTAGGGAGGCTCAACTCTCTGACCCATCCCCGAAAGGCATGAGGCGCCACTCTGGCAGCGGCCTTGACAGGGTTGGGGCAGGAAGTTTGACCTGGCGGGAAGGGTTAAGGTACAGGGTAGACAGGAAAGTGGGAGGGGATAGACCAGATAGGGAATGTGTCCAACTGGTCCCCTCAGGGAACGTTCCTGCGCAACCGATGTCGGTTGCCAGCGAAACCCCTTTGGACAGCAACCCGGAGACAGACCGTACCCTGAAGTGCCTGACACAGAGCTTACCCTGGTCTGGAATGTCGGATGACGCCCAGACCAAATGTAAGGCTGGTGCCATGCGTTGGCAGCCGGGGCACTCCAGCGGTTGTGTTGTCTCTGGGCCTCTGCCCATAGGAGAACCCTTGCAGCAAGTTGCTGTGGACATAGCAGGTCCCCTGCCTGTGCGCAGTAGATCGGGGAAGACACGCAGCCTCCCTGTAGTGGATGCCACACAGGATCCAGAGGCTGGTGGTCTGGCCGCCATCACTGTGGCACAGGTAGCGGACGAGGAGGGAAGAGTAGGCCTAGGTGACAGGGTAGGTTTCCCGAGTCATAGGTCGACGGAGGAGGATTGGAGGGCAGGTCTGACCGTTAGGGCAGACAGTTGCCAGATAGGTATGACAAAGGTGCAGTGCCTGGGGCACCATGTGGGAGGAGACAGGGGTAGGCCCAACCCAGAGGGGGTGGAGGCAACCAGAGGCTGTCCCCGTCCCACATCACCCAGACCGGTACTGACCTTAGAACCTGTAAGGCCCTACGGACATGTTGTCATTGACTTTAGTCCTGTAGTGAACCCCTTGACAGAGATGGCTAGGAAGGGCATTCCCAAGTCAGTGGACTTTGCACCCGCTTGCGAGTTGGCATTCCAGTCATTGAAGGAGGCTCGGGTACCCGCTCCAGTGCTGATGGCGCACATTCTTGACCAGGACTGTGCGTTACGAACTACTGCGCCACTGCACGGACTGGGAGCAGTACCGAGCCAGAAAGAGCCATATGGGCAGGAGCACCCTGTGGCCTGTTTGAGCAGAAAACTGCTATGGTGGGAGGTGGGGTATGCCACAATTGGGACACCTTGGGTGGCACTTGTTTGTAACCAGCCCTCCGCCGTGGTGACTTACCACCCACCTGTTAGGTGGCTGCAACCTACCTTGGGGAAATTTGACAGACTTTTGTGGTGGAGCCTTGAACTTGGACTTCAGGTGGACTATTTGAACATTGTGCACCCACGAAGAGAGGCCCACTACACTATGGATGAACTGTCTAGGCCAGAGCCTACACATCCCAGGTAGCGTCCCCTTCACCCCAACGGACTGCGGGACCAGGACCCAAATCGTTGGGACATGGGTCCCTGGTTGACCCGCTTGAATGGGGGGGGAGGAGTGTGGCCGGAGAGACCAACCAGCCACACGTGCGGCACTGAAGGGGTTAACCCCTAGTGCCCGGCGCCCTTAACAGGACAATGGGCGCTTGGCGCCACTTTAAAACTGTGCACTGGTGCTAAGCGCCATCTTTAAATATAGTGTGGGTGCTAGGCACCGGGTATTTAAGAATATATTTAATACTGTGTTTTCACCAATGTTATATTTAAGGCAATAGGCACAGTTGTAAGATTGCACATTTACATTGCAGCAAATGCCAGCACTTAGAAGGAATGTGTAAGCTGTGTTGGTTTTAAAATGCATTTACGTTTGAGGACAAATGGCTTGGAAGCTTCTCACCTAGGAATTGAGATGCTGATGACCCTGGCACCTGGAAAGGGGTGTATAGACAAGCCATTTCTTTGAGATTGAGATGTGTCTCTGTGTAACTTTATAGACACATGCAGGTGAAAGGATTTGTTGCTGTCTTCTCTGAATATTGAGTGAACTGGGTTTGCATGGAGATGTTAGAGAGACAGAAACATGTTAATCAGATTGTGTTTTACAAATGCAAACTAGTGGGTTTCGTGTAACAACAGTTTGATGTAACATTTCTTAGGCTGCATTATGTGTGATGCAGATTATGTTTAATTTACAGTATAAGAACGTTGTCTATGTGTGAGAGGGTGAATGCAATTGAAATGCAAGTTACATTTACATTTGTGAAAGAGACAGGAAGATGATAATCAGATTGTATTTGGGAAAGCCACTGGTTTGGTTATATATGAAGAGGAGCAGAACATTGCTTTATCTAATTCTTAACTTTTGAAATGTAAACTTGTATTTCTTTATATTTTCTGCAATAACCTGATTGGTTGGAGAAGACAGGGAGGGCTTACCCCCCTGTGGTACTGTGTGTAGAACTGGGATAAAAAGAGGATGCCTGTGAGCCTCCAGGTATATTGTAACATCTTCTTCTGCTGAAAACATCTCGATTGTATGCTGTTGCCCCTAGCAATAGGGAGGAGCCTTTTTAAAGGTTATTTGAGCAATAAACACCTTTGCCTCAAGAAGACTGCTTCATCTTGTGACCTACAGGGTTAGGCCAAACCTAGCCCCGTTCTCCGGCTGTCCAGGGAAGCACCTGACGTCTCCAAGCTCCGCCTTCCGCCAGCTACCGGTAGAGGCCTAGCAAGTGGCTAGAGGGGATTCGTCAACACCACACAGCTGTGGTAAGGCA
The DNA here is from genome assembly GCF_028390025.1 of Pseudophryne corroboree. Lineage (NCBI taxonomy): Eukaryota > Metazoa > Chordata > Amphibia > Anura > Myobatrachidae > Pseudophryne > Pseudophryne corroboree. The sequence continues at coordinate 38,487,445 of NC_086444.1, read as the reverse complement.
GTGCGTCGGCACATACAGAGCAGAACCGTGGTTCCAAACGCCACGGCAGGTTAGGAGTTTGGTGGTGGCAGCAAGAACCCGCCCACAACGCAGTGGGTGGAGTCAGTAACAGGCGGTTACTGACGGTAAGCGGGAATCCCCTATGTGGTCAGGCCTCGTGCGGCTTGACCTTCCAGTCTGTGCGCAGTCGACGGGACGCGGCAAGCGGCGAGTGCTTCCGTACGGTACCGTCCTGTCACACCCCCATTTTCTATTTTTAAAAAATAAATACCCCACTTCCAGTGTTAATTTTGACAGTGTTGCTGTGTTGTCCTGCATAAGACCAGTGGTAGTGTACTGTGCATCAGTCATTCCAGTGACCAGTCACAGTGGTGGTGTCCTCTGCTGCCATATGTCCAGTGCTGCTGTATAGGGTGCTGTGTTGTGCTGCATCAGTTCAGTGGTGGTGTATTGTGCTGCATCAGTCCAATCACAGTGGTATCCTCTGCTGCCATATGTCCAGTGCTGCTGTATAGGGTGCTGTGTTGTGCTGCATCAGTTCAGTGGTGGTGTATTGTGCTGCATCAGTACAATCACAGTGGTATCCTCTGCTGTCATATGTCCAGTGCTGCTGTATAATAAGTCCCTTACAGTGTTGCGCTGTTGTCCTGCATCAGACCAGTGGTAGTGTCCTGTGCTGTATATTATTTACTCCAAATAAAGGGGTTATTAACATTTAATCAAAATATAATTTTTATAGAGTTTGCCCTGTGTGGTGTAGGGGTACGCTCTCCTGTGCCGCATATTGGGGGTCATTCCGACCTATTCACATGTAGCGGTTCTTCACTGCGGTGCGAACGGGTCAGAGCTGCGCACGCGCGTCATTGCCTAGCGATGGCAGTCGCTGGGAAACGACGTCAAGACCGAAGAAAGCGATCGCAGGCCTGATCGCAAGAAGATTGGCAGTGGAAAGGAGGATGGGGGCGTGTCCAGGCGTTTGGAGGGCGGATGTCTGACGTCACAGCCGGGACCTTCATCGCTGGATCTGTCCCACTGGGTAAGTAGGTGCAGGGCTGGTCTTGTTTTGCAGGAAACTTTTTTAGCATAGCAGGGCTGCACAAGTGATTGCAGCCCTGCTATGCTATAATAAACTCCCCCACAGGCGGCGTCAAGTTGATAGCACGAGCAGCAAAAAGTTGCTACGTGCAATCAACTCGGAATGACCCCCATTGTGTTATATAACTCAAGAAAAATAATGGAGAACAACAATTTGGAGGATAAAATAGGGAAATATCAAAAACCACGTCCTCCTAGTTCTGAAGCTGATGCCACTAGTCATGACATACACAATGATATGCCATCAACGTCGTTTGCCAAGGCCAATGCCCAATGTGATAGTAGAGGGCACGTAAAATCCAAAAAGCCAAAGCTCAGTAAAAAGACCAAAAAACTAAATTTAAATGGTCTGAGGAGAAACGTAAACTTGCCAATATGCCATTTACGACACGGAGTGGCAAGGAACGACTAAGGCCCTGGCCTATGTTCATGACTAGTGGTTCAGCTTCACATGACAATAGAAGCCCTCATCCTCCCACTAGAAAAATGATAAGAATTAAGCTGGCAAAAGCACAGCAAAGAACTGTGCGTTCTAAGATGGTATCACAAATCCCCAAGGAGAGTCCAAGTGTGTCGGAGGTTGTGATGCCTTCCCAACACTGCATTGTAATTTGTGAATCCTGGGAAAATACCAAAAAAGACACCTCTTCGGTGTGGAATTATTTCTCCACAAATCCGGACAACAGGTGTCAAGCCATGTGTTGCCTCTGTCAGACTGTAATAAGTAGGGGTAAGGACGTTAACCACCTAGGAACATCCTCCCTTATACGTCACCTGCTGCGCATTTATCAGAAGTCAGGGTCAAGTTGTGAAACTTTGGGTAAGAGCGTAAGCAGTCCACTGACACCTAAATCCCTTCTTCCTCTTGTACCCAAGCATCTGCAAGCCACACCACCAACTCCCTAAACGTCAACTTCCTCCTCAGTCAGGAACGTTAGTAGTCCTGCAGGCCATGTCACTGGAAAGACTGGGGAGTCCTCTCCTAACCAGGATTCCTCTTGAGTGGTACGCCTACTGCTGCTGCCGCTGCTGTTGTTGCTGCTGGGAGTCGATTGTCATTCTAGAGAGGAAGTCGGAAGACCACTTGTACTACTTCAACTAAGCAATTGACTGTCCAACAGTCCTTTGTGAGGAAGATGAAGTATGACAGCAGTCATCCTGTTGCAAAGTGGATAGCTGAGGCCTTGACAGCTATGTTGGTGTTAGACGTGCGTCCGGTATCCACCGTTAGTTCAATGGGACTTAGAGAATTGTGTGAGGTACTGTGTCCTCGGTATCAAATCCAATCTAGGTTCCACTTCTCTAGGCAGGCGATACTGAGAATGTACAAAGACGTCAGAAAAAGTGTCCTTAGTGTCCTAAAAAATGCAGTTGTACCCACTGTAGATGTATTGCCTCCTGCAGCAACAACAGCAGCGGCACCAGTAGCAGCATCTCACAAGCGCCAACTCGTACCTCGGCAGGCTATGCTCACAACCTCTTGCGGAAACTGAGGGACATCATTGCACAATGGCTAACCCAAATTAGACTCTCCTGGGGATTTGTGACATCGGACAACGCCACCAATATTGTGCGTTCATTACATCTAGGCAAATTCCAGCACGTCCCATGTTTTGCACATACAATTAATTTGGTGGTGCAGAATTTTTTTAAAAATGACACGGGTGTGCAGGGGATGCTATCGGTGGCCCAAAAATTGCGGGCCACCTTTGGCATTAACGCACCGTGTGCCGAAGACAATATTGTGTGTGCATTAAATATGGGCAAATTCCAGCACGTCCCATGTTTTGCACATACCTTGAATTTGGTAGTGCAGAATTTTTTAAAAAACGACAGGGGCGTGCAGGAGATGCTGTCGGTGGCCAGAAGAATTGCGGGACACTTTCGGCGTACAGGCACCACGTACTGAAGACTGGAGCAACACCAAAAATGCCTGAACCTGCCCTGCCATCATCTGAAGCAAGAAGTGGTAACGAGGGGGAATTCAACACTCTATATGCTTCAGAGGATGGAGGAGCAGCAAAAGGCCATTCAAGCCTATACATCCACCTATGATATAGGCAAAGGAGGGGGAATGCACCTGACTCAAGTACAGTGGAGAATGATTTCCGTCTTGGCAAGGTTCTCCAACCCTTTGAACTTGCCACACATGAAGTCAGTTCAGACACTGCCAGCTTGAGTCATGTCATTCTCCTCATCAGGCTTTTGCAGAAGCAGCTGGAGAAATTGAAGGAGGAGCTAAGAAGGAGCGATTGCGCTAAGTATGTGGGACTTGTGGCTGGAGCCCTTCATTCGCTTTGCCAGGATTAAATAGTGGTCAATCTGTTGAAATCAGAGCACTAAATTTTTGCCACTCGATCCCAGGTTTAAAGCCTACATTGTATCTCTACAGTCTACAGAGGTTCAAAGACCTGCTGGTGAGAAAATTGTAAACTCAAGTGGAACATGACCCATCAACAGCTCCTCCTTCACATTCTCCCTCAACTGGGGCTGCAAGGAAAAGGATAAGATTTCCTAGCCTTCCCGCTGGCAGTGATGCAGGGCAGCCAGGAGTGAGTGCTGACATCTGGTCCGGACTGAAGGACCTGCCAACGATTAGTGACATGTCTACTGTCACTACATATGATTTTGTCACCATTGAAAGAATGGTGAAGGATTTTATGAGTGACAGCATCCAGACAATCATGTTAAACAGTCCATATGTATACTGGCAGGAAAAAGAGGCAATTGGATGCCCTTGCACAAACTGGCTTTATTTTACCTAAGTTGCCCCTCTCCAGTACTCTAAAAGAGTGTTTAGTGCAGCCAGTAACCTTGTCAGCGATCGGCGTAGGAGATTACTTCCACAAAATGTGGTGAAGATGATGTTCATCAAAATGAACTATAAATTCCACCGGGAAGACATTTGCCAGAAAATGCCTCCAGAAAGTATACAGGGACCTGTGATGGTGGATTCCAGTGGGGACAAATTAATACTCTGTGAGGAGGATGTACACAGTGAAAGGGGAGAGGAAACGGAGGATGAGGACAGTGGCGGATTTAGGGGGGGGGGCACCAAGGCACGTGCCCCCCCTGTCATTTTTAGTGCAGACTGACATGCGGACGAGAGTCCGCATGTCAGTCTGCGGTCTCGTTTCCTCCCCTGCTGTTAGGGACACGGAGGGCACAGTGCGCGCCTCTCCTGTGTCCCTCCTGGGTCTCCGGCGGCCGCTGGTCTCATAAAGGAAGTGCCGTTCGTGAGCACTTCCTTTATTACAGTGACCCGCGGCCGCCGGAGACACAGGAGGGACACAGGGAGGCGTGCACTGTGCCCTCCGTGTCCCTCCTAACAGCAGGGGAGCGGGGGGGAGCAGCGGCGGCGGCGGAGGAAGGGGGGGGACGCACTGGGGGGGAATATCTGGCACTGGGGGCATATTTGGGAGGGGGGGAAAGAATATCTGGCACTGGGGACATATATGGCACTGGGGAGGGAATATCTGGCACTGGGGGCATATTTGGCAGGGAGGGGGGGGGGGATATCTGGCACTGGGGACATATATGGCACTGGGGGGAATATCTGGCACTGGGGGCATATATGGCACTGGGGGGGGGATATCTGGCACTGGGGGCATATTTGGCAGGGAGGGGGGGGGAATATCTGGCACTGGGGACATATATGGCACTGGGGGGAATATCTGGCACTGGGGGCATATATGGCACTGTCGGGGAATATCTGGCACTGGGGGTATATGTGTACCTGGCACATGGGGGGGGCTATATTTGGCACTGGGGGCATGTGAGTACCTGGCACCGTGGGGGAATATCTGGCACTGGGGACATATGTGGCACTGGGAGCACAGCCCTAGCAACAAGGACTACCTCCTAGCAACGAGCATGACACCCAGTGCATGAAACCCCTGGCAACGAGCATGACACCAAGTGCATGAAACCCCTGGCAACGAGCATGACACCCAGTGCATGAAACCCCTGGCAACGAGCATGACACCCTGAGCATGAAAACCCCTGGCACCGTGCATGGAACCAAGAGCATGAAACCCCTGGCAACGAGCATGACACCCAGTGCATGAAACCCCTGACAACGAGCAGGTATTTGAAAAGTAATTAGAAGCCTTACTGTAGGACTTAATGTGTAATGGGCATTACGGTGTGTGGCATAATGTATCACGGACATTGCGGTGTGTGTCATAATGTGTCACAGGCATTACGGTGTATGGTATACTATATCGCTGGCATTGTGATATGTGGTATAATGTCTCAGGGTCATTGCAGTGTGTGGCATAATGTATCACGGACATTGCGGTGTGTGTCATAATGTGTCAGGCATTACGGTGTGTGGTATACTATATCACGGGCATTGTGGTATGTGGTATAATGTCTCAGGGTCATTGCAGTGTGGCATAATATATAACGGGCATTGCGGTGTGTGGCATAGGGTATAACGGGCATTGCGGTATGTGTCACAGGCATTACGGTGTATGGTATACTATATCACGGGCATTGTGGTATAATGTCTCAAGGTCATTGCAGTGTGTGGCATAATGTGTCACAGACATTGTATGTGCTATAATGTATCAGGGGCAGTGCAGTGTGTAGCATAATGTATAACGGGCATTGCGATTCCTGTCATAATGTGTCACAGGCATTACGGTGTGTGGCATAATGTGTCTGGGGCATTACAGTGTGTGCATATTGTGTCATGTGCATTATTGTGTGTGGAATAATGTCTAAGGGCCATTGCAGTATGTGGAATAATGTATACTGGGCATTACTATAAGGAGGAAAAATGACAAATAATGTAAGGGGCATGAATCAGGATTATTTTTCTTTCCTGTGGTGGCCAACGTCTGGGCGTGCAGGTTGCAAAACTGGGGTATAAGGTAGTCTTTTCCTGCAATACCACGCCCATTCCAACGAAGCCACGCCCATTCCAATGAAGCCACGCCCCTTGTGGTGCCCCCCCTGTACTTTTTTTCTGGATCCGCCCCTGGATGAGGATGAGGTGAACATCTTGCCTTTGTAGAGCCAGTTTGTGCAAGAAGAGATTGCTTTTTTTTATTGGTGGGGGCCCAAACAAACCATTAATTTCAGCCACAGTTGTTTGGCAGACCCTGTCGCCAAGATGATCGTTTTTTTTAAAGTGTGCATGTCCTGTTTATACAACATAAGGGTGGGTGGGAGGGCCCAAGAACAATTCCATCTTGCACTTTTTTTTCTTCTTTGCATCATGTGCTGTTTGGGGACTATTTTTTTAAAGTGCCATCCTGTCTGACACTGCCGTACAACTTCAGGGGTACTGCTGAATAAGTCCAGGGGTACTGCCATATATGTCAAGTTCAGTGGTGCTGTCATGTGCTGCATCAGTCCAGTGGTGGTGTCTTCTGCTGCCATAAGTCCAGTGATGGTGTCCTGTGCTGTATATTATTTACTCCAAATAAAAGGCTTACATACTTTACTTATGTTATTATCCAAATCATTTTTACAGGGTTTGCCCTGTGTGGTATAGAGCAGTGACGTACCATGAGGTCAATAGCTGGGGAGGCACCAAGTGAAGCCCCATCCAGGGCCGAAACTAGGATTTTTGTCACCCGGGGCAAGGTAGTCATTTGACACCCCCCCCCCCGCAAAAAAAAATAAAAAATATTTTACAATAAATAAATAAAAATAATAAAATAAAATAAAAAAAAATAAAAAATAAATGAATAAAAAATATTATATATATATATATATATATATATATATACATATCTCTTTCAGAACTTTTTTACCTGAGAAACTGCCTTTTCTAACATAAATTTCATATCCAGGAAAAAGTGTCCCCATTTTACACAGTACGACAGGCAAGTGTCCCCATTCCCCATTTTACACATTGCGGCAGACAGGTGTCCCCATTTTACACATTGCGGCAGGAAAAAGTGTCCCCATTTTACACATTGCGGCAGGCACAGGTCCCCATTTTACACAGTACGCTGGCAAGTGTCCCCATTTTACACATAGCGGCAGGCACAGGTCCCCATTTTACACAGTACGCTGGCAAGTGTCCCCATTTTACACATTGCGGCAGGCACAGGTCCCCATTTTACACAGTACGCTGGCAAGTGTCCCCATTTTACACATAGCGGCAGGCACAGGTCCCCATTTTACACAGTACGCTGGCAAGTGTCCCCATTTTACACATAGCGGCAGGCACAGGTCCCCATTTTACACATAGCGGCAGGCACAGGTCCCCATTTTACACATAGCGGCAGGCACAGGTCCCCATTTTACACATTGCGGCAGGTGGTGGAGGGAGAGAGAGAGAGAGGAAGGGAGAGGGGCTGACTTACATTTGAAGCGGTTCTCGCTGCTCTTCAGCCGCCTCTCCCTCCTCGTCTGCGCGGCTCCGGGCTCCCCCTTCTCCCTCCTCCGGCGGGGTTTCGTGGAATGACGCGTTTGCGCCGTGACGTCACGACGCAATCGCGTCATTCCGCGAAACCCCGCCCCCCGAGCTGGGCACTCGGGAGAAGGGGGTTTAAAAGTAAGTGCCGCGGCGGGTGTTAGGGGGTCTCGGCGCCCCCTCCAATCTGGTGCCCAGGTCGCCTGCCCCCCTAGCCCCCCCCTAGTTTCGGCCCTGCCCCATCCTCTGGGCCAGATTATAGGACAGGGGGTGGATAAAGTGGGCTCCCAGGGGCCTTCACATATTGGAGTCCCCCACATTGAAGCAAATAAGGGGATTTAACAGAAAAGAAAATCAGGTACCCAAGGTGCAAACACACTTGTGCAGCCACTTGAGGATGAAAAGGGCCACTTAACCCTAGTAAATACAATGCACAAAAAAGAATACTCAAGCAAAAAGGCACTCAGTGCAGTTTCATATAAAATGATACTTAATGTCCATAGATGTCAAGAAAAAGTGGTCTTGATCCAATATGTCTCCTCCTGCAGTGATACAGATGAATCTTCCACTCCACCAATTATCTCATGAAGATATGAAATAAAACATAAATAGAACACATCATGGTGTAGTATGTCCCATAAAATCCGTATCAGACTGAAGCAAATCCACTAAAAGCAGATGGCGTACCCCACTCACAATCAATGTAAACGATCTCCACATATAAAGGTATCTTTATCTGTATACACATGGATATGGATGAATAATGATGCGTACCATACTTACTAATATCAAAGCATGGATCCTCCCATAACGGTTTCTTTAAAAGCTGATACCAATTTAGTCACCTTTCTAATCCAAATAAGATGCAGAAAAATAAAATAAAAATGTACTTTTATTGACTAAAAAAATTGAATATTACATAGGCAATGGGGATGCACAGCCACAAATCTCAAGAGAGGAGTTGAAACACTGGTATGGCCTGCAGGCAGTTGTTTTTTGTCAGACACTTCTCTTGAGGCTGGATTTGTGTGCTACATTCTGCTGGTCGGTGCCGTTTTCGGCCGACGGCCATACCAGTGTTTCAACTCCTCTCTTGAGATTTGTGGAATGGTTGCGTTACATGAGTAGCATAGTACCAGCTGCAGTTCAAAGCAACTGGTCATAAAATGTTTCCTGGACTATGCGGAACCAACATCCCCGCACATGCTGCAGCTGACATCCTTCCTCCAGCCCATCAGTGATCCCTCTCCCCATCCATTTTTACTTTTTACAATGGTTTAATTGGGTGTCGGCAGCCCGGGTCAGAGGACACAAATAGAGGAGAGGGAGACTGTGGGGGGAGACACAGACATGAGCTCCGTTGCAACGGCTATGTATCCGAGTGCCATAACTAGACATTTTAATGCTATGTGCAAGAAACAGCATTGGTGCCCTCCTCATTTAAAATAGGGCCAGTGCGCGTCAAAAATATAGGGGTGTGGATTCATGGGGAAGGGGTGTGACAACAGATTAATACCAATTCATATTACGGTGCACAGTAGTCTCCATTATTCAAATTCTGCAGCACAGTAGCGACACTAAAATAAGGTAGAGTCCCCTTTTTACACATTACGGCAGACAGCGTCCCCTTTTTACTAGTGATGAGCGGGTTTGGTTCCTCGAGATCTGAACCCCCCCGAACTTCACCCATTTTAAATGGTTCCGGGGCAGACTCGGATCCTCCCGCCTTGCTCGGTTAATCCGAGCGCTCCCGAACGTCATCATCCCGCTGACAGATTCTCGCAAGATTCGTATTCTATATAAGGAGACGCGCGTCGCCACCATTTTCACTCGTGCAATGGAGATGATAGGGAGAGGACGTGCAGCGTTCTCTCAGTTCAGTGTGCTGCAAATATCTGTGCTCAGTGTGCTGCAAATATCTGTGTTCAGTGTGCTTGCAAATATCTGTGCTCACTGTGCTGAAAATATCTACGTTCTCTGCCTGAAAAACGCTCCATATCTGTTCTGCATTGTAGTATATAGTAGGAAGACAGTGCAGAATTTTGCTGACCACCGGTATTATATAGCAGTATGGTACAGTAGTCCACTGCTCTACCTACCTCTGTGTCGTCAAGTATACTATCCATCCATACCTGTGGTGTATTTTAGTTGTGCGCAGTATATATAGTAGGAGGACAGTGCAGAATTTTGCTGACCACCAGTATATAATATATAGCAGTACGGTACAGTAGGCCACTGCTCTACCTACCTCTGTGTCGTCAAGTATACTATCCACCCATACCTGTGGTGCATTTTAGATGTGCGCAGTATATATAGTAGGAGGACAGTGCAGAATTTTGCTGACCACCAGTATATAATATATAGCAGTACGGTACAGTAGTCCACTGCTCTACCTACCTCTGTGTCGTCAAGTATACTATCCATCCATACCTGTGGTGCATTTTAGTTGTGCGCAATATATATAGTAGGAGGACAGTGCAGAATGTTGCTGTGACCACCAGTATATACTGTATATAGCAGTACGGTACAGTAGTCCACTGCTCTACCTCTGTGTCGTCAAGTATACTATGCATCCCTACCTGTGCTGCATTTTAGTTGTGCGCAGTATATAGTAGGAGGGGACAGTGCAGAATGTTGCTGTGACCACCAGTATATATATATAGCAGTACGGTACAATAGTCCATTGCTCTACCTCTGTGTCGTCAACTATACTACAAAAGTTCAGTAAAATGATCCAAAAATCAAAATTAAAAGCATCTGATGAGAAGCGTAAACTTGCCAATATGCCATTTACGACACGGAGTGGCAAGGAACGGCTGAGGCCCTGGCCTATGTTCATGGCTAGTGGTCCAGATTCACATAAGGATGGAAGCACTCATCAGCTTAGTCACACAGCTACCTCATTGCACTTCTTTTTTTCTTTGCATCATGTGCTGTTTGGGGACTATTTTTTAAATCTGCCATCCTGTCTGACAATGCAGTGCCACTCCTAGATGTGCCACTCCTAGATGGGCCAGTTGTTTGTGTCGGCTACTTGGGTCGCTTAGCTTAGTCACACAGCTACCTCATTGCATCTCTTTTTTTCTTTGCATCATGTGCTGTTTGGGGACTATTTTTTAAATCTGCCATCCTGTCTGACACTGCAGTGCCACTCCTAGATGGGCCAGGTGTTTGTGTAGGCCACTTGGGTCGCTTAGCTTATCCATCCAGTGACCTTGGTGCACCTCTTTTTTTCTTTGCATCATGTGCTATTTGGGGACTATTTTTTAAATCTGCCATCCTGTCTGACACTGCAGTGCCATTCTTAGATTCTTAGATGAGCCAGGTGTTTGTGTCGGCCACTTGGGTCGCTTAGCTTAATCACACAGCTACCTCATTGCACCTCTTTTTTTTTTTTGCATCATGTGCTGTTTGGGGACTATTTTTTAAATCTGCCATCCTGTCTGACACTGCAGTGCCACTCCTAGATGGGCCAGGTGTTTGTGTCGGCCACTTGGGTCACTTAGCTTAGTCACACAGCTACCACAGTGCACCTCTTTTATTCTTTGCATCATGTGCTGTTTGGGGACTATTTTTTAAATCTGCCATCCTGGCTGACACTGCAGTGCCACTCCTAGATGGGCCAGGTGTTTGTGTCGGCTACTTGGGTCGCTTAGCTTAGCCATCCAGTGACCTTGGTGCACCTCTTTTTTTCTTTGCATAATGTGCTGTTTGAGGACTATTTTTTAAATCTGCCATCCTGTCTGACACTGCAGTGCCACTCCTAGATGGGCCAGGTGTTTGTGTCGGCTACTTGGGTCGCTTAGCTTAGCCATTCAGCGACCTCGGTGCAAATTTTGAGGACTAAAAATAATATTGTAAGGCGTGAGGTTTTCAGAATAGACTGGAAATGAGTGGAAATTATGGTTATTGAGGTTAATAATACTATGGGATCAAAATGACCCCCAAGTTCTATGATTTAAGCTGTTTTTGAGGGGTTTTTGTAAAAAAACACCCGAATCCAAAACACACCTGAATCCGACAAAAAAAATTTCAGGGAGGTTTTGCCAAAACGCATCCGAATCCAAAATACGGCCGTGGAACCGAATCCAAAACCAAAACGCAAAACCCGAAAAAATTCCAGTGCACATCACTACTTTTTACACATTACGGCAGACAGTGTCCCCTTTTTTACACATTACGGCAGACAGTCCCCCTTTTTACACATTACGGCAGACAGCGCTCCCTTTTTACACATTACGGCAGACAGCGTCCCATTTTTACTAGAGATGTGCACCGGACATTTTTCGGGTTTTGTGTTTTGGTTTTGGATTCGGTTTCACAGCCGTGTTTTGGATTCGGACACGTTTTGGCAAAACCTCTCTGAAAATTTTTTGTCGGATTCGGGTGTTTTTTTTCAAAAACCCCTCCAAAACACTTTAAATCATATAATTTGGTGGTAATTTTGATCCTATAGTATTATTGACCTCAATAACCACAATTTCCACTCATTTCCAGTCTATTCTGAACACCTCACACCTCACAATACTATTTTTAGTCCTAAAATTTGCACCGAGGTCGCTGGATGACTAATCAAAGCGACCAAAGAGGGCGGCACAAACACCTGGCCCATCTAGGAGTGGCACTGCAGTGTCAGACAGTATGGCACTTAAAAAAATTGTCCCCAAACAGCACATGATGCAAAGAAAAGAGAAAAAGAGGTGCACTGTGGTCGCTGGATGGCTAAGCTAAGCGACACAAACACCTCAATATCACAGGAATTATTCATTCTAATCAATGGTAAGTGTGGCCGGAGAGCCCCAGCCACGAGGCAAATGGCCGCCTTGGCACTGAAGGGGTTAATCCCTAGTGCCCGGCGCCATTTTCAAAGACAATGGGCGCTTGGCGCCATATTTGAACATGCTGTGGGCGCTAGGCGCCGTGTTTATAAAAATGTATAAGAATGTTTAGAAACTGTATTTTTAACTGTGCCGTGGTCCCGGACCCCTCCGGAGACCACGGCAGGGAGAACAGCCCCCCGGCGCGCTCAGCAGTGTGTGCGCGCCGGGGGAGAGGAGGCAGCCGCTGACCGCCGGAGTCCGGGAGCTCCGCTCCCGGCAGCGGTCAGTGTAGCCCCGGGCGCACTGGAGTGTGCGCGCCGGGGAGAAGGGTGAGCGCTGCGGCTGGGAGCTCGGCTCCCGCTGCAGTGCTCTATGTGAGAGCCGCCGCTGGGGGCCGGGAGCTCTGCTCCCAGCGCCTCAGCCCAGCACGGGTGGCCAGCCGCAGCAGCCGGGACGGACGTCCCGGGCTGCTAGCCGGCGAGGGGGGTGCGCTGCAGCCCGGCTCCCCGCCGGACGCTGCAGCGAGGCCACCAGACAGGCGCCGCTCATGGGGGACCGGGCTAGCCGGCTCCCTAGCGGTGTGGGGGCAATTAGGTTGCCCAGCAGGATGGTGAGCGCTGGGGTCCGGGAGCTACGCTCCCGGCGCCTCAGCGCTGAAACAAAGCCAGAGTCACGGCGGCCAGGACAAGTGTCCCGGGCCGCCGGGCTTAGGTACAGGGGGGTGCGCCGCTGCGTGCGGCGAGGCCACTGGTTAGTGCCACCCTGGGGGGACAGGGAGAGCCAGCTCCCTGGAACCCCAGAGGCAGAAAAGCAGGCTGGAGGATGGGGGAAGCCAGCCCCATACCTCCAGCACTGAGAGGGAGAGCCCTAGCAGCCAGGCTGCAGGGCTAGGGAAGCACAGCAGTTAAATAAAACATTGTGTAAAATAAGGACATACAGTGTGTTGTAAGGCACTGCAGTGCCTGAGTATGTAGAGTCTGTGCAGGGCACAGGCTCAGTGTATAGTTACAGGGAAATGTACAGTGTGATTTAAAATGTAATGTATTTAAAGATAAAATGCACTTACTTGATTGTGTGTCCCAGGAGGGGGGAATCCATAGCTGTGCAGGCTGATGGATTCTCCCAGACCTTTTCCCTAAAAACGGAATGCTTTCCCATCCAGCCTCACAGTTCCAATGGGGACAGGGAGAAAGAGAAGCAGCTTAGCTATAAAACAAGCTGAGTGGTTTCTTGGAGCTCCATGGAGATCAGCCGTAGTGGACCAGAGACCTGGACCGGGGAGCCAGGCTGCCCAGCTCTGGAGCCCAAATCCAGGCTGCAGGCAGTGAGAGGGGTCCCGGGCAGGTTTCTGGAAGTCAGATTTAGGAGGGAAAACTTCCCCCCAGCCAGACTGAACGGCACCGTGGGAGTATCCTACTATCCCAGATGGGAGAGACAAAGGAGACCGACCACTCCCCACTGTCCATTGGGGACAATGTTAGGTGTGCATGAGTCCAGAGCATGCACAGCTCATGGGTAAACATTGATTGGTTGTACACCACAGGGCGGGCTTACCCCCTGTGGTAAGGGGTCTTGGAGAGGGATAAAAGAAGGGCAGTTGGCCCATAGGAGGTGGATTGTAACATCTTCTTCTGCTGAAAAGATCTTGATTGTATGCTGTTGCCCCTAGCAATAGGGAGGAGCCTTTTTAAAGGTTATTTGAGCAATAAACACCTTTGCCTCAAGAAGACTGCTTCATCTTGTGACCAACAGGGTTAGGCCAAACCTAGCCCCGTTCTCCGGCTGTCCAGGGAAGCACCTGACGTCTCCAAGCTCCGCCTTCCGCCAGCTACCGGTAGAGGCCTAGCAAGTGGCTAGTGGGGATTCGTCGACACCACACAGGTGTGGTAAAGCAGTGCGTCGGCACATACAGAGCAGAACCGTGGTTCCAAACGCCACGGCAGGTTAGGAGTTTGGTGGTGGCAGCGAGAACCCGCCCACAGCGCAGTGGGTGGAGTCAGTAACAGGCGGTTACTGACGGTAAGCGGGAATCCCCTATGTGGTCAGGCCTCGTGCGGCTTGACCTTCCATTCTGTGCGCAGTCAACGGGACGCGGAAGCTGCGAGTGCTTTCGTACGGTATCGTCCTGTCACAGAAATTGGTGGCAGCGGTGGGATCTTCCCAGGCGGCTTTTCATCACCCGATTGGAGAAGCCGAGTTACTCAGGAGAGGAGTAACTGCAGCGCAGGAGAACGCACAAGATGGCAGAATTCAGCGGAATGTCCAAGGAGGATCTGGAGATCGTATGCCAGGGGTAGGGTGTGGATATCCCTTCCAACGCGTCCAGAAGCGTCATGAAGGCGGCGCTCAGGAGCTGGGAGGAGTCTCATCGGGCGGAGGTGGAAAGCACTGACGGCGTCAGCAACGCAGAGGACGGCCCAGCAGTGGACCTTCATGAGGAACCGGTGAGAACCACAAGCCCCTCCCTCTCTCACAACAGCCATGTCTCCCAACAATCCCTAGCAGGGCCAGGATCCCAACGTCCCAGGGGGGGTGGCCCGGATACCATAGCAGATCGGCTAGCGGAATTGGGGGAAAGGGCAACAGAGCAAGAGCGCTTGATCATCATCCAGATGTGGCGTAATGAGCGGGCACCACAGGCCGTGGTACCCCGGGAGCTGTTGTCAGCTGTTGTACACAGATCAGGACGAGTTCAGTTTGCCAAGTTTGCAGACAGTGATGGGGACATTGATGGACATTTACAAGTTTTTGAAAGGACTTGCAAACTACACAATCTACCCAAGTCGGAGTGGGTGAGACACCTTGTGCCCACTCTGCATGGAGAGGCCTTGGAGGCCTATCGAGGAGTGGCGACGGTGGACTGTGGGAACTACGACGAAGTCGAGAAGGCCCTCCTCCAGCGATTCTTCATCACTCCCGAGTCTTACAGGAAGAAATTCAGAGACTTGCCTAAGAATCCTAGCAGCACCCATGAGCAGTTCGCCAACCAGCTGCGGCAGTACGTGGTGAAGTGGGTGAAGGATTCGGAAGCCACTACATGGGACGCACTGATCGACCTGATCTGCAGGGAGCAGTTCTACCGCCGGTGCGCCCAGGAAGTGAAGGAGTGGGTGCTAGATCGGGAGCCACCCAGCTTAAAGATGGCTGCCCAGTTAGCAGACAAGTATGTGGCAATTCGGCCACGGGGGCAGAAGCGCCCCGCCAGCAGCCAGCTCCAACAGACTGTACCACCAAGGGGACCACCCTCTTCAGCTCATCAACCCCAAAGACAAGCATCTTCCAACCCGGGTGCTCTTAGCCAGCAACCGCACCGCAGCGTCCCTGCAACTGATCAGAGATCATCGGTGCCACGACTGGAGAAGAAGTGCTACGGCTGTGGGAAAATCGGACATCTGAGGATGAACTGTCCTGCATCCCAAGCACCCCAGACTCGTGCCCCAAATCCGAGTGCTGGAGCCCGGATCGCTTGTTTGACGAGAGGAGATGAGCCTACAGAGACTGTTCCCCCTCCAGTCAGTCCGATGGAGTGTGGCGAGAGACAGGTGCACTCTGCGGAGAGAGTCACCTGCATGGCCAAACAGCCCCTACACAACATGTGGAGGCACCTGCAGCCAGTCCACGTGGGACCCCTGCAGGGAGAAGGCCTAAGAGACTCTGGGGCCTCAATCACTGTGGTGAGCCCCCACCTTATAGATCCTGCTGCAGTATTGCAGGGTCGCACTGCCACGGTCACCCTGGCAGAAGGAACAGAAAAAGCGGTTCCCATGGCTAGAGTCTACCTGGACTGGGGAGCTGGACCAGAGTTGCGAGAAGTTGCCGTCATGGATGGTCTCCCAACTGATGTGGTCCTAGGAAATGATCTGGGTGGTGGGATCGTCACTATGTTTGTTGGCGCCATTCCCCGGAGTCAAGTTCCAAAACCACCGTTGACATCAGCTACTCCAGCACAGCCCAGCCCAGAGGAAAAGACTACAGCTGCTAGACAACTGCCAGCACAGCCAACCACAGCATCAACCAGCCCAGAGGAAAAGATCACAGCGGCTAGATCAGTACATCGACCCCGCATGCCTTTTGCCTCTGGTATGCCTACGTCCCCTAGCAACGCAGAGGATGTCAGTTCCAGCTCGAGTGATCCTGTGGGGGTGCCCAATGATGCTCCTGACCCAAGTGGTTTGCCAACTCCGGCGGTGAGTATGAGAAACCACACTGATTTTTCCATGACTGACCCCTACCAGACTGACCCTAGTAGTCCCCACCTAGATCCCCCTGTAGAGTGTCCCAATTTAGGAGAGATTGAGGGCCACAGGCAGGAGTTTAGGGAGGTTCAACTCTCCGACCCATCCCCGAAAGGCATGAGGCGCCACTCTGGCAGCGGCCTTGACAGGGTTGGGGCGGGAAGTTTGACCTGGCGGGAAGGGTTAAGGTACAGGGTAGACAGGAAAGTGGGAGGGGATAGACCAGATAGGGAATGTGTCCAACTGGTCCCCTCAGGGAACGTTCCTGCGCAACCGGTGTCGGTTGCCAGCGAAAACCCTTTGGACAGTAACCCGGAGACAGACCGTACCCTGAAGTGCCTGATACAGAGCTTACCCTGGTCTGGAATGTCGGATGACGCCCAGACCACATGTAAGGCTGGTGCCATGCGTTGGCAGCCGGGGCACTCCAGCGGTTGTGTTGTCTCTGGGCCTCTGCCCATAGGAGAAACCTTGCAGCTAGTTGCTGTGGACATAGCAGGTCCCCTGCCTGTGCGCAGTAGATCGGGGAAGACACGCAGCCTCCCTGTAGTGGATGCCACACAGGATCCAGAGGCTGGTGGTCTGGCCGCCATCACTGTGGCACAGGTAGCGGACGAGGAGGAAGGAGTAGGCATAGGTGACAGGGTAGGTTTCCCGAGTCATAGGTCGACAGAGGAGGATTGGAGGGCAGGTCTGACAGTAAGGGCAGACAGTTGCCAGATAGGTATGACGGAGGTGCAGTGCCTGGGGCACCATGTGGGAGGAGACAGGGGTAGGCACAACCCAGAGGGGGTGGAGGCAACCAGAGGCTGTCCCCGACCCACATCACCCAGACCGGTATTGACCTTAGAACCTGTAAGGCCCTACGGACATGTTGTCATTGACTTTAGTCCTGTAGTGAACCCCTTGACAGAGGTGGCTAGGAAGGGCATTCCCAAGTCAGTGGACTTTGCACCCGCTTGCGAGTTGGCATTCCAGTCATTGAAGGAGGCTCGGGTACCCGCTCCAGTGCTGATGGCGCACATTCTTGACCAGGACTGTGTGTTACGAACTATTGCGCCACTGCATGGACTGGGAGCTGTACCGAGCCAGAAAGAGCCATATGGGCAGGAGCACCCTGTGGTCTGTTTGAGCAGGAAACTGCTATTGTGGGAGGTGGGGTATGCCACAGTTGGGACACCGTGGGTGGCACTTGTTTGTAACCGGCCCCCCACCGTGGTGACTTACCACCTACCTGTTAGGTGGCTGCAACCTACCTTGGGGGAATTGGACAGACTTTTGTGGTGGAGCCTTGAACTTGGACTTCAGGTGGCCTATTTGAACATTGTGCACCCACGAAGAGAGGCCCACTGCACTATGGATGAACGGTCTAGGCCGGAGCCTACACATCCCAGGTAGCGTCCCCTTCACCCCAACGGACTGCGGGACCAGGACCCAAATCGTTGGGACATGGGTCCCTGGTTGACCCGCTTGAATGGGGGGGGAGGAGTGTGGCCGGAGAGCCCCAGCCACGAGGCAAATGGCCGCCTTGGCACTGAAGGGGTTAATCCCTAGTGCCCGGCGCCATTTTCAAAGACAATGGGCGCTTGGCGCCATATTTGAACATGCTGTGGGCGCTAGGCGCCGTGTTTATAAAAATGTATAAGAATGTTTAGAAACTGTATTTTTAACTGTGCCGTGGTCCCGGACCCCTCCGGAGACCACGGCAGGGAGAACAGCCCCCCGGCGCGCTCAGCAGTGTGTGCGCGCCGGGGGAGAGGAGGCAGCCGCTGACCGCCGGAGTCCGGGAGCTCCGCTCCCGGCAGCGGTCAGTGTAGCCCCGGGCGCACTGGAGTGTGCGCGCCGGGGAGAAGGGTGAGCGCTGCGGCTGGGAGCTCGGCTCCCGCTGCAGTGCTCTATGTGAGAGCCGCCGCTGGGGGCCGGGAGCTCTGCTCCCAGCGCCTCAGCCCAGCACGGGTGGCCAGCCGCAGCAGCCGGGACGGACGTCCCGGGCTGCTAGCCGGCGAGGGGGGTGCGCTGCAGCCCGGCTCCCCGCCGGACGCTGCAGCGAGGCTAGCCGGCTCCCTAGCGGTGTGGGGGCAATTAGGTTGCCCAGCAGGATGGTGAGCGCTGGGGTCCGGGAGCTACGCTCCCGGCGCCTCAGCGCTGAAACAAAGCCAGAGTCACGGCGGCCAGGACAAGTGTCCCGGGCCGCCGGGCTTAGGTACAGGGGGGTGCGCCGCTGCGTGCGGCGAGGCCACTGGTTAGTGCCACCCTGGGGGGACAGGGAGAGCCAGCTCCCTGGAACCCCAGAGGCAGAAAAGCAGGCTGGAGGATGGGGGAAGCCAGCCCCATACCTCCAGCACTGAGAGGGAGAGCCCTAGCAGCCAGGCTGCAGGGCTAGGGAAGCACAGCAGTTAAATAAAACATTGTGTAAAATAAGGACATACAGTGTGTTGTAAGGCACTGCAGTGCCTGAGTATGTAGAGTCTGTGCAGGGCACAGGCTCAGTGTATAGTTACAGGGAAATGTACAGTGTGATTTAAAATGTAATGTATTTAAAGATAAAATGCACTTACTTGATTGTGTGTCCCAGGAGGGGGGAATCCATAGCTGTGCAGGCTGATGGATTCTCCCAGACCTTTTCCCTAAAAACGGAATGCTTTCCCATCCAGCCTCACAGTTCCAATGGGGACAGGGAGAAAGAGAAGCAGCTTAGCTATAAAACAAGCTGAGTGGTTTCTTGGAGCTCCATGGAGATCAGCCGTAGTGGACCAGAGACCTGGACCGGGGAGCCAGGCTGCCCAGCTCTGGAGCCCAAATCCAGGCTGCAGGCAGTGAGAGGGGTCCCGGGCAGGTTTCTGGAAGTCAGATTTAGGAGGGAAAACTTCCCCCCAGCCAGACTGAACGGCACCGTGGGAGTATCCTACTATCCCAGATGGGAGAGACAAAGGAGACCGACCACTCCCCACTGTCCATTGGGGACAATGTTAGGTGTGCATGAGTCCAGAGCATGCACAGCTCATGGGTAAACATTGATTGGTTGTACACCACAGGGCGGGCTTACCCCCTGTGGTAAGGGGTCTTGGAGAGGGATAAAAGAAGGGCAGTTGGCCCATAGGAGGTGGATTGTAACATCTTCTTCTGCTGAAAAGATCTTGATTGTATGCTGTTGCCCCTAGCAATAGGGAGGAGCCTTTTTAAAGGTTATTTGAGCAATAAACACCTTTGCCTCAAGAAGACTGCTTCATCTTGTGACCAACAGGGTTAGGCCAAACCTAGCCCCGTTCTCCGGCTGTCCAGGGAAGCACCTGACGTCTCCAAGCTCCGCCTTCCGCCAGCTACCGGTAGAGGCCTAGCAAGTGGCTAGTGGGGATTCGTCGACACCACACAGGTGTGGTAAAGCAGTGCGTCGGCACATACAGAGCAGAACCGTGGTTCCAAACGCCACGGCAGGTTAGGAGTTTGGTGGTGGCAGCGAGAACCCGCCCACAGCGCAGTGGGTGGAGTCAGTAACAGGCGGTTACTGACGGTAAGCGGGAATCCCCTATGTGGTCAGGCCTCGTGCGGCTTGACCTTCCATTCTGTGCGCAGTCAACGGGACGCGGAAGCTGCGAGTGCTTTCGTACGGTATCGTCCTGTCACAGTATTATTGGTCCAAATCACTGAAAGAAAATGACAAAATCACTGGATTTATTCGTTCTAATCAATGGTATTATTGGTCCAAATCACTGGAAGAAAATGACAAAATCACTGGAATTATTTGTTCTAATCAATGGTATTATTGGTCCAAATCACTGGAAGAAAATGACAAAATCACTGGAATTATTCGTTCTAATCAATTGTATTATTGGTCCAAATCACTGGAAGAAAATGACAAAATCACTGGAATTATTCGTTCTAATCAATGGTATTATTGGTCCAAATCACTGGAAGAAAATGACAAAATCACTGGAATTATTCGTTCTAATCAATGGTATTATTGGTCCAAATCACTGGAAGAAAATGACAAAATCACTGGAATTATTCGTTCTAATCAATGGTATTATTGGTCCAAATCACTGGAAGAAAATGACAAAATCACTGGAATTATTTGTAAACATTTGTAGATAGTCGCTGCTTTCTGATTACAGAAATGCTCAGGTATTCCTGCGAATCCACAATCCCTTCCCAGAGGAAAAAGAAATTGAGAAACCGTTGTTTGAGAACGTTTGTTCTCTTTCCCTTACAAAGGAACAAACCACTTTCCAAGAAGACTGACGTTTTTGGGATTATGGAGACATAATGTTTTTGAATATAAATCCTAAAACAGGTGGTGTATTAGAGCAAAAGAGTGCAAGAGACCAGCCATGCAGTTTCTGAAATATTATGACAAAATGTTACTGTATTTCATAAGCACTCATTCCTAACTCTGCTAAGTACTGTTTGGTATACTGTATCTGGCTTCCATGAGGTAGTTGTCCATTATTTCAGCTTCCATTGACCTTTTTGAAAGCGGTAGAAATTATCGATTCTTTTTTCTTTTTTTTTCCCCCTATTTTTAATTTTCTCCTGCATAGCCCAGTAAAATGTTGCAATGTTAAGTATTGACTTGTGCCTTCTGGGGGGTCCACTTCTTCACCAAACCCAGCCAAATCTCATCCTAACCCTCTGTTCTACGTTCTCTATGTACCCCATCTGTGTCACCCATGTCTGTCTACCCCTCCCCTTTAGATTGTTAGCTCTCACGAGCAGGGCCCTCTTCCCTCATGTGCTTATATACTGTTGGTCACCAAAATGCTGCACTGTAATACTATATATACTGCTCACAAAAATGCCGCACAGATATGGAATGGATACTTGCAGTGACACAGAGCTGCAAGATACAGCAATGGCCTACTGTACTATACTACTATAATTATTATATACTGGTGGTCCCCAGTCCCCACAATGCAGCACACTGATCAGATATTTGCAGCACACTGAGCACAGATATGGAGCGTTTTCAGGCAGAGAACGTAGATATTTTCAGCACACTGAGCACAGATTATTTGCAGCACACTGAGCACAGATTATTTGCAGCACACTGAGCACAGATATTTGCAGCACACTGAGCACAGATTATGGAGCTTTTCAGGGAGAGAACGCTGCCACGTCCTCTCCGTTCAATCTCCAATGCACAACCTCCTCCCCCTCACCTGGGACCACGTCCCCCGTGCAGAAGCGCTGGTGCTGCTGCGGAGGCTGCTGCTTGGGAGAGAGCAGAGGAGGAAGGGAGAGTGCGCCACCTGAATCACTTGGTTCTGATTTCCGGCGGGGTAATGGAGAAGATCACCGCGCCGCTCAACTGCTGCTTCAAATAACCGCATGGCTGCACAAGGCTCTGCCCGGCGGGGTAACTTAGGAAGTCACCGAGCGGCTGCTGCTGCAGCTGCTCTGTGACTTCCCGTGCGGTGATCTGGAGCAGCAGTTGAGCGGCGCGGTGATCTCCTCCTTCAGGCACCCACCACCAGCAACACCGTCAGGCACCTACCACCAGCAGCACTGTCAGGCACCCACCACCAGCAGCACAGAGACAGGGGGGAATGTGGAGACTGGAGAGAGAGGTGATCACAGATGCCGCCGCATGTAGGTGATTGGACTAGCGAATCCAGCACTGGAGCCGCTGTCCAATCACATCTGTCCCTGTCAACGAGGCACTTACACAAGTGCCGCTTTCTCCACTTTTTTCAATGGTCTGTTTTACAGCCCAGTGCTTGATACCACCCCCTGCCTTATCCCCATTCCTGTTGTCAACGGGAGGCACTGTTATCAGTGCCTCCTAAACTATTTAAATGTATTAAAGTTATTAGAATAATATAACGAAGATACTTATGACAAAGAATATGTGTCATAAGTATCTTCTTTGTATTATTTTAATCATTAATCACAGGGGAGGCACTGCCTCCCCCGCCTCCCCTGACTGCACGTCCCTGGTATAGAGGTACGCTCGCCTGTGCTGCATATTATTATATTAGTGCCAAATAAAAGGGTTATTATTATCCAAAATAATTTACAGGCCTTGTCGTGTGTGTTTGTGGTTTAGGGGTACGCTCTCCTGTGCCACCTAATATTGTGCGTAGAGATGAGCGGGTTCGGTTTCTTTGAATCCGAACCCGCACGAACTTCACTTTTTTTTCCACGGGTCCGAGCGACTCGGATCTTCCCGCCTTGCTCGGTTAACCCGAGCGCGCCCGAACGTCATCATGACGCTGTCGGATTCTCGCGAGGCTCGGATTCTATCGCGAGACTCGGATTCTATATAAGGAGCCGTGCGTCGCCGCCATTTTCACTCGTGCATTGAGATTGATAGGGAGAGGACGTGTCTGGCGTCCTCTCCATTAGAATAGAGATAGATAGATTAGATAGAGAGAGATTGTGCAGAGTCGCAGACAGAGTTAGTTTACCACAGTCAGTGACCAGTGCAGTTGCTAGTTAACTTTTATTTAATATAATATATCCGTTCACTTCTCTCTGCTATATCCGTTCTCTGCCTGAAAAAAAAAACGATACACAGCACAGTCAGTCACACAGTGTGACTCAGTCTGTGTGCACTCAGCTCAGCCCAGTGTGCTGCACAGTCATCAATGTATAAATTAAAAGCTTATAATTAATTGTGGGGGAGACTGGGGAGCACTGCAGGTTGTTAGCAGGAGCCAGGAGTACAATTATATTAATTAACAGTGCACACTTTTGCTGCAGGAGTGGTGACCAGTGCCTGACCACCAGTATAGTATTGTTGTATACTACTAATATCTCTTTAAATATCAACCAGTCTATATTAGCAGCAGACACAGTACAGTGCGGTAGTTCACGGCTGTGGCTACCTCTGTGTCGGCACACGGCAGGCAGTCCGTCCGACCAGAATTGTATTATTTATTATTATATACCTACCACCTAACCGTGGTTTTTTTTTCATTCTTTATACCGTCATAGTGTCATCCTAATTGTTACGAGTATACTACTATCTCTTTATCAACCAGTGTACAGTGCGGTAGTTCACGGCTGTGGCTACCTCTGTGTCGGCACACGGCAGGCAGTCCGTCCGACCAGAATTGTATTATTTATTATTATATACCTACCACCTAACCGTGGTTTTTTTTTCATTCTTTATACCGTCATAGTGTCATCCTAATTGTTACGAGTATACTACTATCTCTTTATCAACCAGTGTACAGTGCGGTAGTTCACGGCTGTGGCTACCTCTGTGTCGGCACACGGCAGGCAGTCCGTCCGACCAGAATTGTATTATTTATTATTATATACCTACCACCTAACCGTGGTTTTTTTTTCATTCTTTATACCGTCATAGTGTCATCCTAATTGTTACGAGTATACTACTATCTCTTTATCAACCAGTGTACAGTGCGGTAGTTCACGGCTGTGGCTACCTCTGTGTCGGCACACGGCAGGCAGTCCGTCCGACCAGAATTGTATTATTTATTATTATATACCTACCACCTAACCGTGGTTTTTTTTTCATTCTTTATACCGTCATAGTGTCATCCTAATTGTTACGAGTATACTACTATCTCTTTATCAACCAGTGTACAGTGCGGTAGTTCACGGCTGTGGCTACCTCTGTGTCGGCACACGGCAGGCAGTCCGTCCGACCAGAATTGTATTATTTATTATTATATACCTACCACCTAACCGTGGTTTTTTTTTCATTCTTTATACCGTCATAGTGTCATCCTAATTGTTACGAGTATACTACTATCTCTTTATCAACCAGTGTACAGTGCGGTAGTTCACGGCTGTGGCTACCTCTGTGTCGGCACACGGCAGGCAGTCCGTCCGACCAGAATTGTATTATTTATTATTATATACCTACCACCTAACCGTGGTTTTTTTTTCATTCTTTATACCGTCATAGTGTCATCCTAATTGTTACGAGTATACTACTATCTCTTTATCAACCAGTGTACAGTGCGGTAGTTCACGGCTGTGGCTACCTCTGTGTCGGCAGTCGGCAGGCAGTCCGTCCATCCATAATTGTATTATTATTATAATATATACCACCTAACCGTGGTTTTTTTTTCATTCTTTATACCGTCGTCATAGTGTCATACTAGTTGTTACGAGTATACTACTATCTCTTTATCAACCAGTGTACAGTGCGGTAGTTCACGGCTGTGGCTACCTCTGTGTCGGCAGTCGGCAGGCAGTCCGTCCATCCATAATTGTATTATTATTATAATATATACCACCTAACCGTGGTTTTTTTTTCATTCTTTATACCGTCGTCATAGTGTCATACTAGTTGTTACGAGTATACTACTATCTCTTTATCAACCAGTGTACAGTGCGGTAGTTCACGGCTGTGGCTACCTCTGTGTCGGCACTCGGCAGCCCGTCCATAATTGTATATACCACCTAACCGTGGTTTTTTTTTCTTTCTTTATACATACATACTAGTTACGAGTATACTATCTCTTTATCAACCAGTCTATATATTAGCAGCAGACACAGTACAGTGCGGTAGTTCACGGCTGTGGCTACCTCTGTGTCGGCACTCGGCAGCCCGTCCATAATTGTATACTAGTATCCAATCCATCCATCTCCATTGTTTACCTGAGGTGCCTTTTAGTTGTGCCTATTAAAATATGGAGAACAAAAATGTTGAGGTTCCAAAATTAGGGAAAGATCAAGATCCACTTCCACCTCGTGCTGAAGCTGCTGCCACTAGTCATGGCCGAGACGATGAAATGCCAGCAACGTCGTCTGCCAAGGCCGATGCCCAATGTCATAGTACAGAGCATGTCAAATCCAAAACACCAAATATCAGTAAAAAGCCTCTTTTTTTCTTTGCGTCATGTGCTGTTTGGGGAGGGTTTTTTGGAAGGGACATCCTGCGTGACACTGCAGTGCCACTCCTAGATGGGCCCGGTGTTTGTGTCGGCCACTAGGGTCGCTAATCTTACTCACACAGCTACCTCATTGCGCCTCTTTTTTTCTTTGCGTCATGTGCTGTTTGGGGAGGGTTTTTTGGAAGGGCCATCCTGCGTGACACTGCAGTGCCACTCCTAGATGGGCCCGGTGTTTGTGTCGGCCACTAGGGTCGCTAATCTTACTCACACAGCTACCTCATTGCGCCTCTTTTTTTCTTTGCGTCATGTGCTGTTTGGGGAGGGTTTTTTGGAAGGGACATCCTGCGTGACACTGCAGTGCCACTCCTAGATGGGCCCGGTGTTTGTGTCGGCCACTAGGGTCGCTAATCTTACTCACACAGCTACCTCATTGCGCCTCTTTTTTTCTTTGCGTCATGTGCTGTTTGGGGAGGGTTTTTTGGAAGGGCCATCCTGCGTGACACTGCAGTGCCACTCCTAGATGGGCCCGGTGTTTGTGTCGGCCACTAGGGTCGCTAATCTTACTCACACAGCTACCTCATTGCGCCTCTTTTTTTCTTTGCGTCATGTGCTGTTTGGGGAGGGTTTTTTGGAAGGGACATCCTGCGTGACACTGCAGTGCCACTCCTAGATGGGCCCGGTGTTTGTGTCGGCCACTAGGGTCGCTTATCTTACTCACACAGCGACCTCGGTGCAAATTTTAGGACTAAAAATAATATTGTGAGGTGTGAGGTATTCAGAATAGACTGAAAATGAGTGTAAATTATGGTTTTTGAGGTTAATAATACTTTGGGATCAAAATGACCCCCAAATTCTATGATTTAAGCTGTTTTTTAGTGTTTTTGGAAAAAAACACCCGAATCCAAAACACACCCGAATCCGACAAAAAAAATTCGGTGAGGTTTTGCCAAAACGCGTTCGAACCCAAAACACGGCCGCGGAACCGAACCCAAAACCAAAACACAAAACCCGAAAAATTTCAGGCGCTCATCTCTAATTGTGCGTGTATTACATCTGGGCAAATTCCAGCATGTCCCATGCTGTTTGTGCCGCACACTTGTGTCACTTAGCTTAATCATACAGCTACCTCATAGCACCTCTTTTTCTTCTTTGCATCATGTGCTGTTTGGGGACTAGTTTTTTTAAATGCCATCCTGTCTGCAACTGCAGTGCCACTCCTAGATGGGCCAGGTGTTTGTGCCGCACACTTGTGTCGCTTAGCTTAGTCATACAGCCACCTTGGTGCAACCTTTTGGCCTAAAAACAATATTGTGAGGTGTGAGGTGTTCAGAATAGACTACAAATGAGTGCAAATTAATGTTATTGAGGTTAATAATACCATAGGATCAAAATGTCCCCCAAAATATGTGATTTTAGCTATTTTTACGTTTTTTCAAAATTCATCCAGTTTCAAAACCAAAACCAAAATGCGAAAGGGTGGTTTTGGCAAAACCAATCCAGATCCAAAACACGAGCATGGAACCAGAACCAAAACGAAAATACAAAACACGAAAAGTGCCCGCCGCACATCTCTAAATAAAACTGTCATCAATGATTACTTTTAGTCAAAATTTTCATCGATAAAATGGAGAACGAATTGACAGAATAGGAGAGGAGTGGGTTAAACCTCAGGCTGGGGGCAGGACAGTAAGGCATTATGGGAGTATTCTGGTAGCCTATGGGAGTGAAGTTTGGGGGTGGGCAGAAAGGGTTTTGAGCTTGGTGAAGGGGCTGGGTCAGCCTCTTTTGCTTTATTCATCCCATCCTCCCTCCCTAAGGGTGGCGGTGATTTTGTTGAGGTGTTTCGTTGGCTATTTTGTGATAGGTGATGTCACGATTTTGTAGTGGCGGGAAAGAACGGCAAGTTAACTATTTGTTGGATTAAAGAAGTTGCTCGGAGGTCGTTTGGTGGTTGGTTTTTAGGTGCAGTCACCTTCGTTGACTGGTATACATCTGCTAGATCGCCTTCACGGGTGGGTAGTCAAGATGGAGGTTGAGCGGATACCTATTGTGTGTTGGATGGTTTACTTCAGTTTTTATAGGATAGGTTTTTGTTCATGGGATAGGGTTGTTTTAGCCGTTCTTTCTGGCCACCATACTTTAGATTAATTATTCACAGTTATTAGGTCATTTAAATATATAGCTAACAGTTTTCTGCCAAAATGAAGTCTTGGTGTCTTTATTTATATTTAAGTGTTAAGATGTTATGGTTAAGGTTTATGGGACAATCCTCAGACTATATGAGGTTTGAAAAACTGTGGCTCACCGTAAGCTTCCCAGTGTGATTGGCAGCTGATGCCAGGAGTCTGATACATTTTCTTCTCATTGCACATGCACCGGCAGTGACACAGCTGAAGTAGCAGCATCAGTCCCAGCAGTCAGCTATGAGGGCAGAGTGAAAATCGACGGCGGGTGAGGGGGTCAGAGGTGGTGCAGTCAGCAGTGATCAACAGCCTAGGGTGACCCAGGTCCCCTCTGAGTGAAAGCAGGAAGAAAGACATCTCTGCTTCTC
Organism: Pseudophryne corroboree; assembly: GCF_028390025.1. Lineage (NCBI taxonomy): Eukaryota > Metazoa > Chordata > Amphibia > Anura > Myobatrachidae > Pseudophryne > Pseudophryne corroboree. The sequence goes on along the minus strand of NC_086444.1, from coordinate 38,459,564 downwards.
CAATGCTGTGTGGCCCTGTTAACTCTGATTGGCTACTATAATAGAAGTGGCAGAAGAGGACAGGGAGGAGACAGGAAGACAGAACTCTTCACTGCTGTTCTCCCCTCAGCAACCGCATGAGATGGCTATTCTGAGAAGGCAAATTGTTTTAAGAAGCCAAGTGGAAAGGTGAGATTTCCATGCTTCTCTGAATTGCTCTCCCCATTGTAGTGTATAGGAAAGCAGTATGTACCTGTATATGAGATTTCTCCATAGTAACCCCTTCTGTGAATAGAACAAAAGGGTGTGATATGATTTACCGGCGTTCGTGATGCCGGCTGTCAAAAGACCGAACGCTAAATCCTGATGGAAAGAATCCCAACATGGGGTAGGTAAGTATACTTACTCCCCCCTATACCCCCTTAACCCTCCTTTCCTGCAACCTAAACCTAACCCTCCCCGGTGGTGTCTAAACCTAAGCTCCCCTCCCCGCAGCCTAAACCTAACCGCCACTCCCTGCAGCCTAAACCTAACCCTCCCTTCTCAACTGCCTAACCCTAGCCATCCCCATGGTTGCCGAAACCAAACCTCCACCCCGTGGGCTGACAGTCCCCACATGCTTACTCTGGATGTCGGCATTACGTCCGCTGTTGAAGTTCCTTCATTGGCATTATGGCCATATACCAGGATTCCAGCGCCAGATTTATGTCTGCAGGCATCCTGATTGGATCCCAAACAAAACAGTGAAAAGCCCTGTTATCACTGATGAAGGGTTTTTCACGGCTATGTGAATATACCCCTACGTCTCCTTAGCTCCTTTCCCCCGCCCGCTAGCCTCTGCTTAGGTGCGTCAGTGATGAGCACAAACTTTGAGCCAGTTGGCTGTTCCTCCCAGTGGCTCTCCATTTAGGCTCTCCAGCAAGTTCACATACTGTTGCTGAAATACAGGTGAGGCAGGTGTATCCCTTGTGACCGCATCTGTGATATTTGGTTCTGTGCATGCCTCCGATCTATGGGACAGTCACAATCACGTGCAACTGAGCCAGTAATCCACTTGTGGCTTAGAGAGTGTAACTGGGAGGCAATGGGATCTAGGATAAGTGTGCTGTGGGCATGTCATGGACGTGTAAGTGAAATTGTGATTTAATCTGAGGGGAATATATACAGGAATCTGTCTGATTTCAGATGGATCTCTTGCACCAAGGATGCAGCATCATCGCAGTCAACTGGGAGTGCGAGAGGAGATCTTCATCTATTTTTACAGATGCAATGCAACCACAGCCAAACTGTGTGGGACTCGGAATCAGCCCCTTAGTGCGTATTGCTGCGTCACAGTCCAAATCTTAGTAGAATGTAGCAGTGGCCAATTGCAAGATTACATTCGCTCTTTAGTCCATAAAACATATTAGCTCTATATACTGTACATTAGAGCTATATACAATATTATATACATTGATCACACTATTATGGGACCATAAATAGAAAGGGTTTCTATTGCTAACATTGAGAACATTATTATAGGTCATACTTGCCTACCTGACCCTCTCCATGAGGGAGAAAATGCTCTGTTACTGGACTTTCCTGGTAATGTATGATTGCCATCACCTGTGGTGAAACACCTTTCTTATCAATTACCTAGCTCACCACAGGTGATGGCAATCATACATTACCAGGAAAGCCCAGGAACAGAGCATTTTCTCCCTCATGGAGAGGGTCAGGTTGGCAAGTAAGTTATAGGTACATCTAACATTAGCCATTGCCAATCCTAGCAAGCCAAATGAGAGCAGTCAGAGACTGTGAATTATTAATATTATAAATATAGTCTAGCTAATTCCAATCCAGCTGCGCTGTCGGGCGGCACATCCAGAATGAGATGACTCTATGTTTATCTCTAATCTTAATCTATAGATCCATTTTAAGTAGAACCAGACCCACCTGAGTCCGGCTCTCCTGCCTAACTAGGATCCAAAAATGAGGCAAAACGTCATCATCCCGCTGTCGGATTCTAGCGGGTTTTAGATTCTTTAAAGATCCCCGTGATCTGCGCCATTTTCACTCCGGCTGTGGAAAGTGTACTGAACAGACGTGTCCATCTCAGTGTTGTGTTGTGTGGTGTGGGGCGTGGATATGGGGCTGATGGCTGTTGTGGGGCTGCTGTATAAGTACAGGGGTGCTCTGACTGTCGTCTGCTGTATCTAACAAGGGGTACTCTGTCCGCCTAGGGGTGATCTGTCCATACATCCAGGGGCTCTGCCCCAGTGTTAATCCAGTATACTGTGTACATCCTGGGTCTGGTGTGTCCTATCAGTATGAGTCCAGGGGTGCTCTGTCTGTCATCTGCTGTATCTGACAAGGGGTACTCTGTCCGCCTAGGGGTGATCTGTCCATACATCCAGGGGCTCTGCCCCAGTGTTAATCCAGTATACTGTGTACATCCTGGGTCTGGTGTGTCCTATCAGTATGAGTCCAGGGGTGCTCTGTCTGTCATCTGCTGTATCTGACAAGGGGTGCTCTGTCCACCTAGCGGTGATCTGTCCATAGGGGCTGATTCAGGTTGGATCGCAAAACGCAATCCAACTGCAAAAATGATGTGGGCGCATGCATCCGCATTTCCTGTCAATCAGGCAGAGGCGTTCGCGGGGCAGGGGGGAGGCGGAAATGCTCCATTTCCTAGACATAGACGGAGCATTCTGGGGGCAGAAAAGGAGTTTTTTCCGGGGCCCAAGCCAGCTAAAAGGGGGCGGCGACATCAATATGGGGGGCGTGGCGTGGGCGTGGCGTGGGCATGATCGCGGCGACTGCATGATGTCACATGTAACTGCCGCAATCAGAAAGATGGTGGCGGGCCTCCTGCGGGTGCAGCTAAGCTGCGCCGGCTGGAGGCAACCCTAATTTCTGCAATCAAGCAGAAATTGTGATGTGATGTGATGGTAAAGGGGAAGGGGGAGGGGGGGGGGAGTGGCTGTCAGCATGCTGGGTGGCTTTGCCCTGCGATGGGCGGCCCCAGCATGCGAACTCACGGATTGCAAATTCTGCTACTTAGCGGAATTTGCAATCCAGCCTGAATCAGGCCCATAGTCCCCAGTGTTAAAGAAATAAAACTAATATTTTATTAATAAAAAAAATTAATAAAAAATAAATATATATATATATATATATATGTAATTTATTTGTGTTGTACCCCAGTATACATCCAGGGGATGCTGTAACTGTACAGGGGTGATCTGTATGTCAAGCCATGGGTTCCACCCCAGTGTAAAATTAAAATAATAAAAGCTAAAAAGCCTAAAATATAATTATTTAAAAAAAATAGGATTTTAATACCTACCGGTAAATCCTTTTCTCTTAGTCCGTAGAGGATGCTGGGGACTCCGTAAGGACCATGGGGTATAGACGGGATCCTCAGGAGACATGGGCACACTATAAGACTTTGAATGGGTGTGAACTGGCTCCTCCCACTATGCCCCTCCTCCAGACCTCAGTTAGAAAACTGTGCCCAGGGAGACGGACATTTCGAGGAAAAAATTTATTGTTTAAACACGGTGAGTGTCATACCAGCTCACACCACTAATATACCGCAGAACGTGGCATTCAAAAGAATACCAGCCAACGGCATGAACAATACACAGCCACATGCTGAGAGAATATGTAACACAACCAGTGTGTCAACACAACCAATAAAAAAACACCGCCTGCCATGGCATGCACAACATCAGCAACAGCCTGACAGAAAAGAAACACCACAAGAGTGTAACCATAACCAATTACTGCAGACACAGTACGCACTGGGATGGGCGCCCAGCATCCTCTACGGACTAAGAGAAAAGGATTTACCGGCAGGTATTAAAATCCTATTTTCTCCTACGTCCTAGAGGATGCTGGGGACTCTGTAAGGACCATGGGGTTTATACCAAAGCTCCAGACTGGGCGGGAGAGTGCGGACGACTCAGCAGCACCGATTGAGCAACATGAGGACCCCATCAGCCAGGGTATCAAACTGGTAGAGCTTAGCAGAAGTGTTTGAACCCGACCAAGTATTGCTCGGCAAAGATGAATTGCCGAGAGTCCTCGGGCATCCGCCCAAGAAAACCCACTTTCCAAGTAGAATGGGCCACCACCGAATTTGGACGTAGAACGAGCACGCCGAATCGGATCACAGATCTAGCGTGTAACCGACTACAGAGACGCAGGCGCCCCAATCACGCTGGGAGCATACCGGACAAACAGAGCCTCTGTTTCCGCAATCTGAGCCAAATTGGCAACATAAATATTCAAAGCTCTGACTACATCGAGAGACCTTGAATCAGCTCAAGTAACCACAGGCATCAAATAGGCCGGTTTCTGCGAAACACCTAAACCACTGTTGGCAGAACCATGATCTGAGTTCTCAATTTCGCTCTATCCACCTGGAAGATCAAACAGGGGCTCTTGTGAGACCCAGCCGCCACTTCCGACACCTGCCTTGCGGACGCCAAAGCCAAAAGAATGACCACTCTCCAAGAGAGAGAATTTAACACAACCTTTCAGAAAGGTTCCAATCATTGTGACTCAAGAAACTCAACACCATGTCAAGGTCCACACGGTGCCAATGGAGGTTGGATGTGCAGTACTCCTTTCACGAAGGTCCGAACTTCCGGAAGGGTCGCCAATTCTTTCTTGAAAGAAAATTTATAAGGCCAAAACTGCTCTTGAATGGAGCCTAACTTTAGGCCTGCACCCACACCTGCTTGCAAAGAATGGAGAAAAATGACCCAACTGAAAGTCTTCCGTAGTAGTCTTCTTGGATTCACACCAAG